>NC_133974.1:132923151-133223151 GCF_047716275.1 Strix uralensis
GTGTGTTAGTTTATGTGTATTGTGTAAGTATATATTTATTCTTCATACCCATTTTTTGTTTGGTGTAAAATGATAAATAATGTTAGAACCATTTTTAACCAAATCCCTGCTTACGTGGTTAATGGGAGGAGCAGCAATTGTTTCATAAGCAGTGCTCTGTGAAGTTCATTTTATGCCAGAGCAGCTTTTCTAGAACCAGTTTTAAAGTTAATTATCAAAGGCAGGCATCTTCTATCCACTGCCTGTGACCCCCCGCTGGGTTTGTTGTTCAGCTTTCCTTGGGAAAGAGTCGCTCTACAGAAGATCATCTTCATGGTGTCACAGTCCAGGGAGCCGAACACGTCCGAGCTAATCAGCTTAGAACATCAGTACCATCTTAATGTGGGATTTGGGACCTTCTGGATGCAGGGTGAGAAGCTGAACTAGTCTGCAAGCACATCACTTTATTCCTTTTGCTTTAAGCAAGAATAATTTGCCTTTTTTCTCTCATCTTTCTTCCTTGTTGTTTTGCCCCTGAAAACTGTGCGGCAAAAGCAACCTCCAGGGTGGACACTAAATCTTCTGATGCAGGCAGAGCAGTGATAACATCTGAACTGAGGGTGCTTTTCCAGGGCATGCTTGACAGATGTAGCAGGGCCTTTTAGGATTTAGTACTGGAGCATATCTATTACCCGCGCTGCAGCACAGCTTGGCAGGAGCTGTGTGGTAATCTCCCATGAATTCTGTCTGACTTATCAGAGCATCTGAACAGGTTCCTGCAGGATGCAGAGTCACTGCACCAAGTTGGGGAGAGACAGACCATACACTTCAAACTCCTTTAACTCTTGCTGGCCCAAAGCCCTTTCATGCCGAGGAGTGATTTTCCTTTCTGGGAGGAATCGATGCCTTTCCACTTCTCCTGGTACTCCCCCTTCCTTGTTCTCTACTTCCCCCAGCATACGATTTCAAGGAGCAGAATCTAATTTCTACATATCTGAGAGGGTAAGAGTAATTGCTTTAATGGCATGGCAGCCTGCCTGTTTCTTTGGCAGAACGTAGTAAATATGATACATGTGGTGGAATTTAAGCTTTCGCTGGTTGCAAGTCCAGGACTCTGTTACATATAGGAGTGTGTGCTTAACAGCTTTACTCCCTGTCTTCGCTGTATGTATTTTATCTGTCTTACCGAGCAGAGTATTTAATGTTCTGTCTTCACCTGCGATAACAATTACCTTGGTGTTTTGTATTTTTATATATACACCCACGCACACACACTTGCACATACACACATATATATTAAAATCCACCCCACCAAGATCGATCGCAAACACAAAATTGTTTAGATCACAGATTAAAGTTTAATTTTGGAGTTTTGCTTTAGGGTTAGAATTAGCTTCAGAGTGTGAGTTGCATAGGAGGCGCTGTAATTTGTTTTAAGGATAAGGCCTTCAGGCTGCTGTGCATAAAATGAGCATGATTCCTTATTCCCACGGTTGATTTTTGAATGGAAGTGCAATTAGAATTTTTTCACCCAGAAGCGCATACAGTACAGAGCAAAGATAATACCTTGAATGCATATCAGCTTGGGGAACTTCTCCTGGAATTTTATTTATTGTTCACCTAGCACTAATTCAAAAAAGATCCATGCAAACCCTAACAATACACTTGCTCTTTAATTTGGAGTCTAGTGTGTTTGTAGAGACTCTTGCAGGGGCTTTATTATTACTGAGCGAGATTTCAATGGTGAATTTTAATGTCAGACACAGAAATGTGCAACCAGTTATTTCTGATAGAATGGAAACTATTACAAACAAAACACCGATGTAGCAATGGCCTCTGTTAATCCTCAATTGCTGCAGATATTTTCCTGTCACACCAGGAAGCTGTACTGCTGACTGGTATTGAACAGCCACCATCTGCATATGAGAGGTATGTAGATGATAGTTTTTCTGATTATTGATGCCGATCACATTCATCTTCCACTGGAAGAACTGAACAATCGATACTCGCAGAATATTCATTTAACCTATGAAAGAGAGGTGAATTCCTGCATCCAATTTTTGGATGTCATGGTCACTAAAGAGCCAGATTCTGCCATTTCCACTGCATGATATCAAAAAGATATTGCCTCGGGTAGACACATGTTAGACATCACCTCAGTTGCTTACCATGAAAAGAAGGTAGGAAGTAGGAATTGATATCACAGATTGGGATGTCTGTTATCTTAAATTATTTGTTTTTTCTTAGAAGAAATTTTCATAAATTTGTATGTATGGGTACCTGCATGCATGAATACAGGAGCTAATCTAATAATGCCCCCGACAGGCTGAATTTGGGCTATTTATGCCGCATACCTGGCCTGTATGGGAATCCAGATGGGCCTGGGTGTATGGACAAAAATCTCAACACAGCACTTCTGAAGACCTGGACTGCGTTAGGATTTTCAGAGTCCAAGAAATACCAAGGGAAAGTATGATTTAGGCAAATTGCTACAACCATATTGTTTTAAAGACAAGAACGTTCTTCCCAAAAAGTTGCATTTGCGGCAGGGTCCCAACACGCTTTGCAAAGACTGCTCTGATGCCTCAAGGTCTTTCCCTAGTTCAGTGGGCAACACAGTGGGCAACCAAAACCAGGTAGTGAATGAGCCCTCCTCGTTGAGGGAGAGATGTTGGGACATACCCTGTGGGCACGCATGTCCTTGCACGCATTGCTCCTGGAGCTGGGGGGCTTGACAGAGCTTCCAGCAACACCAAAACCTAGCCCACAGCCATTTCTTTCATTTGAAAAAGGATGTTTTTCTCCCTTATTGAACAATCAAAGAACTTTCTGACATTTATTTTGATGGGGAAAAAAAAGAAAGAAATCTATTCACTTATTACAGGGACCAGGAAGCATAAATCCAGGTTGGCTCTCAGACACCTTACACACAAATTGTATTCAGGTAAATGGTCCCTAAAAATGCCTTGATAGTACAATGTACATCATAGTTGCTAGAAAGGAAATGTAAAGCTCCCCATTACAAAGGATAATACAAAGAAAGAAATGTATTTTCATTATACTCCCATAGTTTCAAAGTATCTCAAGATTTGATTCAGGTCCTAAAGATATTATGAGGCAATATCTATGTTACCTTTGAGTCAACTACCATGTCTTGACACTTGATCAGTCTGTAAAAGCTCCTGGAAGAATCAGAAATAAACAATTTTATTCCTCAAACAGGAACTCGTGCAGCAGCGTGAGCAAGAATGTTTTTTTCTCTTCTAAATATGACTGCAGGTCCTGTAATGCATTTAATCAGAACACCGGGGTCAAATACAACATTCTTGTACAACCTCTTTTAGAAATACGACCTGGATTAAAAGAAGAAAAGAAAAAAAAAGTCCCCAATAAGGACACACCTTGAAAATTCCAAGAAATTGTGTGCTTTGAGGGCATCTTATCCATGCCAGTTAGAAGTGAGAGGCATATTTAAACTGAGTTGCTGAATAGGTCTTTAACTTTATGCCCCCACATTTGCATATAGGAATTCATGTGTATATAGGCTGTTGTCAGTTTTTTCTACCAATTTCTATGTTGCCTTTCCACTTCTACTTGCACTGAAAAGCTCCGTTTCTGGGAATGGTTTCGTTGATCGCTATACCCTTGCAGGTTTATTTGGTTTGGTTCTAAGTGAAGATTTTAAGCAACGGTTTTAAATCCCAAACATAGCTATTGAAGCTACTGGGAAAACTGCAGAGAGCTATGAAATAGCACTACCCACCATTTGCTTAGAAAATGGAAAGACTTTTGCTGGTTCTGCTAAATACTGAGGGTTTGGGTCCAAAGGGGAAATCTTTTCTCTTTTTCTCTTCGGGGCAGATGTTCTTGTTTGGTGTTTTTTGTATTTTTTTTTTTTTCCCCAAATGACAATTGGTTGTCTTTTGGTCTGTGTTTTCCTCAAGCACCCAAATACAGTGAATCACTTCTTCCTCTGGCCTGATATCACAGGAGGAAAACATCACCTGTGGCAGGACAAAATCGATCTACTTTAACTAGAGAAAAAAAAAAAAAAAGAAAGAAAGAAAAAGGTAGAAGAATGGCCAAATGATTTTAAGCATGTTTTGAAACAGCATTGCTTTAGACTGGATTCTAGGTACATGAAAGAGTAAAAGGAGCCCGATGGACCATCTGGCCCCTTAGGAGGGGCTGCCCTGGTTGAGGAGAGGCCGTATGCTCACCCTGGACACAAAACGGAGAGCTCAAGGGTTGATGCAGCATGTGTTTGCCTGAGCTGCTTCAGGAGTCATTGCTCTTCAGTTTCCCACTTACTGCTGCAGTTAAGGACCAAAATATGTTAAGATAATGTTAAGTATCTGCCCTGGACCATAGCATGGAAAGTGAGTTTTAAAAAGCTAGAGAGCAGAACTAGTACACTAGTAAGAACCAGCATACAAATGTTTCTGCTATAAAGCACAAGAGCATAACACTCTACAGGTAACGGCCCCACATATTCCCACCAAGCAGAGCACATCTTCCTTTCCAAACCCATGATCTACCTGGTGAATTAAAAGAATAGCTTAATTAATGTTGCCAGTAGAGGGAACTGATGTACACGTGAGTAGATGCAGCAGCATTTCTTCAGTGGAAAAAAAACAGTGTAAAAATATAAACACAAGCAAATCCTCTGTACTTGAAGAGGAGGTCAAAGGTACCATTTCCAGCTCACAGCAGTCAATGGCTGGGGAGCAAGAAGGGAGGGCCTGGTGCTTTTTCCTTATTCAAGAGTCCCACCTTCTTCAATAGCATTACTCACAGAGTAAGGTACAAAGGTGGCAGAATTCAGCAGTACGTGAGCATGTATCCATGGGGCTTTAAGAAAAGAGATTTTGGATCATTTTGGTTTTTCTGAGACCTCTGGATGCACCTTGAAATGAGCTATTTGAGTCAAAGCAGCAGGGCTTTTTTCTTCTGCAGTTCCTTTGCTGTAGATTTACGTAGCATTCACCTTAAAACCACATAAGAGTTAGGATATCGAGGTGAGCTGTTAATGAACTAACTGATGTTGCAGTCTTGAATGTTCTTTCTGTTTTCTCCCAGTGTGGGCAGCAGTGCAAAAGGCAGGGGGCAGGGCTGGGAGGCCAGAGAGAAAGAATTGGACAGTGTTAAGAACAAAATACGTGCGCTTTCAATGACAATAAAGAAATAAGAAAAAGGCTGATATTAAACGACCCCTTGATAACAAAAATCACCGAGCAGGGCTGAATATAATTTTAGAAAGGTTCTGCTCAAAGTTGTTATTGCTGAAGTTATAATCTCTGGAAGTGGCTGCTGATCTAGAGAGAGTGGCAAAGCTGGATAAATGAACAAAAATGGACTGCAGGAAATGTGGTGAATTCATTCACCTTTCAGAGAAATCCACTCTGACTGGCAAAAAGCCTGACTTCAGTTGTAGCCGTGGATAACCCCTTTGAAATCCTTTATTTCAGAAGTTCCAATGAATGCCGGTATTTTCTGGTATCTGACATTGATTTGTGCATGGAAGGGACAAAAGTAGCTTGGGTGGAGCCCAAATTTTTTTGGGGTAGCATCCATGTTTATTTTGAAGTGGATGGTCATTTCTAGTTTTGTTGGTCGAACACACTGGTATTTGTTTTTGAGGATGTGTGAAACTGGGAGTAAGGACAGATGAACCACTGAAGACAAAACTGAGAACATTGTCTCCTGCTTCCTAATGTTAAAACCCAGCTCAAATGATGAACCTTTCTTCAGGCTTTGAAATACTGGGGCAAATGGTTGATGCTTTTTGTTCTTGTGGGTTTTTGGTGGGTGGTTTTTTGTTTTGTTTTGGTTTTTTGGGGGGGGAGGGGGTGTTTGTTTTGGGGTTTTTTTTTTTGTTTTGTTTTTTTTTCCCCCCTTTCCCAATTCAGGTTTCCGGATAGGATTGGAACTGAATGTGCCAAAAATACCAGGATAGAAGCTGTTCTCATGGGTGTTTCCATCTGGAATCTAATGTAGAAATGCCAGAAATCCTGTAGGAAAACCTGTTCTCATGTGGTTTCCTGCCCGGTTCAACGTTTTTGATATGTTGGGAGAGTTTGGATTAGCAGCAGATAAGCAGAGAAACTGGATCTGAATGCCAAACTTTTTTTGAAGTTTATCCATCCCCACTGGAAGCATTACGAGGCCCATAGGCATAAGGTATATAGTCTCTCCCCTGCTGGGTAGGGTTTAAAGCTGGCTGCATAGTAATAAACACATGCATAAATATATTCATGAATGAGAAGGGCTTTGCTCTTCACTTCTTTGCAAGGCTATTTTAACCAGCTCTGCTATTTGAGATAATCTCCAGTTATTTGTACAAATATTTGTATGTTCAGAAAGTTTTATGAAGCTTAGTAAGAATGTGCACCTGGAAAGTTATTTTTCAAGTGTTTACTTTTCATCACTTCTTATTTTTATTTCCCATTTAAATTTCTTGGGATGTGTGTGCAGAGGTCTGATTAGCTCAAAGAAACCAACATCAGATTTCTTTGGGAAAGGTGCTGAGCCCTAGCCTAAGAGGTATAGCAGATTGTATTTTCCTTTCCCAAATTCTGGTCCAAGTGTACCAGCGGGTAATATCCAGACCCTGGAGATGTTGATCCTCTCAGAAGTGAGAGGATCTCGGGCAGACGAATGGTCTTGTCTTGAGATGGGGCTCCTGGCTCCAGCCAAGGGTGAAGCTTAGTGGGTGCTGGGAGTGTTTCCTCTGGCTCTCACAGAGTCCCCAATTTTTCAGATGTCATTTTCAGTTCTTTTCCAGTTGTCTGCTGGGTGCTCCTGCAGTGGGTCTTCCAATCTTGTCGGTCTGTCCTTGACACTGCTGCCATAGCTTGCTGATCCTAACTGCTGGTGAACAGTTGTACGCCGACCTTCGCTGGCTGGCAGAGGCCCACCCAGCCGCTCTCTCACTCCTCCTCCTCAGCAGGACAGGGGGAAGAAAATAAGACAGAAAAGCCTGTTGGATAGGGAGATCCCTTCCCTTACCAATTAGAATCATGGGCAAAACAGACTCGACTTGGGGAAAATGAATTTATTGCTGATTGTAATAGGTTTGGATAGTGAGAATCAAAGGCCAATTAAAACACCACCTTCCCTCCCCCAAACCCTGCTTTCTCTCAGGCTGGGGGAGGAATGGAACTGGTGGCTGCAGTCAGGCCATAGCAGCCCCTCTCTGCCGCTCCTTCCGCCACATGCCTTCCCCCTGTCCCCTGTGACAAGAGGGAATGGCCTCAAGCTGCACCAGGGCAGGGTTAGACTGGCTCTTAGGAAGTATTTCTTTCCAGAAGGGGTTGTTGGGCGTTGGAATGGGCTGCCCAGGGAGGTGGTGGAGTCCCCATCCCTGGAGGGGTTTAAGGGTCGGGTTGACCCAGCGCTGAGGGATCTGGTGGAGTTGGGAACGGTCAGTGTGAGGTTAATGGTTGGACTGAATGATCTTCAAGGTCTTTTCCAACCGAGATGATTCTGTGGTAGTCTCGGCCCTGGGCCTGGAGCACCACCACCATCTCCTCCTCCTCCCTCTCTCCCTCAGGGCTCACAGGGCTGCTCCTCACGCTTCCCCCCTCCTCACGCTTCCCCCCTCCCTTCACGCTTTCCCGCCCCTCACGCTTTTCCTGCCCTCACCCTTTCCGCCCCGTCACCCTTTCCGCCCCGTCACCCTTTCCGCCCCCTTCACCCTTTTCCCCCCTCACCCTTTTCCCTCACGCCTTGCTGCGATTTCGCCCTCTCTTAAACCCCCTTTCCCCCGCGGTGCCGCTGGGGTGGCTCTGGCGAAGGCCCGTGCCCTGCCGTTCAGCCATTGGAACAGGCCCCGCCCAGAGCAGGGCAACTCCGGGCTCTCCTCACGACATGGCGGACGCCTGGACACCCACAGCCGGTGCAACTACAGGTAGCCTTGTGGGTGGGAGATTGTTCATCCCAGATATTTGAGGAGCCATCTGGGAAAAGGGCAGCTCCTGGGAGAAGCAACACCACCCCCACCTCCCCCCCCCCCCCCCTTCCCCAAACGCAATGAGGCTGTGGTGGTGAAGAGAGGCGGCTTCCTCAGGTAGCACCTGCTGCAGATGGCGCACTGAGGAATAAAACCACTTCCAAACTATATTTGCAAATTCAGCTTTTTTCCACCAAAGGCTGATTGGTTCAGCTCAGATAACGTTGCCTGGGTGGAGGGTGACTTAGGTGTAACAACAGGCGGAGGGAGGCTGGTTTGCTGCGGCGGCCCGGCGCTGAGACCAGGTGTGAGAGACTTTCTGGAGCAGACAGGCCCTTTTTTATTTTTATGTTATTTTATTTTATCTTGTGAATCAGGTTTAGCCTCTTTTGTTGCCAAAGCGTGGAATCCTGCGGATCCTCTGCTCCTGGCACCTCCAGAAATTGAATTTCAGCTGAACAGAGCCCTGACACATTTAGTCCCTTGTATAGAGCTCCTTTTATCAGGGCAGTTGTAGGCGAACGCATGCTGAGGGGCTTTCTTCTGCTTAATGCCGCTCTGTGCAGCAGCTACGTATAGAAGTGGAAATCTTCCCCCTTCCCTCACACGCATGGCATGAAGGCACACACGCACGCCTGAGAGCATTGGTATTATATTTGCACAGGCCAACATTTACCTGCCAGAAAACTGTTTATTTTTGCAGCTCCCTCTCTTTTGAGCTCCGTCTGTACTGCTGTCTTCCCCCACCACGGACATGCATTAACTCCCTGTATCAGCTGTCGGTAGTGATCTATGCAGAACGAACATCTGTATTAAGTTTGCAGAGCTAGTCAAAATGTTTACCAGGACTATTTAATAGGGAGATCAATAGCCAGTGCCTCTCTTGTTTGTTTTAACGAAACAAAATTGGTTGCAGAGCAAAACCTTTTTAGAACAACAATAACAACAACAAAAAAGCCAACCCTGGCATTACTCCAGCTCAGTGTAACAACGCAGGGGAAAAGGGCATTCCTGAGTACTTGCTCAGATTTATTTTCATTATGCAGTTATTAGTGTAAGGGAGCATTAGATGGCTGTTGTCACTGGGAGACCCTCTCTCTATAAAGCAAGCGTGCTCAGTGGTTCATTTGGAGGTATACTGATTTATGGCTGTCAGCTCCTGCCTGACAGTGTCCTGACAAGTTCTACTGGTAGAAACTTGTTCAAGCTTGAAGCGACACTTCTGTGCTGCCGGTTTTCCTTCCCCAGAGAGGAAACTGCTCTCGACCATCCCGATTTTGGTGTCACACTGAATTCCCTCTAAATGTGTTTCCTTGCCTGGGGTCTGACTTGCTACCGGAAGCCAATATATTAAATCACTTCCCCAAATTACCATATTGGCTTCTCGCTTAGGGGCTGTTTACAGTAGGTTTCAGACCACTGGTTGGCCCACGTAATGCCTGATTTGGAAACTGGTAGCATCTCCAGTTGGTAGCTGACAAATTCTGTCAGTTTGAGTCTGGCACAAAATATCAACGGAACGTGGGGAAAAGGGGAAAATGGATTATTTTCCATTTTCCGGAAGATAGCTGCAAAAGGCTGTTTCATTACATGTATGCAAAATAGGTATTAGCTGTTTTTGGAAAAAAAAAAAACCCAAACTGAATTGGGAAATTATGGCTAAGAGTGGTTAAAAAAAAAAAAAAAGGATTCTGTAATCCCAGACCTTGCTAAAATATATGCATGTGCTTAAATTTAAGCACTGCAGTACCTCCTCCCCTTGTGTTTAAACATGTCCCTTAATAATTAGAAGACTGGATTTATATCCTAACTTTCCAGACAGCTGGTGGGTTTTTTTCCGTCATCTTCACCTCCTAAAATGTTGTGATGTAGCAAATTAGCCATTTCTCACCATTTATTCTGAAGAACAGAAATAAGTCAAATCTGTCTCTGAAAATCAGAGCTGCAGGCATGTGAAATAAATGGTAGTCTACATGGCAGCAACCAAATAAATATGTTTTGCAGCTTTTAGGTGAGAAGAAGGTGGTAAGTAAACTAGAGAGGGAGGAGCTAAATATTCTGGCAAATATTATGTGTGAAACATGGGGAAGGCTCCAGAAAAAAGTTAGGAGATGTGAATCATTGACAGTAGAAAGAGTTAGAGACATGTCAGGAGTCTTTGAGTACATTTATCCCATTTCAAGTGCTTTGTATCTTTTAGAAATGCAAACCAATTGCAGTTTTTGAGATTTTCGTGTGCTGTAAAATGTACCACGACCCCTTTGGTAAATAATTTCAACTATAAATTAACTCTCTGCCAGAGTTACGCTTTCTCCGGCATCAGCTTCTGGCATTGGGTCTTCTGACAACTTTGTCTCATGGAGGGAAGTGTCCCGCAGTATTTATTTTTTGTGACCTGTGTCACCATAAACTGTGATTGAGACCCTCTGCCACCTTTTCTTTGATAAGCTGTAGGGACGGAGGTCTGTGAATTGTTCATGATAAGGCTTGTTTTCTAGTGCTTTCACCATTCTTGTTCTTCTTTAGAATCGTTTACGATTAACCAGTTTCCTGCTTGAACAACCTCCGGGGCTGTGTATTTCTGTAGCAGTTGCACCTTTGCCAAAGGCACAGGCAGGATAACCTGTCTACTCTTCCTTGAAACTCCTCTCTGTTGATCCGAGGCCTGCACTAGACTTTGTGGCTACCAGGCTGCAAGAAGATTTTATGATCAGCTGATAAACCCCCTCCTTTTGGCATGGCTCAGGGTAGGGGTGGTGGTCTGATGGTGTGGTTGGCACTTTTCGCTCCTGGCTGGATGGCAGCGTTTTGTCGAGGTGCATATTGTTTGTTTTACGGTTTGCCGAATGGTTCAGAGGGCTTCGTTGTGCTCTTTGATCTAGCTCTCCTGCAGTCTCCCTGTCACCTGCAGACTTTGTTAATAATGATTTTATTCTGGGTTTTTTTCAGTCATTGATTTAAAATGTTAAATAGCATGAGACTAAGGACTGGTGCTGCTGGCCCAGTTAAAACTATTCCTACTCTATTTTCCAGACTTCTATTCACAGTTACAGTTTTAAACCTAAAGTGCCACTTTTAATCCATTTTAATTTGTGCCTTGTTTAGTTTATATCATTCTACCTACTGAGTCAAAACAGTATGCCTTACAAAAACCTAAGTGCAGCATACCAACATTATCACCCTTATCAACCTGATTTGTGATCTCAGTTAAAGAAAAAAAAAAGATGAAATCTATTTCCTGTAAACCCACACTGCTGGAAGCTATTTGTATTTGCTCTTTTTGTACTGTAATACAAAATTCTTGGATTAACTGTCCCATTACCTTACCCAAGATCAGACTGACAGTCCTCGCAGTACCTGGAGGACCCCATCTGCTTGTTTTAAATTTTGAAGAAATGTTACTTTGCTTTGGTCCTCTGGAGTACCGTAAGTCCCACCGAGTCCCTGCTGGGTGGAGAGCTTCCATGCCTGTTCTTTCAGAACTCTTGATGCACATTTTCCAACTGACTGACTTCAGAATATCCCTCTTTTCCAGCTGCTGTTTTAAACTCCTTTGACTCATTGCTGAGATTGAGTGTGACTCATTATTTTTAGACAATGTGCATATAAAATCTATTTCCCAAATATGGAAGACAGGTATTCATTGAATTCTTACATGTTTTCCTCTTTATTATTACATTTTTACTATTTTCCTCCAGTAACAGATGACAACATTTTTGTTCTCAGTATGCTTTTAAAAGTCCCAGATATCCTTTCCTCATTGATTTCTCTTTTTTTCCTTTCTGGCTCCCTTTGTCAATTTCCTACAGTTATTAGCTTTTGGTTTATAATTGTTATTATCAGTTTTCCTTTATATCATTAGTTCTTTGTGTTGAAATAAATGTGTTTTCGTTCTTTGTCTACTTGTACACTGAAAGTAATTTTTAAATACTGTCAGTTTCTTTCTTGGTTGTGGAATTGTGGCCTTTGAAATCTAGGAATGTATTCTTAAGACTTTTCTGATTACCATGAAAAGGTTTCTCTGTAGCTGATATTGCTCATAATTATTTCAGCATTGTGAAAATGAACTTTTTTCAACAGCAGTTATATTTGTGACTGTACATACTAGAACCCCCATAAACACACATTACTTTGGACTCGATTCTCTATGTGGACAACAAATATGATCGAGTATGATCGCTGGCATTTGAGTAACCATGAATTTTTACATCTGGGATCAGTTCCTCTGTATCTGTCATTAGGCAGTCTACCCCAAGCTGGGTTGAGTTAGGAAATTGGCTGCCTGTAATTTTTTAAATTCTGAGGACTTTTTAGTGCTGGTAGCCTGAGAACACCAGCATATGCCATTCAGATTGAAGTCCCATATGTTAACACAGCTTTTTTTACCAACACATGATAAATAAGTCTTTAAAGAAGCTGGTCATCCTGTTTTTTACGGTGTTTTGGTGGTATGTAGCAGGCACCAAATAGCTCACTGCCTTCTAGTTTATTTGTGAGAACATAGATCTACTGACAGTAGAAATCTTTTACATCTGATTTGCATAGACTTGCAGAGGTCATGAGATTTTGAGGCAGTGTACCACGCCCTTTCTTTTTTGCCCACTTGAGCCCTTTGAGTTGGGTTGTAACTATTCATTTTTATGTTCTGATCATGTGAGTTTTCCTGGTAATACCAACCAAGTCAAATTTATGCTCATAAATCAGCAATTCTAATTCCTCTTGTTTATTATCTGACTTCTAGCAGAAGTGTATAAGCAATTAAATAATTTCATCCCTTTGTGTGAATGGATGCTTTCATAATTTTGTTCTCACCAACATGATTTTGAGCTACAACCAAAATCCTCACACCATTTACCTAGGCAGTGAGTACAGAATTTTCTGACTTTTTTCTGTTCATAGGACAGGAGGGAGCCTTAGAAGATTGTATATATACACTTGCTCCAGCTCAATTTGACCAACTACCTTTGCGGAGATATTTTCTACAATTTCCTTGACAGGGATGCGCTCACTGTCTATCCCTACAGTCTTCTTGGTCCTTCATATAAACTTCCAAATCAGCGGTTAAGTATTTCCCCAATTTTCTGCGTTGGCTAGTTCCTGCGTGGCCATTTTCATTCTTTCCTGTAGGGAGTAGCTATGCTTTCTAAGGAAGATTGTTCAAAACTGCTATACTTTATTCTTCCTTACATCTGTGATTGTGCTTCCAAACCACAGTTTTGTTTCTTTTAGCTTCGTTACCACTTGCACGTCGTTCTGAAGAAATCTTTTCAGAAGATGAGAAAATAGAGCCCATCCACCGCAGCTCAGAGGGCTGCCAGCCAGCATTGCCTTGATGTCCTCTGAAAATGGAAGTTTCTCAGATGCTCTCTTCAGACTTGCTCTGAAATTGTTCTGTTTGCTGGTTCTCTTTGCCTGCTCTGGAGTTTGTCTGGCAAGTGATGGGTAGATTAAAGGGAGCTGCTACATGGCAGCCTGCTCTCCGCAGCGATGGGTAAATCAAGTCTGAATGATTAAAAAGACCCAAGGATTTGAGATGGAAGCCCCTCACACAAGAAACCAAAAAATAGGCATCTCTTACCTGGCATGTCTGAAGGTCCCAAAACCGTGTCCTGTGACCAAACCAGAGACAAAATAATTGGCAGGATCAGGCATATGACTCACCAAGATTTTTAACCTGGAAGTGCTGGAGCCTGAGCTGTATCCTCTGAAATACCCTGTTTACAGCTCTTGAGGCAGGAGGAGACATGGAGCTTGCAATATCAAACTGAAGTGGCCAGTGGACTGCGTGAATGCTGAGGAAAAAAAGATTTTGCATCTGTCCCTTTGAAATACCCTTCTTCCAGAGTTAGCCTGGCAAGATGACTTCCCAAGAGCTCTCTTCAAGTGGGAAGTCGAGCTGTCGCCAGCTACAACAGCCTAAAGAGGGATGAGAGCAGTGAAAGTACATTACAAAGGGCCAAGCTAACTCTGATTGTGCTTTGTTTAATGTGATCATTAGAACTGCTAATTCTGTGTTTGTGTCGGTACCACCAGCCGGATGGGACCCTGGTGAAGGTCTAGTGGCCCCCACACACCAGTGATGAGCTCAGGCTTGCATCTTTCTAATGCTGAGCTCTGCCTTTTCGACCAGGCTTGCTATAAACTGTGACATGGTATGGATCAGACAAGCATTAGGGGGACTTTTCTGCTCACCTGGTTTTGAGCTGCTTGTGTGCTTTTTAGGCTTTCTGGGAACTACAGAGTTCGAGCTTTACATGCAGGCATGGTGCATGGGCTCCTTTAAATGCCAGCATAGTAGTAAGGACATATTAAAAATAGAGGAAAAGGCAACGGCTTGGCGTCTTCCTATTCCCTAATAGGATTCTTTTCTGCATTGCCTTTCCAGTAGGCACTTGGCGAGGTGACATGAAAATTGCTGACCTTCAGCTGGATCGCTGGGGCACCCACTGGCCTCCTGAGGCATGGCCAGTCTCCAGGTGTCCTATGCTTTTTTTCTGTGTGTTCACTCCTTTCTCTTTTCTTTTCTTTTTATCCTTTTTTTTTTTTTTCTTTTTGTGTCCCTACCTATATATTTTTTCATCTTTGTCTGCGTCAGTGATGCCTGCAGGCAAAGCCTCCAGGGTTAGGCTCAGCAGAAAGAGGTGTGACCAATAATCCCTTTGCTAAGGGAGTTCCTGCTGCAGCCAGGAGCACGCACACCGCTGGCGAGGAAGTCCCAGGGGCCATTCACGGTTTTATTCTCAGGGTGCTGCTCACAGTTCACGGTTTTATTCTCAGGGTGCTGCTCACAGATGCTGTGAAGCCAGGTACACACCTCTCCTCCTCTCGCATACGCGTTGCTTTCTCTTTCGAAGTGATGATTGCGTTTGGACCCGTGCTGCAGAGAAAGAATATATTTCAGTATAAAAATATCCATCCCTTTGAAATGGCAGAGGATCGTATTTCTTTTAAACCATACCTAAATCAGCTTGTGAAAACCTGAAATATATCTGGACAAATCAGATTTATATGAAACAAGGAAAAATATAGTAATTTTGGGGGCATTAAATTGAAGGTTCAGTGTAGTTGTTCTTGGGCTAACTGATGCTTGGAAAAGCGGGGTTTAGATCGTTTTCAGAGATTCCCCTTTCTTTGCTGACAGTCAGAGAAAAGGGGCAAGAGGCTATTGCTTGTGTTTGTTCCTAAAGCAAATCACGGTTGATAGGTCCAACTTTAGACCCATCAGCCTTGACAAGTTTCCCTTCAATTCTTTCTTGTGTGCAGTTTTAGAAATCTTTGAACAGCAAGAAGCACAAAAGGTAGAAAGTTAACAAGACTCCACGGGGCTGTGAGATGGTACCTGACAAGGGAGGAGAGGTGCTCCTGTGACTAAAATAGGCGACACAGAGGAAGGTTTTGCGCTTGTCTTAGAAATTAGGAATCTTGTTATAGGCTAGGAAGATCTGGTCTGCTTATACAGTGTTCATAGCAAAAGGTTTGATTTCATTAGCTGAACGTTTCCTAGAGGCTTCTTATAATTTTCAAATGTGTAATTTTTAAGTGAGTTTATTCTGAGAAGTCAGTATGCTAACTCAGTTATTTTTCTGGGGAGTTGGGAGGTGTTTTGACTCAATTTGGGGTTATGAAACAATTGCTGGGGGCGTTGGGGGATGGAGAAAAGCCCTTACTTTAGCACACCAAAGAAAAGATGTCTCTTTCCACTATCCATCTCCCTTAAAAGAACTCGAGGTTGTGCTTTTGCTCTCCAAACCGGTGCAGGTAATTAGCACCAATGATTTGTCCTTAAGAAGCAGCTTTGGCCTTGCATTTCAGAGAGAAACGTGGTTATTTTAGACTTAGCAAGTGTGCTTTAGGTTTTGATCCATAGCTTTGGTTTTCTTGTTATTCATATTGATTGTTCCAATTTGTATGCTGTTTTGCTCTGCGAGTTGTTGATCTGTTTTGTTTCTGCTCTGTTTTTCAATGGCCGCAGGTTTCTAATTTTCTGTTTTCTTCTTAGACTTTCAGGTTTTAATTCAATGAGTGTTTTCTGGGATGTTTCTTGCCCACTTTGGCACTCCTGTTCTCTGATTGTGTTGCTTGCCTCTTCCTTCCTAGAGACAATGTTAACATATAGGGTGGGAGAGATACTGCCCTCATCCCCCTGTATTTTAGAGAGAGCACTGCACTTAAGTCACAAGTCGTATTCCCTTGCCTGTGGATTTTCCTTTGCTGGAAGGGCCAAATTGTATTGCAGATGGGAACTGTCAGCTTTGTGTTTCTTGGGAATATGTTCCAAAATATATTCTTTACCATGGTAGCTTTTGCAAGACTATGATATAGTGAAAAAGCACTGGGATATTAAAACCCAGTTAATGGAAAACCAGTAACACCCAGCCTGGAGAGAGTGGAAGACCGTTTGGAAATCATGCTGGCTGACAATCCCTTGGTCAGAGGCCAGTGCAAGGGGGCTTCCCTGCTCTCCTCCACAGGCCTGGCATCATTCCTGGGCACCTCCACAGGAGCAGCTTTATTGCTCATGAGCTTTAGCTTGTCGGGGATACAGCATATCGTGGGGCAGCAAAGCAGTGTGGCAGGCAACATGTGTGGCTCTGGGGGAGAAAGAGTTTGAAAGAAGAGGAAAATGCCCCTGAGCATGGGGCCATTGGCCCGTGCTCTGACGTTCCCATTCCTCCCTGTTCTTCTCAACTGCTGTCAGAGTCTCCACATCCCCTGGAGGGTGCAAAGCAAATGACATTACCTCTGGTGGTGTACAATTCAGAGCCCAGTTAAACCCATGTTTGGTCAGAAAAAGGTCAGGTCCTTTTAAAGCTTGTTATCCTGAACGTTGGCGGAAAGGTAGGCAGCTTTGCAGCCTGCCTACTCCTGTCAGCATTTATGCTCTCTGGCCATGAACCTGAGAAAGGTATGCCAAAACTGACATTATCCTGCTCCACTGGAACCGAGGGGGCTTGATGATACTTTAAAAACAAACTGATGAAAATCTGGAAGCTCTAGTTTTCATGTGAACGCCTGTTGGCCAGAGGCACCGCGTGCCTGTGTGTGTGTGCATGTGCGCGTGCATAGATGGTCTCTCTTCTTTTTTAAAACCTTTGGAGTGAGTTTTTTGGATACTTCAGACGTCCCTTTTTCTCACCCTCAGATTGTTCGCCGCCTCCCCAGCAGAGTGACATATTGTTTGCAGTGGAATTTGACAGGCTCAGATGGCAGTAGCTGCTGCAAGATTTTTTAGTTCTTGTTGGTGCTACGACAGGTCTCAACAAATTCCCTCGCCCACTCGCCCATGGTGCATAAGAAACTTTCTCTAGTGTGAGGGGAGCTTGCCCATCAGTTTTGTCAAAATCTCAGCTTTCCTTTAAGTATGATGCAGAAATTCTGGCTTTGTGAATGTGACACAGATCTGCTCTACGGCAGTGGTGTTTGCAGATTCAGGAAGGCAGACAGACAAAGGCAACTGAAATGTGAGCTCCCAAATAACCCTTGTCTTGGCTTCACGATGGAAGTGAACTACCGGGGGTGTGTGCTGGGAAGAGGCTGTGGATTTCTGTCGAGGAGATTGGGCCTTATTCTGTGTGGTGTGTTCAGTGCCCCTATGTAAGTCCATCCTCTCTGTGTCTTTGCTATATAAGCAGGTGACAGATCTGCAAATCTGCCTCTCCTGCCCCAAATACCCTCGAGGTAGTAGCGCAGGAGGAGACATCAGTGACTACAACATAAATCTGTGGGCTGGTCACCCACTTCTGTGTGCGGTGGTGTTTCCCAGCCTCTCTAGGCACCTTCTTTAGCATGAGCTGAAATTTGCCCTGCAAGACCCTATTTTTCTCTGCTGTGGCTCCTTGGGCCAGGGGAGTCCTCCCGTGTAGCCTCTGTGTAAGAGTAGCACCCTGGGCCTGGCATGCTTTCAGAGGGGGACTATTCAGGGTGGTAGTGGCAGGCAGGGCTCTTTTTCTGAAAAGAGATGTGTATTCAGAGGCTGTGTATATCTCCATGTCCCTTGTATTCCTGCAAGAGTGAGGGCTTTGGAAAACTAGGGCAGAAAAAGTTTTCCAAACCAATGAGCCCCTTTCCTCCCATTAGCTGGGGACTTTCAGAGTAGGGCATTCCAACCAAACCATACGTATTTCATGTTTGATTTAGACTCGGACTCACAAGGTTATTTTGAAGCAGTAGTCCTGGGGCCATCCCACTCCCAGGCCTTTCCTTGGCATAAATAGCATTAGCCTGAGGGTGGCCCTCATCTGTGCCAGATGCCCGCAGCCACAGCAGCAGGAAATCAATGGGGCGTGGGGATATCCCTGCCACTGCGCTCCGCCGCTAATAGCTGTGGTGGTGTAGAAGTCCCTGTGGCATTTCCACATTACCTGGAGATTTCCCAAGGCAGGAGAAATCCTAAGGATAATTAAGCCTGTTTTATTTAGGGCTGAGCTGAGCCATCAAAGTGGCATAAAGCAGCCTAAATGGACCAGAGGATCTGGCACCTTATGCGAAAACTAATCATTTTCTGAGGTGGTCTGATAATTTCTGAGGAGGATATAAAATAATTCACACCCACATGTAGCTTTTAATGAGTAGAAAGGCCTCTCCACTGTTATGTTCTGGAATTGTGCTCTTTAAAAAAAACAGTGGTGTTTGCATACAACAAAGTGAGAAGGAAACCGTGGCAGGAGCAGGAGCTTGGGGCAGTGTCTTTGTTGCTGTTTTCATCAGGGTTAAGGGCTCAGTGACCATTTGGAAACCTTTTATGGGCAAACTGGCTAGCAGCCAGTACTGCAAATTTGCACTCCTGACTTTTTGATTAGTCAGTAGTCCATCAACAGCAGTAGAAACCTGAGAAACATTTGCAGCTAACCACGTGAAAAGCAGGTGTAATAAATCAGGTTGTTCAGGTTTAGTCCCAACTGGGAAATGTGGGGATGGAAGTAGAAATCATTCCTACTTCTCTCGTGGTATCAGAATACCTGCTGCACAGTGCCTTACCCCAGAGCAGTCCCTCTTTCCAGCAAGATTCCAATCTGTAACAGCGATAGCATTCCCATTGGGAAATTGCAGATTTCCAACACATTTTTTTTAAATCCATAGTGAAATTGCATGAATGACAATCATTCATCCATCTCATTGCAGGACCGGGCCTGAAGCGTGGTCTTTTTAAGCTTAAAGAGCGAGACCTTAATCACTGCTGACTGCGCTAAGTGGAAGGAGTTCTCTCCGTGCCAGTGGCCCGATGGCAGCAGAGGCATCTTTTTTATTTATTTGCCTCTGTCCCTTGGGGATGTGGAGCGTGGGCTGTCCCGGCGGCGGTGGCAAGGGGGGACCCGAGCTCTGCTCCCCGGCTCCTGCTGTGCCTGTGCCCGGGCTTTTCCCGGGAGCAAATCAGCAGAGCTGGTGACAGCAGAAGCCATGAAAAGACTGTGGCAGATGTGAGCCTGCTCTCTAATACTTTATGAATACTGAATCTGCCTTTTTTTAGGCAGAGGGTGGCTGTCTGTCTGTGTAGTTGCTCTTTATTTATCACATGTGGGGTACTTGGAGTGAGGTGTTGCTAGTAACAGTAGCAAAGGTGCATCCTGCGAGATATAATCTGGCCTGGGAGCTACAACAAGAGAGGACAAGAAAGCAGGATGGAAGTGTTGGTGCCAGGAAGACATCTCCATGTTACAGACCATGTAAGAACTTCAGGAGTACGTTTTAACACCACTCCAAACCCAAACTGGAGATTTTTTTTCCTAGCCTCTTGGGTGGACTGCTGAACCAAAATGGTTTGGTAGTTGTGAACCAGAATTTTGTAACAGCTGCACAAGAATTCTCCCTCCCCCAAGTTATGACATTTTAGGATTAAGCAAAACCTCTCTGTGTCACGCAAAATGAACATATGAGTTGTCATCAGATTTAGAAACTAATTTCAGGAAAAATTCAGGGGATGTGTTCTCTGATGGCAGGAAATGGCAATTTACAGACTTGTGAGAAGAAGGGTGGATGGGAGAGGTTTCACACAGGACACGCCACCTCATCTCCTCCTCCCCGTCTCCTTACATCCAGCCTGAACGTCACAGCCATATAATAACTTAGTACTGCCATTGCCTTTGCTGTTAGTGGGTCTGTAGTTAAATGGAGACCTTCAGGCTCTAGCCCTAGCAATTCAATTGCTTTCCTAAGTATTAAAATAACAAAAGGAACAGAAGCTACTGAAATAGGAAGAAGAAAGCGGAGCCCTTCGACACCCCCAGCATCAGGGAGGCAGCAAGAGCAGACACATCCAGGGATGGTTTGCACGCTCAGTGCTGTGAGTTGTCAGTGGCAGATATTTGACAAAAATCCCTTTTTATAGCAGTTTTAAGAAAAATTTAGTAATAACTAAGTGAACCGCTGAAGCCAACTGAGCTGAACAAGGGAATAACAACAAAACAAAAAGCCCAGTGTGTGTCTGTTGCCTGGGGCAAGCTACAGCTGATGGATAAAGTGACAGACGAATCCTTCCCTCATTTCCATTTTAATCTCTGTCTACTAATTGTCATCAATATCATCAGGGTCACTAGACCACTAGTGCGAGTCTACAACCTTGCGCAGAAACCGCGGCTTTATGCCTGCCTGGCCCCCAGGGCTTTGCCCCTTTGCTAACCCAGTCTGTACTAGAGGATGCCTCGGAGGGGGAGGAAGGGCCCTTGGAGGTGAGATGGGTGATGTTTCCCAGCGTCACGCAGGAGAGGCTACTCTTAGTGTCCCGGCATTAAAATACAGGACAATTGCAGCCCTCTTTGAAATGAAAATTATTTATACTCCCTTTATGCCAAGGCCAGGATTTGAAAAAAGGGCAGCTGGGAATCCAGCTCCCATTGGAAGAAAGGGCTCAGTCCGACTCTTAAATCAATGACTGTGTGATGAAAGCATACTTTGGATCAGACCCAAGGAGGACAGAGTCAAAGCTTTTTGTCGGTTCTCTGCCTGGTAGTTTCTCTTCCCTTCCTTACTATTGTACGTGTAACAGACGTGACGTGCCACGCTGGTACCTAAGGGGGTCTCTCCTGGTGACTCATTAGATGGTCCTTCGGAATTTTGTCCCGTCACCCCCCTGCCCAGGAAAGGCACCCGCGCACTGTGTTGTAAAGGTAATGTTTAACCCAGGGGCTCCAAGCCAAATGCTGGCCTCTGTGCACAGCTTGAGCACAAATTGTGCCCATGGCAACTACGCAGCGACTCGCTTGGTTGGAAACCTCCCATCCCCAACTTGGAGGCAGCCATGTGGTCCTCCGCTTCAGCTGCTAAAAAGTAATAGATTTTTGGCATTAAGTCTGTACCTTTATCCTGCACCAAATCCTCCCTGCTTTATAGGTGCTGGTGTTCAGGTGATTCAGACAAGGCTCTACATTTGCTCTGTTGGAAGTGCTCCCTTGTGACCATTTTCAACTACATACTTTTTTTTACCCTGTGGACTCTCCTTCTTCTCTAACTCACTCTTTCCACTTTCTTTACTTGCTTTGTGTTTCCCTCCCAGAGTCTCTACATCTTCTCCTCCAAATCTCCCTCATCTCTCCTGAATTACACTTTTGCTTAGACTTCCCAGATACTTTCTCTACAATCATATTCATTGGTAGATCAGCTCTTTGTTTCACCTCCTACCATGTAACCATTCAGTGAACAGGAGATATGAGGATAAAAATGGACTTTTCCTAGTTTCGCTGTTGATTTGGGATCTCATGAGTTCAGTAGCTGCAGTTAACTCCTCCAGTCATGCAGCTGTAGCTGGTGGCAAGGACTCTGCAGGCTCTGATGCACATCTGTCCCTTCACTTGGGATTGTGACCCTGTTTTAGGATGCTGTGTGGTTTAGAGGTTCCGCATTTGCAACATGGTGCATCTGGTGCCTGGGGGGAGGCAGCTGTGGCCCTGGAGAGGTTCATCTTGGCCTCAAGGTAGTCCTCTTTGGCTTGCTATTCTATGCCTATGGCTTTTCTAGATATCTAGTGAATTAGGAAATATAATGCTTTTGTGTGTGTGTGTCCCCTCTATGGCCGTGTGGGAGTTTACCACTTTGGCGTGCTGCAAATCTGTACGGCAGGGTTGATGCCATCTCATTGCTTGCGTTCTCCTGAGTGATATGCTGCCAGCGCTGTGACCAGGGTAGGGAGTGGCAGAGAGGCAACGAAAAAATCACTCTGTGAAGCAGTCTGCTGCAAATCTTTGCAGAGAGTATCCCCCTGCTCTGGTGACAAAAATCTTCAGAGGCCCATGTCCTGTGAGCTGCAGTCCCCGTGGCTGCAACTCCAGATCTTTGGAGCTTATCGGTAACATATTTGCAAAGCTGCCCTGCTGTGATCACTGATCTCTGCCAGCTTAAATTTTGGGAAATGCTTTACACAGCCTTTCTTCTCCCCTCCTTCAACCCCTGCAGGTCTATATACAAGAAAAGAAAGATTTAGTGTTTGAGCATGAGCACTGGTCAGCCAATCTGCAGCGTATCTTCTTGAAAACCCAAAACAGGTGCTCTTGGGCCATCAAAGTCTTGAAGCAGTTAAACTTCCTTTCACCTCTGTTGCAGTTCCTTTAAAAGAAATAGAGAGATCTTCAAAAGGTGGAAGGGTGGCAGGCCAGAAACGTAAAGCGTGTGCAATCACTCAGATACAAGTGGCACCACTAAAAATTGCCTTCATATATCAGCTTATGGTTTACACACTGTGGCAGAAAGGACGCTAAAAGGTCAGCAGAAAAAAAATATATATGTCAAGCCTGGAGCTGTGACTCCAAAGGTGTGGAAAGACATGATCTGAGAAGGGTTCTAGAGGGACTGGATAAGTGCTTGATATGGCAGGATTTTTTATTTTATTTTATTTTATTTTTTGCAAGGGAGCTGCTTGCAAACGTCAGCACAGAAGCCAAGGTATATACTCGCAGTAACCTCTTGCTACGACCCCTGGTGACAAGACGGATAGTTCCATTCATCTGTGGGTGAACAGCAGAGGCTCTCTGCATTTTTTACTTGAAGCCCTGGATGAATTTGTTTGCGGAGGGGAATGTCACTGTTGTGAATGCTCTGATCACTCATGTGCCCATAGTGAAGTCAGTGGTAGGGAAGGAGGGGGGGGAAGGAGGGGGGCAGAGCAAGGAGGAAAGCAAGCTGCTCTCTGGGGGTCTCGAGGATGCCAGCTTATATCCAGCAAAACATCTCCAACCAAACATTAATGGAGGATGTGACTTCGAAACGGAGGGATCAGCAAATATGCTGTAAATTAGTAATGTGCCCTTTTAGTAGCAATTGCTTTATGAAAATCGGTAGGGCTTTTTTTACCCTCCTTCCCCCTTCTTGTAGAAATAGCTCTGAAATAAGTGGGTCTCACTGGAGTTTTGTTTAAGACTGACCCCTTACTTTATTAACCGTGTAACATTTTAAGGTTGTTTTTTCCTCTCTGTCTCCTCCAGCAAGTCTCTATTGATCACTGTTTACAGTTATAATCCCTTTCAAATTTATCATCCATGACTAACACCACATGTATTGATTAGTGCTGACGGATGTCCCTGTATGGTATATACCCACAGTGATTCTGGCCAGTGAAGTACAGTAGATATATTTTTTTCTCTCCTTCATTTGCTTTTTATAGCTTTCTGCTCCCCCCCTTTTGTTCTCAGTCTGGCTAACCTATTTCACACAAATGCCATGGGATTAACATGTCTAAATTTAGGACAATTTCTTTATTCCTGATGAGGTCTTTGGAACAGGAAGGAAAAGAAAGGGTAATGGTGGGTTTTGGTTTTTGTTGTTGTTTTTTTCCTCAACTGGGAAGCTACTGGAAAGAGACAGGCCCTATAGGAGATCAGATTTATGAGGGACATCCACACGTCTTAACCTAAAGCCTAAAGTAACAAAGATGTAAGGGCTAGTTTTTTTAGGGACAAATTAGATGTCACTGGTGACTAAGGACAAGGTGTCCGAAATCTGGACTATAAATGGAGTCATTTGTCAACAATGCATTTTTGCTTGCCTGCTGCAACATTTCCTCCATCTCTTGTTGGCCAGAAATAGAGTTTAAGGTTAATCTCTTTTCTCGGCCACCTTGATTAAACTTGAATTTACAAACTTAAAAATAAATAAATAAACAAAAACCCCAGCCTCAAATGACCTTAAGGATTTTGGTACAGTAGCAGCATATAATTTCTGTCACTTAAGGTATTTGCTTAATGGTAATAGCTTTGTGTAAGCTGCTAAAATTTCTGCATGCCTCTACAACATTTTTTTGTCCCCTTCCTTCCCTCCCTGAAAGCCCCTTCTTTTCAAACATCTATTATACGCAAATTGACCTTTCTCTCTACCGCAGCCCAAAAGGATATGATTTTAAGTAGTGAAAACTGCATGTTTCTTGAGAGCCCCACTGAGCAGAGAGATCTGCTCAGAGGAGTAGCAGCTCATGCGATCTAACCCCTCGCCGTGATTTGGGGACGTTGGGTGCTGCTCAGCAGAGCGGGGCTGTTATGCGGTCATCGTTAGAGGGCACGCGTGGCAATTTTGGATCTGGGAAGTGACTCTGTTGACTTTGTTCTCCTTAACCCAGAGGTGCGAACCACACCTTTCAAAGGCTGGGTTCCTTCCAGATTTTAATAATCCATTTTTTTGGGTGTGCTTTATACAATAGTTTAAATACATGTTCTCATACATGCATTTTATTTGGGTGTAATAAGGCAGCAAGTATAAGACAGAGTTGTTAAACCTCAGTGAAAAGATTTTTTAATAATCATTTGGCATTTATTTAATATACAACCACTGTCTTATTAAATCTAACTCTTTAGATTTAATAGGATAGTTTATTGTATTATAGCGTTACTATTGCGATGCTATAGTTCTGGTTGAAAAGGCATTTTCATTATAAACTCCTGTTTGCAGGTGCTTATAACTTCCTGAAGTACAGCATCTCTTTTATTTGAATGTGAAATCACTCACTGTACTTCTTAATTTTTTTCTTTCATCTCCATCTCCTTCTCAGAAACAAGGACATTTAGATGTTAAAAAAAGAAAACCAGCAGTTACTGAGGAGCAGCATTAAGAGTTGAGCATTAAAATGCACTGCAGTAAGAGTTCAGAGTTACAGACTTATGAAACACTGGACCCTGATCAAGTTGCTGTACCGATGTCTGTTAAAGCATAAAGTTGGCAATTTGCTCAGTAATGCGCAGTGCCACTGTTTTGACAGGGAGGCGTGTTGGCAAGATGTGGTTGTCAGAAGGAGCGTTATCACTAACTCCCAAATTCTTGTGGTCTTGATTGACTTTATGTATTGGCACAACCTCTGTGGCGGGGCAGGGACTTTGTGGAGTTTCTTTTCAATCTTATGCTCAGGGGATGTCAGGAGAGTATGATGGCTGTGCATGGTGAAGGAGAAGGAATCAAACCTGAGCCCCTGGGTTCTGCAGGAGCATTCATAGCATCTTGCAGGGATGCTGGCCTGTCCAGCCTCACCATTTCCCATTGTTTCTTGGAAGAAATTGCACTTTTTGTCAAGGCTTCTAAAAAATGCAGCTGCCCCTTGCTTGGGCCACCCACCTATCTGTGGCAAAGGAACTCTTTGTCTCGATTTTGTTTGCCGCCATAAACTTTACAGACGCTGCCCCTGAACTGGATCTTTTTCAGTGGAGGATAATGAAATATAAATGACGGACTCGTTTAAGCTAACATTAAGCATGTAATGTTGGTAGCTACATGGAAGGGAAGTTGCCCCAGAGTACCCTGCTAAACCCTGCTGCAAACCAGCCTCCCCACTGAAGAGCAAACATGGCAGTGGTCTGTGCCATCTTCATGGCACGGTTTGTTTCTCTTCCTCTTTCATCACCTGTGAAATGAGTAGGAATGCTGATATCTGCACACGTTTACAGCTCAGACTAAATATTGTGTGGATGGAAGAGGAGACCTGACATTCCCTGTGTTTCCAGCTATTATAGACTTGGGCAGATGCCATGAAGGAGTTTCTTTATGACCCTAAAACCAAATGTAGCGGAGGGTAGGTGGGTCATTAGTTTGTCCTGAGTTTGTTGTGTCCCTTTATGAAGAGATCAGTTTACTCAGGAAGAGCCCCCAAAATTGTAACTCTCCTGAGTGAGCGTGTGTTTCGCATTCACCTTGAAGGCAAACAGAGGTTTGTCTGGTGAGGTGGGTGTTCAGGACTGGACCCAGGGTCAATGTACTTACAGATCATGAATTGGGTTAATTACTAGTTTTTATGATGAACAAACAAGGAGCTGCCTTCAGCAGGGCTGTCTCCAGAAAACGGTGCAGTTTTGGGTGCCATGTCCTGGCTGTGCCTCCGGAAGGGTGAGCGCACACAGTGGTGACATCTGCAGTGGCCACGCAACTTTGCTCTGGTGTCACTGTGGTTGACCCTTACAACTTTACGCAGCTTTAGTAAATCTAATGTTTAGTTGCTCTCTAGGCTGGGAACCACTTGTAAACAAACCTTAACCTCAATGGAGACTTTATAGTTAAATAAATAAACACTGACAAAGAAAGAGTGGAGACACAAAAAACCCAAACAGGAGCACAGCACTAAACTGCCCCATAAAGCCTGTGTAAAGAGATAGTGTTTTCCAGGTTGCAACAGCAGACTTTCTGCTTTTACACAGGCTGAGTTTGCACCTGTAATTACTTTCCTTTATTTCAGTTCTGGCCCAGAAACTACTGGTGGAGTGACTTAGGCAAATTCCTCTTTTGGTGGGGTGAAAATCCATGCAGGAAGAGGGACATGTGCTACTGTAGCAAAGGGTGTCCTGTCCTCGATGGCATAAAACTGGAGCTGAGCAGTGACTGCCAAGCAGAAAGGTACTCTTTAAAAGCACACAGAGTTTTGGTAAATCTCTTGTAGCTGTATGCAGCAATGCAATCCTTTTGCTTATGCCTAAACATGAAGTCTTTCCTGAGAATGCAAATAGAGATCAGTGCAAATTCATCAAAACACAGTTGTTTAAATAGTCAGGTCTCCTGCTCTTGTATAATCCATTCTACTTCTAGGAATACTAATAGTTTCCTCAAATAAAAAGGCTTTGCGCCTCTCACCCTCAAGTCTACCTTACTGAAAAAAAACCACAAACCCAACGAAAATGTACCCAAAATATATAAAAGGACCCATAGCTACAAGCCCTCTGCCCTCACTGCAGTCATGGGAAGGCTGAAAATGAAGGTTGTCTTCTGAGAAGAACAGATAAATTAGGCATGCTTCTGTGGGGCAGGACTTAATTTTCTGCAGGTTATTCTCCCCATGTAGTTTTTTCACTGCTGCAAAACCTTGTGCAAGGTCCTTTTCATGTTTCACAAGTGCGTGTCCATTAATCGCAGTGGTAACCATTGCCTCCGTCCAAAAGAGAAGCAGATGCAATTATTTAAAAGTAGCGGCCACAAATAGACTCATTAAATGGAAGATGCTCAGAGAGAAAGGTCTGAGCAGCTCCTGGATTTCCAGAGAACTTACCATTGTTTCAACCCATTCTGTTATGGGCTTTTTGTGGCTATGCAGGTAGACTGACCTATTTTGCCAGTTTTAATTCTCCTGCTGGTTTTCAGTAGCACTGTGGTAATGCTTTTAGCAAATTAGTGCTATCAGCGGATTGAGTATTGTGAAGAAATAGGGAGCTTGTCTCCTTGATTTTTTTTGACTGTGTTTTAGTAATAACGAGTATTTAAAAAAATCTTGAAGATACAAGAACTGTGAGTTTTCTATTTTTATTTTTTATGAGGATCACTTAAAAATATCCACAGGTTCATTTTTGTGTAATGCCATGTGACTTGGCATGCTTCAGATTGTAGTTAGTCACTTTTTGGTAGAATTCTCTTATGGAAAAATGTGTGCATGCCATTTTAAAATCATATTCAAACATATGGAAAAATCCTTTTGTGCTTGCAAAATGTGGAAATCTGGTCAGAAACGGGCTAGCTTTATCTTAAGACCAGTCATTTTTTGTTGGAAATGTAATTGGAGCAGAGCTTGGGTTTTGGAGAGAGAAATTCATCTAGCCTGGTGACATTTCCTGGTTGGGTGGACCTGTTTTGAAATTTGCAATAAAACACAAAAAAGAGGTGAAGCGAAACACCTCCCTTGAATTTGTTTTTCTGATAATGAAGTCAACCCTGGACTTACCATGTGCTGGGGTTGTCCTTTCACCAAGCTTAGAAATCTCCCAGGATTTTGGACCAGTCCCAGCAGCTGAGGGAGGGTCTGGAAATGTGGATATTAAATTGCAAGTTGCTGGGGATAGTGCAAATGTTGATTGGGAGAAGTCTGCCGTAGCTTCCTTGGAAGGAGAAGTGTTTTTTCAAGTAATTTGTACGAAGATGGCTTAAAGTCACTCGATTAAACTGTAGCATCAGGAGGAAGAAAAAATATTTTTCTTTGTATAAAAGAAGTAAACCCCCTTCTGATCATAATCATCCAGATTTTTATGTCTTCTATTTTCAGATACCAGCCCAGTAAGCTTATTGGTTTTCCATGTGGCCAGAAGACTGTAATGACCTCTACGTAGTTCGGCCTCGAATGGATCTTCTTACAGGTTCTTATTTTTTATTCTGTTGGGAAATGCATTTTCACATATTTGTCCTGTGTATCTTTTCTTTTCACTTTTCTTCCTTTTTTGTCATTTTTTTTTTTTTTAACCTCAGAGGTAGCAATCCTACTGCTATTAGCAAGATGTCTATTATAGTGTCATTAAAAAAGCTATAGTCAGAGCATGGAATGACTCACATCATGGAGGAGTTAATAATTCACTGTAATAAAAGTATAAAGTTTTATGATAAACCACTCTCAGGGGAGTTAAATATAATCCTTAGCGGGTCACACACTGACTACAAAGCTTACATTTGTAATGGTAATTTGAATTTACTACATCGCCTTTAGTTTTTAAGCGTTTGTATGTCATTAGACCTTATAAATTGATTTATATATTCAACTCCAGTATAATTCTACATAAAGGTACAATAAATTTTATGGATTATAGATATGGCATCTAAAACAGTTTAGAAAAATAATTTTATTAAATTCACTTAAATGGCAGTGATGAACAGCGACAAGGATGCTAGGGTGTCTCAACTTCTGCGAACTGCACGAGGCAGGGAGGGAGCTGCAGGTGGTGGTGGGGACAGAGGGAGGGGACTGGGCCGTAACTTGTCACGCAACTTCTCATTAAGGGCTTCAGTGACACCAAGTGCTAATGTTTCACACAGCCACAACTGTAATTGAGGGGGACCCCCGCACTGCTCCAAACCTTAGTCTCTGAATGGGATGTGTGGGATCCCCTTGGAAGAGCCACCAGGGCCACTCTTAATACTCTGTTGGTGATGCTGGTAAAGGAACAAGATTATTTGCAGGAAAGGATTCTGTTGTTTGGACCACAAACAAGTTACTTTTTTTTTTTTTTTTTTTAATTTGGAGGAAAACCAGCCTGCTGTGGTGCACCTTTGCCTGGGTTGGCTTCTGAAGGGGTATCTTTCCTCAGCAGTTTGCCTCCTCTGCACTCTTTTATCAGAAATACCTTGTGAAAAATTAAGAGATCCTCCCCGCCCCCCCCCCTCCAGTCTTCATTTCAGCAAACATATCCATAAGAGAAGCCATTAAAAAAGGCCCATTTTAAACATTCTTTATTGGTATAATTTCAGCAAAGCTGACTGTGAGCAAATGACTGTTGGTATTTTGCTTCTGACATAACAGGTCCTGCTCAGACCGCTCATCCCATGAAAACTTCTGTTTGCATTCCCCAACATGTTCAGCAGTCCCTGAAAGCAGTGCAGGATACAGCTCAAAAACACTTGATAAACTTTACCGTCTGTTTCTTAAGTGGTTTTAAATAGTCAACCAGCATTTTAATGCTGCTTTTCCTAATGCCGGTGTAATTTCAGTGCTGATCTTCAAAACCCTTTTGTCTAATCCGGTATGTAATCTTTCCCATAACAAAACTTAAAAAGATCCTTGTACTCCCTGGTGGGCAGTTATCATTGTATTCCCCATCGCACTCACACATTAGCAAAGCTTTATCCCATCATCGTTTTGTTTTTGAAAGCATTGAGGTAAATCTCAGGTGGCATCCTGCACTCAGTGGGTGTGTCGCTGATTAAATGACCCAGCCAGCTGGACAGGTTTATGTACAATTTACTGGAAATGTATTAAATGTGTCTCGGGAAATGATTCTTTAAAATGTTCTCACTGCCAGTGCAGTAAAGATTAAGACCTTGGCATGAAACAGAGAAAAAAATTAAATAATTTTCAGAAGCTTGATGTAAAATAACGATACTAGATGTAACTTAAAGTCACCAAAGGATGAACATTTAGACTGAATTCCTACTCCTCCCTTGATTAATTCCCATAATAATTCAGGGGTCTCTGAAACTTGCAGGGTGAATTTGAGCCCTTGGCACAAGCACACTGAGTCCTGCTTTATCCCTATCAGGCAGTTTGCTCAGACAAATGCAGGATTACATAGACAAAACCAGGACTTGCAGGTGGGCAAGCTCTGGGGAAAATAAACACTGTTATTTTCACATAATTATTTTTGGTATTCCAATTCTGCTTTTTACGTTCATTGGCTTAAATATTGTGAGGGCAGCACTTGTGCTGCCTCCCGGATTTTATCTGTGCCTGAATTTCATAAGCTAGTCAAGAGGACTTTGCCATCTCCTTGCTTAACATATAGCTAGCTTTAAATGTTACCGCATGCAGATTTTTTTGGTTTTTTTTTTAAATAATTTGTGCCTTTTGTATCCATCTGTAGTTCATCGTGATTGCCTTGTTTGGTTGCATCGGAGCACAAAGAGGTGTAGTGTTGCTGGAGTTTTCCTCAGCATGAAGGGCTAGATGAATGGGTTTGTCTGCTGCAGCGATGGGGCTTGCCTGGCTTTTGCCTTTTGAAGCACCTCCATCCCTCTTGGCATAGATAAGCGTGAGCGGGATAAATGCAAAAAGTGGACATATAACCCACCTGCCCCCAAACAGTGGGGTTGCAACGGACGGGAAAGGGCAATGGGTGCTATGGGGTGTGTGGGATGGCTGCGGGTGCGCCAGTGCTGAAGGGACAGGCTTGAAGCACCTTCTAGTTTCAGCATCTAAAATTATGCCAGGATAAACTGCTTTCTGCAGTATCCTTGAACATTTGCTCCGCAGGAAATAAAGGCATTAAGTGTTTCCTCCTCTTCCAAATACACAATTTAGAAATAAAAGGTAATAACTGACGATATACAAACACTGAAATTTCCATTCTTCACAGATTAAATGATCCTTGCTGCAGATCATGAAAAGAGCCATTAGTGAGAGAGAAAGGAGGGTGGGGGGGACTTTGTCTAGCAACAAGCAGTATATTCTGTTCTTTAATAAGAGGGAAGCTGCTGGAGAGCTGCAGGATTTAAAATCACTGTGGACACAGCAGGTTGATTTTTGCTGGGGCAGGATGAGTGAGGGGGAACAGAGGCAGGAGAGATGGGGGGAGCAGAGCTGGCAGGGACCAGGTGCCCTCCTTAAAGTTTCAGAAGTTTGTAATCCTTAGGGGTTTTTTTGGAGACCATTTTAGCCCTCAAAGACACGTTCTCAGTCATCCTCTCCTGATGTCTTCAGGCGCATTTTGAAGAAAACATTTCAACTCCTATTTAACGAGTCGATAGTAATTATTGTTTAGTACTGGATTATAGATAGGTTTATGGAATTAAATGGAGTTGTTAGGATCTCTTTACAGCTGGCAAAGAGTTAATGACTGCAAGTTGAGTTGGAATAGTTACTGCCTGGACTGATTTACTATTTTATTTCTGTGATGTTTGAAAATCTAATAAATCATTTTACTTTTATCTTGATAGTTAATTCTTTCATTAGGAAAATTAGAGGCTTCATTATAATGTTTATCGTGAGCTGGAAGGTTTTTTTCTAATTTTTTTTTTTTTAATTTTAGGATTACACAGTTCACTTTTGCCAGGTTTTCATTTTCTTTATCAAGTTTTCATTTTCTTTATCATTCCTAAGTGAATTCAGCAGCAGAGCAGTGGGCTGGATCAGACAGCACAGCAGACCTGGGGCCTGCTTTGCAGATTCCACCCACGCTATTTACCTTGATTTCCTGGGGAGCTGTAGATGTTTTGGAAAATCAGACCATAAACTCCTTAGACTCTTAGATGCATAGATTCTGAGACTAGAAGGAACTGTAGAGATCTTTTACTCTCAGTTTCTGGAAAATTCAGATGAAAACTCCCCACCCAGCAGCAAGACCCCGTTATTCCCTTCAATGCAGTGCTGAACACTTGCTCAGTATGCTCTAATTTGGCTCAAACATGCAATTTAACCTTCCCTCTTGTGCAGTGTGTTGCTTTTTGCTAAGAAAACCTGCAGTGATGCCTCTCGCAGTATCTCTCAGTCTGTTAGAAATGGGACTGGGAGCCACCTCCCCATTTGAAATACTCCGTGCTACACTCTGACCTGGGCTGATGCTCGCGCTCACTCTTGACTCAGCCTGGCTGTCGGTTAGTAATAGTGAAGCGGGAGGGCTCGCTGGCCCTTACACATCTTGGCTGCCATCTGGTTTGGTGGTTTGCTGTTAATACGGGTTTACGGGGTGGGCACAAGCGCCAAAGGAGCTCCTCACTTGGAGCAGGGCAGTGTGAGCATGGCAGGTCTAAGACCCATTCTTGCTCCCTGTGGTAAAATCCTTCACTGTTACTACAAGTGCAGAGTTTCCCTATATCCAGCTACAAGGAATGTCACAAGGCACTGTCTAGCTCTAGTGTAGTGAGCATTTGCAAGCCCATTTCAGTCCTCAGTGCTAATTATGTTTGTTTGAAAATGCCTAATATGGTTGTACAGAGGAAAAAAGAAACCACAATAAAGAAATGTTACCTTTGGAAGATGGTCCTTTACCATACAGCATTTGTAAGCTATACATACCACTTAGCCTGATTACTTCTACAATTAATGTGCTTTGAGTTTGTGATTCTGTAATCATCCATGCATTGCAAAATGTACAACATGTACTGAAAAGTGTCTATAATATGTTTTAAAAGGAATTCTTAACTAAGCTTTGACCTTGATACACTCTGAAGGTGAAGTGTATCAATTATAGATAAAAGGAGAGGAACTCTCGGAGGACTTGCATACCTAAGACTTTCTCTAGGTACAATTCTAGATCTGTATTTATTGGTATTTATCTTTCCAAAGCTCAGACAAGTGGAGATGCTGCAATTGATTTTATTTGAAAGTGAGAGATGGGGCCAAAGGGGAACTTTTTGGTCTTCTGCTTTTACTTTTCAACCCGTATAAAATGAGCATTTGTACTAGAGGTGTTTAATGACATTCACATTTTTTTGGCCAAATGTGTGAACGGGAGCCTCCGGCAAAGCAAACTCCACCTCTCTTAGCTTCAAATGAGCTGGGAAAGATCCTCATCCTGCCAACTCATCCTTAATTGGCCTATGCTGTAAAAAGCAATTAAAACTAAAGGCCTGATTCATAAAAAATGTACGTTCTGTTTATGTGTCTGTGTGCGTGGGGGCTTTTCCTGCACTCCAGCTGAAAGTGCAGGAGGCACATTAGCTTTCCAGTGCATCTTTTTGCAATTTACTTCCTCCCTCCTCCTTCTGAGTCACAACTGACCTCCTTTCCTGGGTTCCTCTGTGAGTGAGTAAACGGGGGTGTGTGGTGTAAACCTTCTAGACAAAAGGCAAAGTTTAGACAATATGTGAAAATGTCCAAATAAAAGCTAATGGCTTTGTGTCAGCAGTGTTGGCTTCTGCTATCTGATTGATTTTTAGCAAGCCACTGGCTTGCTAGACAGATTTTAAAAGATCTTTGCCCACTCTGCTGGATGTGCAAAGCCTGCAATTTCTTTTCCTCTTTTAGAAAAAGAGGACAAATAAAATAATGTTAAATAGTTAATGCACAGAAGAAAAGAAATAGAGGTGAAGGGTCCGTCCGATGTTGAGGTTCATGCAAAGCCCAAATTTAAATTACTTTTTTTTTCCGTCCTATCCTTCCAAATTCTTGGTTAATAACCTGATGTCTAAATGCACTGAAATATATTAATGCAATTCCTATCATTCTGGTTTTGCTAGAAATAGTTTTCTGTGGGATGTGGGGGGGGTTGGTGGTTGGTTTTTTTTTGGTCTGCAGAGAGTTTTGGGATGTAATTTATGTGGGTGACTGTATGGTATAAAGCTGAATCATGCTCCATCTGTTGTGAAATACCTGTAGCTTTTAGAATTATCTCCACTGAAAACACTGCAGGGCTGGGTTTTGCTGGAGGTGGCTCGATCCAGTTTGGTTAAAATCATAGGTTGTCTCCAAACTGGTTGTTTAAAGATACCCCAAGAAGGCTCCATCTCTAGTTGTTGCTATACCCTGTCTTGGGAGCCAGGCTGCCATGCTTTGTGTTTTCTTTTTTTGGTTATTCCCAAAATAATCCTGTTTATGCCTGGCTGCTTCCTACCTGCTCTGTGGCAGTGGTAAGGCCACAGCCCTCAGTGGTGCTCAGCACCATCGGGGAGGTCTCTGCTTCTGCAAAGAAAACAAGCGACCGGGTTTCCACGTGCAGTGCCAGCCCAGCGCTAACCATACGGTGTTTTCTGCTGAGGTAAAAATTACCCTCTGGGGGAAGGAGAAGTGGCCTCTGGTCCACCTTCAGGATCAGAATCTGATAAACAGTTTCAAATGTCAGTGGCCTGTTGTTGGTAATTAAATTGTAATGACAGATCCGTGCTGATACTATCAAGGTGCTTTTGTCCCGGGAACCCTGCATTAAGAGGAGCCGCAACAGCAGTTTTGCTTGTTACCTCTTCCTACTATTACAGTTAAATTGTTCATGGCCATCAGCTTCCCAGAGCAGGAATGTGTACTGTCTGTCGCCTGCGTGGGTTTAATGCACAATTGCCAGGAATGCGAATGTATCTAAGTATTTGAATGTTCAAATGTTTGTTAGCTAACCAGCATTCCTTGTAGCAGGCCCTGTAGGCACAGATTTGTTTGTATATTTTTACATCCAGATCTGGAGCCTTTAAAATATATCCGTTAACTTTTGGAGAGAAGAAGGAAATATCTATAGAAAGGCTAAAGTTCAAAATGAAGGCACTCGGTCAGAGAAATATCAATATGCAGCTGTCAGGAGAACTTACATTCTGAGTCACAGAAATACATTTTTGGGCGGGGGGTGGGGGTGGGTGGGTTTAACTTGTTCCATTATAAATGATTAAAACCACACGATCGGTCATGGAGATAATAATAGCAGTCACCTTCTTAAAAACAGCAATTGCTTTATTCCCATATTGGTGTTTGTGCCCTGAAAAGAAAAGAAGCGAAATGAGAGTGTTTCAAATGTTTTGGTGAGTGAGTGCCTTCAAACAAGTTTTGGAGCCCTTTTCCATCCTGTTCTGTAGAGGTCAGCAAGTTTGAGGAATTACAGGCACTAAGTGAAAATGAAAACATCAAGAGGCTTGCTGTCTATCACAAGTATCACTAAATCTTTTTGAACAACCCTGGGCAGTGAATTATGGAAGCATGGAATTGACTTACAGTTTATTTCTAGTAACAGTCAGTTACTATGTCAAATCTAAAACCATTCAGAAAAGCCTATAAAAATATATGACAAACTAACCAGCAACCTCTAGATCTTTTTACATGTGTATGATTTTAAAGAACGTCTCGCTAGCGCTTGTGGAAATGAACAGACAGGACATTTTCACGAGGCTATTTTATTATTTTTTTTCCCTCCTCCTTGCTTGTGTTGTTTGGCATCACAGAAAGCCTCTGGAGTAGCTTTGCTGGAGGAAGACAATATGGTGTGTGGGCAGGGGAACGGCACAGCTCTTGCTCCTATCTCCCTCAGTGATGCTCTTCCCCCCCTACCCTGCACACTGCTAGTGAATGCTCTCTTAACAATCCCTCAAACTTTATTTCGAGGGGCCTTACGGACACCTGGGAATTCTTTAGCAAAGGTATTGCACCAGCCATGGCTCACCCCAAGGTAAGAGAGAGGAGGAGAGTTCCCATGGGTGGGATGCTGGCTTAGTGAGGCGCTGACGGGCCCGTGACGCCTGCGTGGATCTGCAAGGGTCTGTTGAGCTGCCCTGGTACCATTGAGTCTGGTTCTGCTGCTTGGCAGAGAGGGAAGCTAAAGCCTTGGGCGTACGAGTGACCTTGTTGCTGTATGGGGCAGATGTGAGGTCTTCTCCTGGCTGCTTCAAATGAAAGTTTATAAGAGCACGGATGCTCTTTCTAAAAGCTGGAGGGGGGGTCAGGTTGGAGTGGTGTAATTGTTGGGCAGCTCAGGGCTCCAGTGCAGAGAGGGTATTTCAAAACAGTGTCGTTGCGTACCCCTTGCGGTTTGAGTCTCTGCTCCCGATTTCCCCCGAGACAGCTCCTGGGAAGTAGCAAATGTGCTGCCGCATCGGAAGTGTTGGTTGGCTGATGTTGTGACGTTTTGGGAGAGGCCCTTTTTTTGGAGGCAGCAATGTTGGGAAATAGCTCCTTAGCTCAGGTGCTTGATGTGAGCTTCTGTCTCTCCTTGGGCTGGGTCACTAATTTTAGGGTGGACAGGACCATTTGGGCCTAATTCTCTCACTCTCAGCGATGGAGTCTGGGGATAGCTCCACAAAACCAAAGATAAATGAATTTTAAAACCTGAAGCAACTCAAGGCATAAGATAAGTCGCTATCTAGATACTATTGTTACAGGCAGACTGGTATCTACCTGTTAGGTGGACCTACAAGAAGGGTATTTGGCTGATTATTTGTGAGGACTACCCTGAAATGACCAAACAGGGAGCAGGTCTTTCCAAGCTATCTTTTTATTTTCTTTATGTGTAAGTGGCAGACAGCATTAAATGTTGAAACATTTGCCACTGCAAGAATGAATGCAAAATGTCATGACTCAGGATAGCCATTTTGCTTTCGTTGTGGTGCTTGTGCTGGGAAAGCATCCAAAACCAAGTTTGTCTTGTAAGAAATGATTTCAACATCGGTCCCCTGGCAATTGTATTTTAAAACTAACACAGCCTAATAAACTTTCACTCATGAAACCATCAAAGTTGTGTTTACTAGCAGAACACTTGGGTCAATAAAAATACTCTACACACAAGGATTTGCGATTTTATTATTTTGCATTTATTGAGAAACAAATTGCAGAATAAAGTGGGGCCACGAATAAAATACTCCTATACACTCAGAATAGAATACAAAATGTAATTAGGCAGCACATTGTTAAAAGTCAGTACCAAAACCTAACAATACAGTGTCACCAATTGTAAGCATGTAACTGTATAATACGTAATTGTCAACTGTTGAGAAAAGATCTCATTTTGATAATGCACATTGAGATTGGATGTCTGTTTGTTAATGAGTGGTCTGAAAAATACTTATGGCTCCAGGATGCTTGACAGCTCTGACTGCAACATTGTGCCGCACAGTCAAAGAACAGCGAGTTAGGAGGAACACAAACAAAAAATAAACCCTTTTTAGGATTGAAGAAACAGGGATGTTTACATTTAAGGAATGTGTTAAAATCACTGTTATCCTGCTCCCTTATAATATATATAGTCCCTTATAATCAATAGATTGGTTCACTGAGATTAATTTCTATTAATTTGTATTTTATATACACAGTTTGGCTTTAAAGCTGGTTTTTTTTCAGAGCTGTTCCCGATAGCCTCAGCTTCATCTCTTCGCAGCGGGCTGAGGACTGGAGTGCTCTGCTCACCTGAACATGGGCTAGAGCAGTTCTCCTTGCCCGCTTTTGCAGGTTCTCAGCGTAAACCAGCCATCACCTCAGCTCTTCCCTCTCTGGGATATTCCTCCCTCAGCCGCATGCATGTAGCTCTGCTTCTGCAAAGCAAGAGCCTGGGAATTCAGGATGCCACATGGTTTTCTTCAGGGATGTCACCTCCTGAGTATGGCATCGCCCACACTCAGTCCTGGGACCTGTCGTCTGCTGGACACAGCTGCCACAGAAATGTTACGTACCCCCAGCATTTCATCACGCTCTTTTCCACAGCTTCATGCGCCTGCTGAAGTTCTGCAAAAAGCCAATATTCAACGTGAAAGAGCAAAGCGATATAAGTTGCACTAGCAGGTTGCACACCTTTTATTTCTGATCTGTGCTGCTTTTATTTTCTTGGTGAGAGATTAAGAAGGTATTGTTAAGGTTATTCTGGATGCCACAAAAACTCCAGGTAGCATTTTGCAGTGAATTTCAAAATTTTTGAGTAGCATTGTGCTGGTAAACTCAGATTTGAACTCCCATGGCATATATTCTGTTCCCTCATTATCCCGTGTGTTCGGGAAGCTCAGCACAACCCATTGCGGCTTGTTTTCTCAGAGGGAGTGATTACATGTGGTGTAGTGGGTTTCTTTTTTGTGTGAGTGTGTGGCAGTCATATAAAAGCCAGTCTCTTATTTTTTCAGAGTATTTGTAGCAGCTGCAGAGGAAATGTCCGTGTTGCTCTATGTTTTAGAAATGAGGCTGGGAGTCTGTTGATGCCTCTGGAGGCTCTGATGGCAATGCTGACGTCCTGAGGTGGCACCTCGCAGCGACTCAGCTTGCTGCTGTTCGAGGAAGGAAGCGGGTGGTAATCTTTCCTCCCCTTCACTCTGCCCCCCAAACCCAGAAGAAGTAGTGACTAGTTTGGACTTTAAATAGGCAAAAGAAAATACCTGGTTTTGCATTGCCATATACTTGCTGTTACTTCTAAAGACTGCATTTATTGCTGTGCCTGGTGCTACAATAACCTGCAACAGGGTGGTACTGGAAATTTGTTTCCAGGTCATCCTCAGAGCGATGGCTCTAACCAAAAGGCCGGGAAGACTGAGCTCTGTGTGGGCTGGAAACAGACCGAAACTCCTTTGGTGTCCCTGGGATCACAGCGGCTCTCTGCATCACACCAAAGTCTGGAGAACTTCACCAAAATAAGCCCAGAGGGTCTGGGCTCTTTCCCTCCATTCTGCTTCCTCGCTGAGTCTCCTGCCCATTTCATTAGCAGACTTTTAATGGAAACTTTTGGAAGGAGGAGTTTCGTGCTTTAATTACACAGTTGAAACCACCAGTTATATTGCTTCTAACATCAAGCACTTTTTATTTTTCTTGGTCGTTAGCCTTATTGGAGCGAACCTTGCTACAAGGCCGACCTGCATACAGTATCCTGTCTTCTTTGCTTTTCTCAATGCATTTATCCTGTATTTATTGCAGGATGTATTTATCCTGCAAATGTACGTTGTTTTCTATTTTCTCTTTGTTTTCTTTTAAAACACCATTTAACCATTGATGAGTTGAAGCAATTGCCGTAGAAATGCTATGTACCAAAGTCTGCTCAGACTCGACGCTTCTTCATTGTTATGGTGCAGCAGATTTCCAGATCCTGTTGCCTGCCTGCACCCTGATACAAGGAACCTCTGCTCTGAGGAGGTTGAGGGGTACAGTCTGGTTAGCCTGGGTTTGGCACTGTGCAGTGAGTTGTGCTGGAGCGTTTGGGAGCATCTCTGAAATTAGGGGTCACGCTGGGGACCAGAGCCACCAAGGAGCAGCTGCCTGGACACTGCCTTCCCCCTCCCCTCAGCAGCTCTGAGCTTTTGTCTCGGACTCGTAGCTCCGCTCTGCTGCATCCGCGGGACGGCCGGGGACACCGGGGGCTTAATGGGAAGTTGTCAGAAATAATTGCGCTTATACCTTTTTGCACTGTCAGAGGGGAAGATGTTAAACCCTCTGTGAAAGCTGGATGTGAACAGGGATGGACAGTGGTCTTTGGACCATTACAACCTACTTCCTCTAATTTTTAAAATTTATATACTTTGTAATGCATTATTAATTTTCTTGTGAGTGATATGACTTTCAAGGCTATCAGGGGACTAATCTATTTTTTACATGGAGTAGAGAAGGATTCTAGGTTTGTACAAATAAAATACTCCCTGGAAGCAATACAACTGAAATGATATCTGCAAACATCATGGCTTTACCTCTCTTCTGAGCAAACATCAGAGTCTCTATAGAAAGTTAACGCTTTAATTAGACAGAATTTCAAATGATCGTGTATGTCTGCTATTAAGCTAAAGCGTTTGTATCCTTTTTCATGAAGATTACTTTCTTTATACAGGACTGAGCTAGGTATATTCAGGAAGAGCTACCCAAATCCTTAGTTTAAAGGTATTTGGGAAACACACATGATTAAACAATTACTGGAATTAGCTGAAATCCAAAAATGGGGTTGGTATGGGTATAGTATATTTGCTTAATTCTAGCTGATTGTTCCTTGCCTGCAAGGAAAATTATGTGTGGTTGCAGAGGTTTGAATATGCTTTTTTCAGCGGAACTACAGGTATAATGATTTCATAGGTCTGAGTGTGGAGATAATTTTGGTTTTTGGATGCTAAACAGTAGCGGATATGTGCACATTTATTTAATACAAAATCTGGTGGAAATAAATAAGATTCAGCAAATGTTTATTTGGAAGTTGGGTCTGACCTCTAGAATCATGTTAACAGAAGCTTTAATGTACTGAATTAGACTTTTTTTAATGTTTGAAAAAATAGCAGGAGTGCAGTAAAATAGTCTTACTTGAAGAGTCAAGTGCAGACGAGGAATGCAGTGTGATTAAAACGTGCCATTGCAAGAACAGTGAATATTTTTTGATGATTCACATTTCACGGATATCCAGTTCACAATTTATCTCCTTTTTCTTTTTCTTGGGTGCTATTAGCTACAAAGCCTAATACCAGCCTGTCTGCTATGGATGGAAAATAATGTCCATTTTTTTATCCCTACTGTATATTTTCTCCTCTACACTATGTGAAATTCCTGTCGCTGATACCAACTGCGGGTACCTCAGTGCAGAAATGTGGAAACCTGGCAGGCACAAGGTGTGGTGGGAGCTCTGGTTGGTGCATCTGATCTACCACGATGTACCTGGGGTAGCACTGACTATCAAATTAGCTCTCATTTGGGTAAAGAGATCTGAGCTGGCTGCAGAGTTTCAACCTTTCAGTACTGACCCCATGAATGTCCAGTGCTTGCACTGAGGAGGTAGCTCAGGTACATGCTTTCTGTGGTTGCAAAGAGTAGAGCAAAATTTCTCCCCAGCCTCGACGACCTGGCACTATCTGAACTGTTGCATATGTTGGAGAAGTGGGCAGGAATCGTTGTCCATCTTTTCATACATCTGTGAATGTCAGAGGTAATGCAGCTGAGAAAGACAGGGCAGTTATGTTTCTTGGGGTCTGGACTGCTTTGGGTGCATCTGAGAAGAGGTCATGGAGGATGGTGTGTAGAGGGACTTGCTGAGCACACGGTATAAATCAAAGTACCTTTCCAGTCCAGCTATAAATCAGGTCTGCTGGCATGTTCCTCTGCAGGACTACCTCTGTGGGCAGTAGCTTGTCTGGGGCAGATACTCTGCCCACTTCATCCCACCCAGAGCTGGGGTGAGAGAACAGGAATTGCCATGCAGCTCTTTTCAAGTCTGCTTCATGGTGCCAGGTCTCGATCTGCTGTCCTGTTAGCAGACTTCCCAGAGCTTTGTTATCTAATGTTTGGGTTGTTATTGTCTTATGTGTGGGAGCTAAACATTATGTGCTTTAACGGTGGGCTTAGGTTTGGTGGTGCCAGACGGAGGCTGCTGTTCCATACCGCCATGTACCAGCATAGTTGGACAATACCTTTTTATGCTTTGCAGTCTAGTTTAGATCCTCATTGAGTGGGGGTGGTTTGCCAAGCACTCCACTGGCACAAAATAAGCCAGCACAGCTGATTATGGGAGGGTACCTGCAGAGCAGGGGAATCCCTGAGCGATAACATCCAGAATCATGCTCTTGTCCTCTGGGAGTTGGTGTGTGATAATGCTCGGCCTCAGAAATGGCTTCTTGGAGGCGTTGTGGTTCGTAATTGTTGCAACCTTGAGCAGTCCTGCATAAAAAAGTGCTCTCTAGGGATCACGAAACACAAAGGTGGCTCCAAACCACCACTGCTTCCAGGGACGAGCAGTGACAAGCACTGCTCAAGCCTCAAGCTAGGATGTGTACTGGGCACTTTTCACTCTTTGATCCCTTTTCATGGCCATATGGCAACCTTTGACCTCCCTTCTAGTTTTTGTGATGCAGTTTGCCCTGTGCAGGGCACATGTGTTGCTCGAAAGCATAGAAACTTCCAAAAATTTTGTGTTCTCTCCTGATAGGTCCTGCTGTGAATGCCTGAGTGGATCCCTAGGCTAAGCCTGTGTGCGGTACAGTTCTTACTGCCATTATATCGTTGTGTGTTATGGAGCTGGGATGGAGGAGAAGGACCATCCAAAAAGCTCGAATATTACTGTGGTTGAGAGGAGAAAGCTACCTGCCTGTTGGAACCTGAAAAAGCTAGTTCTGAAAGACAAAAAACCCTCAAAAACTCCTTAATTAGTACCCTACTGTGAATGAGTTACCCAAAGTTTGCTTGGAGCGGTAGCACACCCCAAGAACTCGTGTGTTTTGCGCCCGGCTCTGAAACTGACTTTCTCTGTGGCCCTGGGCGAGTCACTTAACTCCCTGTTGTTCATTGAACTGCAAAGGGGAGATAACGATTCCTGCCTACCACGAGGTAGGTTGTGGCAGGATAAATTAGCTGTTGGCTTTTAAAGCACTTTAAAGATGTACTGCGAAGCATTAAGAGCACTTGTTTTTATGAAGACAGTAATGGTTAAATGATAATTCTGTGCTCTCGCTGAATTTGTTAGTTTTAAAGTGTGAGTGTTATGCTTCCACAATATGCTATTAATCCAAACAAATTACTAAGCCTTTGTGTGGTATGTGAGAAAGCCTATGAATTTACCTTTCTGTAGCTGTAAATGCAGTGGAAAGGATTTGAACTTCCCTTCTCACCTCAAAGCCTCTGGCAAACTGGTCACTGACATAATAAATATTCAGCATTTAATAATGCTTCACTTTTCCTCTTTAAACCATTAGTTGTTTCCTGCTTGACTAAGAAGAACTTCAAATTCAATTCATTAACATTTCTTTAAATAGCCCTCTTAACAATGCTGGTTTGGTTTCCTTGTTATGTTCTGTCACTAATAGCGGTTTTTACTTCTAACCTGTTATTAATTAGAAATAAAGACTGGATCTCTTCACTTCTGAATTAGTTTTAGTGCCTCTTTCCTTGGATGCCAAAGAGGGTCTTTTTTAAGCGCAGCGTGTCGTGTTATATAATTGTTCCCGGGGTAAATAATTTAGCTGGTCAGAGAAAGTGCACTTCTCTCCGCCTTGAGTGGTCAGCCTGGTGGCGGGCAGCGAGGCATGCCAAATCCGAGGCAAAGAGGAGCACAGCTGCATGAAACTTTCATTAGGGCCGCGGAGGTAAGAGGCCGCTTCTCTGCGGTGCTTTCGGTGTGACCCCCGGGGCTGCCTGCGACCGCTGGTGCTGGCGGGGCACCGTTTCCCGGCAGCTTAACGTCTTTGCCGTGAAGGACAAATGAACAGGCGCAGATCGTCTCAGCCACCCTAATCTTTTCTTTCCCTACTTCAAAGCCTTCTGTGTTGCATCTCGGTCTGTAATTACCCTTGAGGTATTTCAGACTCGAAGCGACACTGGGAAAATTGCACTTCCCGATAATGGGAGTCCACAGTTGTGTTTAATCAATTATGTAGTTGGTCATGAGACTGGCTTTTTAGTTGCAAGAATTTTAAGGCCAACCCCTTATGCCCTGACTGAGGAGAGTGACAATACCAAATTAGAGAAATACTATCCATTTGATATAGCTTAATCTAGGCTTTACCTGCTTAATTAAAAACATGCTGCCAATACCCACTTACTCCTCCATGCTCTAAACAGCCGGTCGAATGCCATGCTGTAATTTCCTAAGCAAAACTGCTTAAGTTAGGTGGAGCTGCAACACTAATTTTTACAGATATAAACAGATCCGCTCAGCAGCAGCGTCTCCAGATTTGTTGGAGCTGGTGGCAGTGCTGTAGTGCAGGGCTCGGAGGTGTGCGGATGCTGGAGAGGAAACGCGAGCCGAGCTGGGAATTGCGAACACACAGCCTTGCTAACTCGCTTTGAAAGATACATGACAGCCAAAAGCTTCGCTCCTCAGAAGGAACGGAGGTGGCCGGGGTGCACGCGGGTGCCGGGGATGAGGAAGTTCCAGTGGAATAAATTTGGGTGATGCTAGCTTACCAGATGCTCTGAGATGTGTAGTAGCTGTCGGTGGTAAGGTCTTGCTTTGGGAAGCTAGTAATGGTGCTTCAGGCCAGCCAAGGTTAAGTGATGGCCTACGTCAGTCCTTACAGATTCAGTGTGGTGGGTTGTGGTGATGAGCTGGCAGTGTGGCTGTGCTAGGAAGGAGAGAAGCATTCAGGGAGAGGGAACCTGTCCATGGGGCTGATGAAACCTGCCCTGTCTCATGCATTGAGCCCACAGAAGCTGTATGACTGGGCTGGCTTTCCCTGTACCCGAGCCGATTCCTCTCTGCCTCCCAATTTCTGTGGCCTCGCTCCCACCTGCCAGGGAGAAAAGAGCCCCTTCCTTCCCTCTGTGCCGGAAGGAGGAAGGACATGGAGGGGTGCAGGGTGACCCGGCCATGTCCACGCTGCTGAGGAGCAAGACTTCACAGCACTCTTCAAGGTTTGCAGTGAGGCTGGGCACTTTGAGGCTCTGGGAAACCTCTGTAAGGCTGAGGGTGTTGCCAGATGTTTGCCCTTAGACCTTGTTTTGGTGGAGTGTAGACTGGATGACCACTGAATTACCCAAACGAGTGGTGTTAGGAGAGCATTCAGGCATTGTTCTGCCTCCTCCACCTTCAGGTCTGCTTTCCAACACACTGGATCCTTGTCTATCCTATTTCTCCTTCCTACCCCAATCTTCAGCTGCTTTTCAGCAATGCTTAACAAGGTGCTTCCTGTACTCTGCTTGCCTGCTTGTCCCCTTTGGAAAGTGTCATGGAATCTCAGTTATTGGTGGTTTTCATCAAGCATGAGGTACAAGTTTGATGCAATTTCAGATCTGCTTCACTTGGGATAGAGGGGAATTTTCAAAATTTAAAACATCTTACAACTTCATACATTACTTTGGTTACCTCTGTGCCTGCCAGCTCTTTGCCTGTGATGTCAGTTTGTTGCAGAAATATTATTGTCTCTGAATTTAAGATGTCTAGGAGAGTTGATCATATGTGAGGAGGTATTGATTGATGTATACATTTATACCTCTTTTACAAATTCTTCTTTCTCAGACAGCATTCTAGATAACTGTCCCAGGAGAAGGCAGCTTTGAATATCTAATGTACTTACGCGGTTACAAGTGGAATGTCTGTCTGTAGCATGGAAGGTATGTTATTCCTTAGGCCTTTTCTCTTTCCTCTAATTTTAGACTAGTAGCACTATGCAGGAGGAGTTGTTGTTGCTAGTCATACAAAGCCGGTGGGTCGTCTTGTTGGGAATCACTCGTTGCCCTAACCCAGTTTCAGTTATTCTATTAATATACCACTGGAGTCTGGCTGGAGTACAAAGTCCTCTGTGGACAGGCCAGTAGCAATGTCTCTCTCCTGGAGCAATTACAGCAGAAGTTTTACAAAGATGATAATTCCGATAAAAGTGATTGGAGGGGCACAGTAGAGAGAAAAAGAACCATTGGGTGAAAGTCAGGTTGGAGCTCAAAACTGCATCCCCTGAGCTAACAGGGGCTCAGTGGATGATGTGATTATGTTATAAAAAAATGTACCTTGCAAGCACAGTCCCAGACTGTTCTTGGAAAAAAAATAACCTTTCTGGTAGCAAAACTGAACTTCTGAATTTCTTCTTCTCACGTCATTCACATGTGAGCGGTGGCAAGTCCTCTCCTGAGCCAAGCTTTGGTGTTAGCACTGATGCAGTGGCGACTATTTCTGCACTGTTTGGGGTGCTTGCTGCTGCAGCACGCCCTGGGTCCTGGCTGGGGGTTAGCCAGCAGAAGCAGGTTGGTTTTAGCCCGGATTGGCTCCCTGATCATGTTCACCATATCATTGCATGTGTGCTTGTGCTGTCTTAATGTGCTTGTGGAGCTCCGGTGTGTGTTGCTTCATTGCTGATTAGGCAGATGGGCTGATACGAGACCAGTCCCTGGAGTGCTGCTTCCATACCAGTGATTTAGCTGTGTAACTCTCTGTAACGAAGCTTATTGAGGATGGCAGCCTGGGCTGTCCTGTGGAATTCAAGATACGTTATTTTTGTTCTGAGGACATTTTTAAAGGATTTTAATTATGTGCATGGTTAATAAATGTCATACTATCCATCCTCAGTCATGCATGCACACGCGGTGTGCTGCTCAGGTACCCGCTGGCCTGTAGTGAGGATGATGTGCAGCCATATTTGTGGCATATAATTACTTGGCTTGCTTTTGGGGCAAGCACAGGAAGAGGTTGTTCCTGCTACCCCTAATAGTACCTGTATGACAGACCAATGCACAGAGGATGTGAATCTTTAATGTATCTGCAGCTGAGAACGGAAGCAACTGCTGCCCTCTCTGCAGTCAATTATACCGTCTTAATTTGCACTGACAAATAGTTTTCTCCCCCAATTTACTTTCTCATACAAAGCAGGGATAGAGATTGTTATTGTAGAAAATTAAGGTGTCAGGAGGTAGCTTTTAGACCTGAAAGATGAGCAGACAGGGGTCATTCTGTTTCCTCAGGTTTTGCAAGCCTGTTTGTTGAACGAGCCATTTCCCACTTATCCCAAGTCTTGCCCAAATCTTGTGGTGGTGGCTCCTGAGGAGGTTCTGTGTGTTGAGGTGGGCGTCTGTCTTCCTGGTGGTCCAGATCAGATATGTTTGGGTGGCCATGGAAAATGCCAGCTCCACCAGCACAGGTGAATCAGTGAGTCACAAAACTGTTGCTGCTTACTTTTGGTATTGCAATTCTTTTTCCACTTAGAAAAAACCCTTTTTATTGCACCCTACTTAAGGAATACTCCTTGGAGAGTCCTCACATTTGGCTTCAACATAGTGGGACACCAGCCCAGAACCTCCTGTACAAGTGCACAAAAGAGGTGTGATAATACAAGTTTCTCCCCCAAAATTTGTATTTCTCTTTCTGTACTTTCTATTTTATTTTGTTGTGGGTTGTTTTTTTTTTTTTTCATTGACCACCGGCTATGACCATATGGCTCCTCTGCTGTTTTCCTCTGTGTCTTCTACCCCCCTGCTTTGAACATATTATAATGTTCATGAGACATTTTAATATCAGTTCTGGTCTTGCCTAGCAGCATAAAACATCTTGTGTATTTGCATTTTTTAGTTTAATCATTATCTTAATATTTTTGGGCAGTAGCCACATAATCTTTTTCTGCCTCATCTCATCTTTAAAGCAACAGTTCGTGCTTCTCCCTTTGTGCTTCTCCCTATCATACCCCCACTGTTACGCTTGCTTTAAACCCGTAGCTGAGCAGTGGTTTTGAAAGAGGAGATGACAATAAACCTGTCTGTAAGACATGTTTCAGAAGCTCCTGTTACTCCAGTCATCTTTGGAGCAGGCCTTCAACATTGACATTTATTAGTCAGAAAGAGCTATCAGGCTCTAGCTAAGGACACCTGGAAATGTAACTCCTACGGAGGGATGATCTGGAATTAAACAAGTTTTGAAGATTAAAATAATCCTGGGAAGCCTTGAATTAGCAGGAAGGCCCTCCATCTTTTACACTCGGGCTACAGCAGACTCATTACTTTTTTTTTTAATGTCAGCTATATCAGGTGATATAACCCAGAGAGGAAGTGTCCCCATTACCAGAAACTCCTTTTTTTCAAATCTAGCTTGACTTTTCTGGACTTGGGGCTAAATTTAGTCCTGATGCAACTGCCGTTAATTTGGGTGCAGTTACACCAATTGTGGCTGGGCTAGGTTTGGTCCTGAATGTCAAATTCACTGTTAGCATCTTGGGATTGCCTCATGATCTCCTTTGTAATCCTTTTACAAACATATTTTCTTTTCAGCTCATGACAAACCTAATTAGTGGTGTTTTCAGTAAATACGAATACCTATATTGAAAGTCCTTTTTCAAATACAGATTTGCCATGACCTAACATTAATTTGACCTTCCGTAGCATTTCTCAGGAAAGTATTTTGCTCACATTGATTAATCAAACTTCATAGCATTTACTGTGTGAGTAAAAATTTATTATCCCTAGTTTAGAAACAAAAAGGCTGAGGGTCAGAATATTTTTCAAAATCACTGGAAGACTGAAAAACATAGCTGAACTCTTCTACCTTTTAGACCTCTGCCATATTTCCAAGACCTTTGCCTTGACGCAGGTATTATCCATATACTTTCCTTACTGGTATTTCTGTTCTCCACTAGCACATCCCCATTGTCTTTCCCTTGTTCATCTTCCCTTAATCTTTGGCCTTAAATATTCCGAAGTATTTGCCTTTACTGTCCTGCCTGAGTCTGAGAAAGGTAGAAAATCATAGACCCTGCCCTAGCTGGCTCCTCAGCTTTTGGGAAGGCATGAGTGCTCTGGAGTCTGAGAAAACACCTCATTATGTCTAAAATGGCCAAAATAGGTGTTTGTTCAGAGAGGTCCTCTCCAGCAGAGGAGGGGCCTACCTCCAGCTGGTTCTGCTCTGGCAAAATTTTACATGCCTTTTCTTTGGGAACACCTTTAAAAATGCAAGGGTAGGACTGGGGAAGGAACCAGCTCTGGTGACATTTTCAGTGCTTTACATTAATCTAGATTTTTTTTTTTTTACCCTAGTTGAGGTGAGATGTGAGCCGTAAAAGGGGGAAGGCAATGCTAGCAGCTGCCTCCACTGCATTTGCAGGTACACAGGGTACACAAACCTGCAGAATATCTGCTGCCTCTCAGCTGGCTGTGCACACTGTGGGGCATAAACTTGCCTCTTCTTGCCCTGTGATGCCAGCATCATGCAGTGCTGAGATTCTCAACACCAATACCAAAACTGCTTCATCTTATCTTCTAATATTACCTCACAGTGAAATCTGTTGTGATAGCCACCAAATGCAAGGAACCTCTCTTTTCCTTTTGAGATGTTACTCACTGTTCTTTGGTGGTAAGTTCTTATTTAGAGAGAGATATGGTTTCAATTATTTAGATAAAAGATGCTGGGTAGAATTACATACCAGACAAGCTAGGCTGACTTGTCACAATCTTTTAGTATTGCCTTTTTTTTTTTTGAGGAATCTTAATTTTTTCCCCTTAGAGAAAATGATTCATAATCATAAATGAGCACTTGGAAAATGTCACCTCAAGGTACTACAGATGAGGCCTTCCAGGCTTGTGAAGCTAGAGAGGAGTTAGCTAATGTGACATTTTTTTCTTTGCTCATTTGTTTTCTCTTTGTGGAACAAGGGCTGCTGCTTCACTCAAAATGAGAGAAGAGCATTTTAATCAGCTATATGGAGAAAGTGGAAATGTTCCGTTTTGCTTAGATATTCCATCTCTGGCTTTTGTACACATTCCATGATAATCTACAATCAAAACAAAATTATACTTTTCCTCTTTCGTGTATTTGAGAGGTTTTTCCCCACATCTACCCTCTTCTTTAAGCTAAACAAGCCTCCTGTTCAGATCATATGACTGTTTGGATTATGAATGATGCTTCTTGATGAATTATGAACTTGCTTTAAACTTCTTCCTTTTCTGTAACACAATTCTAACTCTTTAGCTCATTCTCTTGCCACTGAAAACTCTTATTTTGTATCTTCAGTGAAATATACTGAATTAAGAATAGATTTTTTTCTTATTAGTTTTTATTTATATGTGCTGACAGTAATTGTTTGATTCAAAGGCTATAGAAGTCAATTGAATTTGGATTACAAATCATAGAAAACAGAACTGGCAGGGATATCAAGAGATCAACTGATCCAAACAAGACCTATTGTATCTATTTAGTTTCTGACAGATGCTTCTCTGATCTGCTCTTAAAGATCTGTTTTTACTGTTGGAAGAATTTCCTAGCACCCAAGTGATTTTCCTTTTCTGTCCGTTATTTCTTGTCCTGTCCGCTATGGACGGAGAGCACAAAGCAGTTCCCTTCCTCTTGGAAGGAGTCTTCTGTACACTTGAAGCCTCTTTTCCTACCTTCCTCATCAGTTTCTCTTCTTGAGGGTCAACACCCCCATTTTTTCAGGTGTCCCACATGGTTTATGGTTTTCTCATGTGAGTTCTAGCTGTTGAATGTCGGTCTTTGACTCCTGGCACCCAAAAGTAGATGCAGAAGTCCACCTGACACCTACCATTGTGGACTGTAGAGAAAGGTCCTGGTGCTGGGGAGAAGTCACGCAAAGGGCCAGAGGTCTTGGACACGACCTGCCCAATCTGTGTTCAGCAGACAGCCAGCACAGCATAGGTGGCTTGGGGCTTTTCTTCTTGGTCTGCTCATAGCTTCTGCTTCAGATTAAGGCTTCTCTAAATTAAGCCAGAAGCAATCAATCATGTTAAAGTATTCCAGAAGCCAAAGCCTGCCTGTGTGTGTGAAACTTAGCCACGTGCTTTCTAGTGTTGGCCAAGGGAGATGGTATAGGGCTTCTGACACCTGGGAATTAGTCTGCCGATTAGATCTTTCGCTGGTGGAGCGTAAAATACTCCCCCCTCCAACGTATTTTCTATGACTTAGTTGTTGATAGCTTGCTGATATCTTGGTACTATCCCTTAAGCACTTCTGAGGGAATGTTCATCACCTGGTTTTCTTCAACTTACTTCAGAAAGACCAAAAAGGAGCTGACATGACAAATCATAGGGTGAAACAGATTATTAGAAGCAAGAATGTATCTTTCAAAATGCTGAAGTTGTGTGTTCAAGAAAGAAAAGGGAGGACAAGGCTCACAAATCTTTAGGAGCCCTTTGAAGGAGTCTCCAGGCAAGTGAACAAAGAGATCTGGGTGATATGGTCCTCAGGGAATTCACAAATGCATTTGAAAAAGTGCTTCACCCAAGGGTCTTAGAGGAAATAACCTCCACAAGTTTCTTGCATGGGTAAATAATTGTTTAAAAGATGGGAAACAACAGAGAGGAACAGAGAGGTCATTTCCAAAGCAGAGCCTTGCAGAGGTCTGTGCTACAGCCCATATTTAGTATTTTCATAAATGTTCTAAAAAACCAGGGTGAGCAATAAGATGATAAGTTTGGAGGTGATGCCAACTTATTCAAGATAACAAAGACAAGGGCTGACTGCAGAGAACTGAGGAACTGCCTTTTCATATTGTGTCCCTGAGCAATAGAGTGGGAGATGAAATTCGGTGTGGATGTAAGAGAGGAAGAGAGGTGGGGTGAAAGTCCCAGCACTGCATTGATGATGATGATCATGGAATTGAATACTATCCCTTGGGAAAAAAGATGCGGTTATAACATTGTGCTTTGAAAGCATCACCTCAGTGCTTAGTATTTGTTTAAAAAAAGCAAATTTACTGTTAGGAGCTATTAGTAAAGTAATACAAAACAAAAGAGGAGACACAAAAGAGGAGATGCTCTTCAGCCCGTTAGACATCCGTGCTTTGCCCACATCTTGAATACTTGGTTCAGTTCCAACCCTTCAGACACAGCAGGAGTGGAAAAGGCATGGAAAGTGAGTGATTAGAGTCAGAGAATGGCTTTGTGTGAAGAATCATAAAACAGTCTAGAATTCTTTAGCCTGAAAAAGAGATAGGGGATATGACAGGGAGTTGTAAAATGATAACTACTAGCATCGAGGTGAAGAGCAGGGAACGACAGTTTCTCCTAACACAAATTAAAGGAACATCAAATAAAGCTATCAAGTAAGGCTTCAGAGCAAACAAAAAGTGTTGCTGCTTCGTGGCACATGTAGCATACACAAGGAACTCCTTTCTGCAGGATATTGTGGATGCTGAAATTTTTCAGATGTTGAAAAAGTGGCTGCTCAGGTTTATGGGAGAAGAATTTATCAAGGGCTGTTATATGCAAAGACACTATCTCTGGCTCAGAAAATCTGTGCGCTGCAAATTGCTAGAGGCTGGGAGAGTGTACATGGGAGTATTATGGTATGGGCTGGTTCTGTTCTCCTCTTCCCTGGGTATCTGCTGTTTGTGACTGTTGGAGACAAGTCACTGGATTTGCCTTTGGTCTGATGCAATGCTGCTGCTGTTATGTTCACTCAGTCATTCTTACAGATGTTCAGTCATTGCCACTCTTACTAGTTTTAATGGATTGTTTTCAGTGGTCAAAGAAAATTTTCCAGTTACTCTCTAAGAAATCCAGCAGGATAATGAGATCTGGCAATTTCAGGACTGTAGCAATATAACCTAGAAGTAAAACAATAAAATAATGCTGAAAAAGATGCAGTCCCCTTTAAAGGAGTAGTAGGAGGGGAAAAAAAAAAGCACCTAAACAGTCATATATCAGAGCGGCATGTAAAATGTCCAGCTGAGGAGTGTTATTAATGAAGTGGTGAACTTTAAGTCCATGCATAACATGCTTCCAGTAGGAAGGTTCTTATTTCCCATGCCTGGGGTAATCTAGCAAAATCTGAGCCATATCTTTAATGAACAAGGTAGGCTATCAATCAACATGGAGATGACACAAGCATTTCATACAAAAACAAAAACCGATACCCCCACCCCCCCAAAATCAAGGCCACTGCAGTGCCTCCCAAGGCTGCCCATCCTCGTCAGGCAGGCAGAGAGTCATGAATCTGCATGTGACTGTTAAAGGCAGAGCTGCTACTAAGTAGGTGGTAGTTATTTTTAGCAACTAGTTTAAATTGTTCCGATATTGAATCTGCACCGTGCAGGGGTAACATCTTTAAAATGCAATTCTATGGTAGGTGGCAACAATCAAGCTGAATTACTGACATTGTAAGGAAATGAAAAGTCAAACTGCTGACCATGTGTATTTTATGGTATTTAATTAAAAGTAGATAACATAGTGTGAATGAACCACAAATCAGATAAAAATGGCAGTATATTCTCATATTTAACACATATTTGACTTGTGGTTGCTTGACAATTTACCAGAACAGGTCTATGACGGTCTCCAAATATAAAATCAGGAGTGTAATTAAAAATACTGCAGGGAAGAAGCAATATTCAGTTCAACCCTGAACTACGTTAATCACAGCCGCAGCTGTATCACTTCCATTCCCTTTAACAAGAGCCTCATTTCTTTTTTTTTTTTTTTTTTTAATAAAAGAGAAAAAAAATGTCCAGGCTTTTGCTAAATCAGAGTGTCAGGTTTAAAAAGTTCAATGTGTGGTATGTGGGGCGAGGAAGAAGAAGGGGGTAGCAGAGGCGGAGCACAAGATACCCAGTTTATTAGGAGCTGTGGTGCAGCTGCCTCAGCTTGGGGCTCGGCCATGGCTGTGGCTTCTCTTCTGCTTTTGGCACAGGCTTGTGCTGTGACCTTGAGAGATTCATTTTTTTTTCAGCCTGTGCCACAGCTCCTTCCCCCGTAAAGCAGAGCTATCCTTGCTTTCTCTGCTTATTCCTGCGTTTGGCTAATAACCAGGGGACTGGAGCCTTGATCTCAGCTGGGCACTTCTGCAATAACCCCACTGTTTCAGCGCCATTTAGCTCAGCTCTTCTCCCATACTAACCCATACGCATGTGTCGTCTGCTTGCTGCTGCCAGTCTACAACAAGCAGGGAAACACAAGTTGAACTTGGGCTCCCACCAGCTTTTCTTTTGTTAGTTCTCCTGTTGAAAGTATTGCAACCCAAAATTGTGAGGCTTTGCTGGGCACATGCAGTGGTGTTACTGGTGTTCCCCTGTCCCATGGGGAAGTAGCTCTCTCAGCCTGACAAAGAGGTGGTACCGTGCATCTTTCCACCAGAATTTAGATAAAATTTAGATAGAAAATCTCAAGTTCTTCTTGTAACTCCAGCTCTTAGAGAATGAGTGTTTAGTCTTTTCTTGTTTGATGTCTGTCAGCACAGCTTTCAGCTAAAATAAATAAGGTTAGGCTCTCCATTCAGAGGGAGAAGAGGGGAATAAGGGAGTTCTGGCTTCTCACGCTCACCTTTAGCATCCTCACAGGTAATGCCTGCCAATCTCTCAGCTGCAGACTTTGCCCCCCCCCCCCCCGCTTCCCCGGCCCCAGCTACAAAATGGTCTTTTCTGCTGTTTGAACCCCGGGTTGAACCTCCTCTGCAGGTCAGTGTGAGAAATTTTTCCAGGTGACTCTGTCTGTTGAGTTTTGCATTTTTTTTCAGTGTATCATTGTACTACTGGGGCTCCCTATGGCATACAGGGATTTGTGCACAAAGGAGCTGCGTTTGGGACAAGGACTAAATAACCTTCTCTCTTTGGGTGGAAGAATTCATGAAAGGGTTTCCATGTTGCAATTCCCATTTCCCCCTCTCTTTGGTGGGTTACAACTGATTAGGAGAGAGTGGGATTTAGGTTCTGGTAGCAGAATCCTATCGTCTAAATCTCACTGCTATTATTTTTTACTGTGGGAAACATTAGTTGACATGCAATTGCTGTAATACCCACAAGTCTCCACAGACATTATTTATTCATTTGGAAACGGCTGTTGTCTCCTTCAGTTTTGTGTGGAGTTTCAGAATTTCAAAGACTTTCGTTGAAATTTTCTTGCACTGTGTACAGTATAATTCAATATTTCTTGTCCCTCTATTGCAAAGCTAATTGTAGCACCGTTTGTTAACTCGGGAATTGGACTATTTCTTATCTCTTTTTAAAATCGGACTTTTTAGCTTATTCTTGACTTCACTGTCTTACAGCCTGAGTGAGTGTAATGCAACACAATGGACTTGCAGGTAATCAATAAAAGCTTTGGAGGTCAGAGATGGCATTTGACAAACTTACACTCATGATTAAATATTCTGCTGAAGGAAATACTGAGAGGTTTTTTAAAAGGTAAACTCAGAGTTGCCCTGATGACCCTGAGGTTAGTATTCTGTGCTGCCACGTTGAGGAGCTGGCTCTGGAGCCCCTTTTTGGCCCAACAGAGTCACTGCTTGCTCTGCAGACTGCCTGCAACCTGCTCCCATTGCGGTCAATGGGACGCTCCTTTGGACTTCAGTGAGGCTAAGATCTCATCCAATTTTAGGGATGGAACAGGGCCACCTGGGTTAGGAGCCTTGACACCCTGGTGTCCTTTATCTACTCAGTGGAGAGAAATTATTAAAGAAAATCTCTAGGGATGATGTCTTTTTTAAAGAAATAGCTGGGTGCAAGCTGGATTGCGACAGGTTGCTCTGCTACAGCTGTATGTATGTGATGGGCAGGATTGACTTTAGACTAGACTTAGTTGTCAAAATGTTCCTGCCAAGCACTAGCAGTTAGAACATTTTGGTATGTTCCTGGAGCAGAACTTCTGGTTTTGTTTTTCTGTGAGGAAACTGGTTAATGCACACTGGGCGATGCACACCAAAACTGCCTGGGCTGTCAGTGAGGGAAATCGGGGGATTTGCCTCAAAGTTGCACGACCGCTCTGAAACAAAATGCTAAGTGCCGGTGCCCTTTCTGTCACTGCAGGGGCACAGCGTGGTCTCATAAAATCTCGGCGTCCTCACGTGTGGGTGGCACTGCCCCTGCTCTGGTGCTGCTGCTGATTTGCATGCTGCCATTTGATGGGAAGCTGGGAGATGGTTTTGCATGTTGATAGCTTAACTGAGAAGCTGTAAATTCAGTGTATTTGAGCTTTAATTCTGTGAATGAGTAGTGCAACCACGAGGACGCACGTCCTGCTGAAAGGGCAACAGGTGACTAATTAAGAAGGTACTAAAGCAGTATCCAAGTATTTGGCAAAGGTAATAAGCACCTTCAGGAGTAATCATCATTTCACTGTCGCTGTTGTCTGACTGCAGACAACTCATGGCTGGGAATGATGATGGTCTATCCATGGGTATTTCTCTTTATGTCACGCAGACTCCCATAACAAAAATCCTTTTCAGAGAAGTTGGACCTCTGTGGCATCCCTCACCCCCGAGGTTTCAAAGGCACAGAGAGAAGAGCTAGAAATAAGAAGGTTGTCTCCCGACTGCATGGCAGTGAATGGCTGGGGCAGGATGAGGTTGCTCAAGCTGGAGGCTGATCAGGACATGGAAGCAGTAGCAGTAACAGGGAAACATGGCATGGTAGCAACAGTAGGAAGCAGTAGCAGGAGATGATGTTGGCAAAACTTTCCCGTTCCAGAAGTTAACTTCATGAATTTTATGAAGTCAGTTGTAGGCACTTTTGGGAAGTGATATTTGGGTGACAGCAGAACGAGTGTATTTGTGGCATGGCATCGCAGTATGCCACCGAGCAGCTTGTCTCGGTGGAAGTAAAATGTGAGAGAAGTGCATCATTTTGCACTGAAAACATTTCAAAAGGACACGAGCCAACAGAGTCATAAAACTTCTCTCTCCAGATGTTCTCCCCAGAGCCATTAAAATAGGTGGTCTTAATATTTACTTTTTGATCTTCAGTATGCTACCTTCCCAAAAGGCAGCAACAAAATACATGATTAAATGTGTGCACAGACGAGTCTTTGCGCTGGGGCAGCAAGAGCGGGGGGCATACTGACACCTCGTTTAGTTTGCCACTCCATTTCCCTCCAACAAAACTAGCAGCCTACCTGCCGTACCTTGTTTGCAATCTGCATGCAGTAGAAGGCTTCAAAGCTCTTAAGGAAATGCATTTCAAATGTTCTTCCTGTTATAAAGCATGCAGCCAGCGCAGTCAGCCAACCATGTCAGAGAAATCCGTAGAAACAAAGATAGGCTGGTGTAAATCAAAAAGTGAGGGTTGAATCCTGAGAGTTTTGCAACTGCGAGAAGTGTCACATCCAACAGAATGCAATATATAATGAGTATATACCGCACCGGTTACAAGAGCATGACAAATGGCCTCGCAAGCACAACACAGGCTTCATTTATACTGTTTCCTTTCTCAGGCAGGATGGTAACTGCGTAATATCTCCAATTTTTTGTTGCTCTATTGAACCTCCTCTGCTGAGAGGATAGACAGTCGAGTGTGTTATACTCGCAGTTCTCTCAGGTATAATATACAAGATCCATAATAATTCAATAACGTGAGAGCTCTGCTCTAGTGTTTGTTGGAAAGGATTTACTTTGCTTTCATTGGGATAATTACAACCAATTGTAATAAGCATGGATATAAACTCTCGATCTTTGCTCTGCTTTCAGAGCTGCAGACTGCAGGTTACACGTAAGTTGAGGAGAATTACAACTTAGTTCAAAGTCTGAAGACTTCAAAAAAGGCGTGGGGTGGTGACTCCGTTTAGTGGATCATAATTTGACACTTTTTATTCTCCATGGCTTATAACTGCTCTGAAAGTTTTACTTGCACAGATGGTTTCTGGATTCCAGGGCAGGGCAAGCATGTTTTGCAGCACACCTTGTAAATCCCATCTCAGACTACCATGGCAAGGGTCCTGATGAGAGCTCATGGCACCTTCCTGCTGACCTGCATGCTGCTTGGATGAATAGCCAAACTGGGTGAAAATGTGCCAAGTTTCTGGACCTTTGTGCTAGACACCAGCCAGTCAGTAGGCATGTTGGGAAATAAGTGACATGAGAAAGTAAAATTTCCTGGCAAAAATGGGCGCTCCCCAGGGGAGTGGGAATTATCTGGGTTTCAGGCATCTCAATTATTTCACGGACGAAGCCTGGTATGACTTTTTCTGAACAGCGTAACTGCATATGAGCTGCAGCTCTGGGAGGACGGCAAGCTCTTCACTGTGCAGTGTCCTCTCAGCCGCCTCGGCTCCCTGAAATGCTGTGTGAGTGCTCAGTTTTTGAGAACAGCGATGTTCAGAAAGCCTAGTATCTATGACTGCCTTCTCAGAGCCTCTTGCTTCCCTGAATTGGCTGGGATATGGTATCCTCTGTTTTCCCTGACACTGCAAACAGGTTGAAATGATAGATGAAAGGGGAGCAGGATGGAGCTGTGAGTTAGTGCATTAGCCTTTCGCTGCTGGAGTCCAGGGTTCAGAGTCTTCCTTTGAGCAAATGTGAAAATGGGTTTAATAGTTTCTTTCTAAATCCTTAGTGGACATTTGGAAATATCATAAAACCACTGCACAATTGGGAAAAGAAAAGCCCAAGACTCTGGAACAGGAAATCTGTCGCTGAATGGAGCTGAGGCAGAAGGCAGAGAGGCGTGGAGGAACATGCACAACACCTTCATGTAGGTATTTCTAATAAGCCCACGCTTGTTATACACCAAGTGCACCCACTAATTAAGGTATAAGAAGAAAAAAAGATAGTTGAAAAGCCTGACTAGTTTTTCTCTGGGAAATGCATTAGACAATTGGAAAGTACACATAGTCCTATTATTCAAGTTAATTTACACTCACTCTCCTAGTCCACCACAAGAATTTATGAACCTGGAAGAGCTATAAGTCCCTTAACAAAGTAAACAAACTGTAACTCAGTCTTGTGTTCTTCCAGAGACCCACCACCTAAGGGTTTGGGTGGTTTTTTTGGTTTTGGGTTTTGCTTTTTTTAACTAAAGGTGAAGAGATGATTCAGTACATAGTGCTATGTCTCTTTTTTCTCAGGGGCAAACGATTCACATTACTAGAATTAGACTATTAGAATAGACTTCAAATACACAGTGAACCTCGGCAAATAAAATCCACCAGCCTTCAGCTATGACTTGTCTTTGCACGTACGAGGAGTCTCGGTAGAGAAGGTAGCACCAGCCTGCTCTGCTCTTTGCAAGTGGCTCAGCCTTTTCCGAGCGGCAAGTGCAGCTCCCCTCCCCCGGGCCTGACAAATTCAGAGCAACAACAGCCAGAAGATTAAGCAAGTGTAACTAAAACTATTCTTATGTCAGGCCCCAATTTTCATCTCCTCCAAACGATCTGAAGCGTACTCGTTAGTCCATACAACATATCATCTCCTTCCGAACGTGTGAGGCACTTAAAGAAAGAAAGTTTTTCGCACTGTATACCAGACGACCTTGATGTGATAGACTGCAGGGTTTTGTGACACTGCACACTCAGTGCTATTCAACACTTTGCCTGAAAGGGAGGAAGGAATGGATTTATTGACTTGTGACTTTGACTCAGGCCTGTGTATCAGGACTGTTATTATGTGGAATGATTAGGCTGCAGTGTCAGGGACAAGTTAAACTAGAACAACAAAGGACCTCCTTAACCTTTACCTGGACACAAGGCCATTCATAATGACTTGCATGGTTTGGAAAACTAAGTATATCTTGCAGCACTCAATACTTCTGCAGCTACAGCAAATGAACAGAAATGGAAAAGATGGATTGCTGAAGGAGATGAAATGTAATTCAATTCTGCATAGTCCTGTTTAGAATACTGAGTTCAGGTCCGTGTCAAAAAGTGGCAAAGGCATCATCATTTTCTTTGGAGTGAAGCAGGAATTTTAAAACTGGGTACAATAGATATCCACCCGGGAAGCTTCTATTTTTTCAGGTGGTATAACAGATAATGCTGTCCCCGGAGGAGCTTGCCTCATATGAAGTGTACATGAAACCATTATTAATGCTAATAATAGCTGGGTGCCAAATGTGAAGAGAAGGTCCTCAAACGGCAAGGGGAGTCATTCCCACAAAGCTGGTGGTGATTATGGTGACAATACTCTCATATCCCTACCACTGTGTATGAGAAACCGAGTATTTCTTTTGTAGATAGAGATTTTGTAGCATGAGATTCCTGATGTAACAGTCCGTTCGTGGTTTTATATTAGATTCAAAATATTGCTCTCCTTTTCTTAATGAGAATGTTATGGCTCAGTCAGTGGATTTTGGATGGTTGAAATTTGCCCCTGCTCAAGCTGATGATAATTTTGCCCCTGTTTTCAAGAGGTGCCAAATCAGTGCTCGAGCAGGGCTGAGTGCTCACCTGTGTGTGTTGCCTGAACCCTGCTGCTGGTTTGAGAGTGCTTTCCCCTCGCAGGCTCCTCTCCTTCCTGACAGTGTTTATTGCTGATATCCAATTGTGGGATCCCAGGCAATTTCCCATTTGTGAAGGATGGCAAAGGCCCTTCTTCCAGGGAGTGGTTGTACAAGTCATTGTAAAAATGTCTGCAGAAAAAAATTAAAATAAGCAGTATGTGATATGATAGTTGAAGTAGTGATGCAAAATAAGTGTCCTGGTGGGGATATGAATGAGCATGCTTCATGGGGAAAGAGAGGCCAGTTTCTGATGAGATGCATTTGATCGCTCCAGTACTGCATGAACTTCTGAACACAGTGCTCCCAAGTGTCCCTAAGTTGCAGAGCTTGGAGAAACCATAGCTAGCATTTTGTCTTTGCTCCTGTCTAGCTCCTGTCCTGCCCCAAAAGCTACAGGATAAAGAGAATTCTTCTTCTCTTCTGCCTTAATGTATATGATGAGTGGGAATTTGTGTTTCAAGCTAAACATACCTGCTAGGTTTGAAAACAGCTGCAATATTGCATCTGACATTTTTTTTAAGTGCTCAGTAAAGCACACCATTTTCATGTGGGTATAAACTGCTTTGCTGGCTTATATGTTTATAGTGTGGTTTGCATTTGGCTTCGTGCCCTGAAAAGCACCGTCACTTCTATTCTTCCCTTCTCCTCTACTCTCTGGTTTCTCAGAAGAAAGCCGAATGTCACCCAAAATCTTTGGTCAGCCCAGTACTGGTGACGCCACCCCTTGCAGAGGCAAGGCCAGCTCACCGTGGTGCCTCCCCAGAAGATTTCAGCTGCTTCCTCCGGTGTCCTGGTTAGACTGTTTTCTGTGACTGTAAATACTGGGTCTGTTTTAGTTGTCTGTCAACTAAGAAACAAACCCTATGGAGAGGCTGTTTCTCTGTGCTGGGCAAATGGCTCTTCCTTTTGCAGAAACGTGGTGTGGTGAACCTATGATAACTTTTTATTTCACTTCAGAGTTTGTTTGGTTTTTTGGTGCGTTTTGATTTGTTTTTTGTTTCCCTAATGAAGTGAGTTGAACAAAATTGTAACATGTCTTCTGTTAAAAGGTGTTGGTTACATTTCATGGATGTGAGTTAATAATAACTGCATTTCCCTGGTGCTATTACAAAATAATACTGGTTTTTGTGATGGATGCATCAAGTCATGGATAGGAACACTGTATACATGCTAGAAACAAAATTAACGATAAGAAGTGAAAGAATCTCTGGGTGAACCAGATTAATATTAGAGATAGAAAAACCAAAATAGCTGAGGTTTGTTTTGAATTTTTCATTGCTTACCTGAACTCAGGTCTTCTAAACTAGAAGTTTAAAAGAAATAGCCTTTCTCTTCAGACTGTGGGACATCATACTTGCACATGGTATCTATCTGTAGTTAGTCTCAGAGGCTTTTTTTTTGACTCTTGCATTAATTTTTGCTACACAGGAGTTTTACTGCTCCTTTTTATCACCCCTGAATTGGTTTGCTGAAAATATCACCATCGCATGCTGTCTTTGTCTTTTGAGCTGGTTTTGTGCAGGTTCTCTAACATCAGGGAAATACAAGGGTTTACTGTATAAGCCTTTATTAACTACTCAGTCCCTTGTTTAGCCTGTGAATGACTGAGTTTTCCTTTGTCGTTCACATGCTGCTTTCATTTTGTCATATCAATATTGCAGCAAATTAATTAACTCCTGTTCATTTTTTTGTTCATTTAAATCAGAGGGCAGGCTGTCTAGAATTTCTGTAGGAGACAGGAGGGAAGGGCACCCTTGATCTAATTCCAACTCTAGGACTAACTCAGCATGCCTACAGGTAAAACCACCCGGAGCAAACCTTGCCTTCCATCTCCCAAGACGTGGGCTTCGCATGTGAGGGCCTCTTTTTCTGAGAGGCAGGATTTGAAGGTGCTGTGTAGGATATCTTGTGTAAGGACACTACAGGCCCTTGGGCATGAGAGGTTTTCAGGAGCAGGATCCTTGTTCTTGTTGCAAGACGCCAACAACTCGCCTTTTGTTCAAAACAGGGTAAAGGACATTTTATCTTCAACAATTACAATCTCCTAAAAATACAGGCACCTGAAAAGAAGGTGGAACCTAATATCACACACAAGAGCCAACAGGGCTTTCAAAGAGGGTGAGAGGTGCAACATGTACAAAATAATGCCGTAAAAGGAAGAACTTCAGGAGAAAGCTGCTAAATGTTTCTTGCAGATAGCACATGGACTGGGTTGTTTTACTGAGAACCATACATTTATGCAGAAAAAAAGGGCTTAGTGTTTACATTGCTTTTTTTTTTTTCTTTGTAAGTACTGAAAACTGTAAAAGAGTAAACCTGCCTTAATATTTTAAAGTGAATTTTATTTTTACTGATAGCTCTTCAACTGTGATGATCTTAGAAGTTTCCCAGTGATGTGGTCGCCCTGCAAGAGATCGTAGCCAGCAGAGAGGGGAGTTCCTTTACTGTTTGGGTTCTCTTAGGATCAGGCATCTACTTCCAAAAGCTCGTGGTCTCTGCAGGCACCAAAAGATCAGCAACCTCCAAACGATTTCAGACAAATCACCGTTTTGTGTCAGAAGAGGCTAGAGGGGATGTTCAGAGCAGCATATTAAATATAAAGCAGATAAAGCATCCCACACTTGCCAGGGTTGGCAGACTCTTTTCTCCTATTTTGTTCCCAGTTAAACATTGCATGTGACTTTGACTCAAAGTGCACTGGACATACTTTTTGTTTAAAAGAGATTATGAAAAGAATCCAACAGGGTGAAGGAGAGGAAAGATGTAATCAAAAGAACTACTGAGGGAAGCTGAAGGGAGGATGAAAGTCAATACTCAAGGGGGAAGATATTGAAAAGAGCAAACATTTTTAACCAAGAGAGAGATGCACAGGTACTGACTGGCTGCAGGTGCCTGGAGCTGCTTGGCTGTGAAAGGGGATCCCTAACCTCATTTGCCAGCCTTCAGGTGCCCTGGCAGCCACACTACTGGCTGCACGTTGAACCTGCCTGAGGTCGTGCTGGCTACTGAAATCCTCAAATTCTGACATCTACCGCTTATGAGAGTACAAGGTTAGGAGGAAGGATATAGGATTGGTTAGACGAGTGTTACACAACCAGTGACATTATCTAGTTAAAACATCAGCATAGCTTTTTCCAAACTGCTCTAATAACTAAGGCAGTCATGGCCTGGCTGTACACTGAGCCTGGCTGAGCCATAGGCTGCAGACCAGACTCACTAGGTGCCATGGCAGCAGAAGTTGCTATCTTTAGAGCACCTTCTCTTTCTGAAACCTAACATAAGACAGAGATGGAAGGGACCTTGAGGAAGGTCATTGTGCATATCCCTCCATGCTAAGACAACATCTCCTGCACCTCTAGGAAGAGAATCTCCACATGCTCTTGCCAATCTCTTCCAGAGCTTCACTGTTCTTGGTGTTGGAAATACTTTTCCTAATACATGACTCAAATCTTCTTTGCTGCCAGCTTTTTCTTGTCCTTTTGGTCATGGGCATGGAAAACAGATTGTTCCCTTCCTCTTTGCTGCAGCCTTTTATATGCTGGAAGACTGTTATCATGTCTCTCCTCAGTCTTCTCTTTAGAGCAAACAATCCCACTGTGTTCAATCTTTCCTCACAAGTCATGGTTTTTAGACCTCCGATTGTTCTCCTCCCTTTCCTCTGAACTCTCTCCAATTGGGCCATGCCTTTTGCGAAGCACGATGCCTGCAGGAGAACACAATGCCCCGGGTGAGGCCTCCCTGGCACTCAGCAAAGTGCAAGCGTTGCTTTATGAGTCTTGCAGACTACTTCTGTTTAAACATCGCAGTGTGGCATTTGCCTTTTTCTCAGCTGCATACTATTGTCGATGTACGTTCAGCCTGTGATCCACAGCCCCCAGTCCTCTGGTTTCTTTTCTGCGGAGCTGCTTTCCTGGCAGTTGTTCCCTCTTTGCTGCTCGCGTAGGTTAATGCACAGGGTAGGTGGAGCAAACACCTACTCCATCTGCCCCTGCCCCCAAATCCACTTAATGTCAATTTTACGCTTTTCGTACTTTATATAGAGTCCATGCGTTGAGGGAGTGTTGAATATCAAATGGATGGGGAAGAGGTCTTTATTAAAATAACAAGGACGGAATAACATGGTAGGTATACAGCAGCAGGCAGTAGTACGTAGGTTTGGGTTTAGTTAGTAAAACATTGGACTCTGTTCTCATTAACGGTTCTTCCTTTGAAAATCGAAAGCACTGAAGCTATGGGAAAACAAATGCAAACTCCCAGTTATTTCTTTAGCAATTCTGTGTGATTCCCTCAAGCTGGTATGTCTCTTACACTTCATATTTTTTTCTTTTCAGAGGTAAGACATACTCACTGTTCTTTTGCATTGGAGACTGTTCTCTGTGTAATGCGAGTAGGTGTGTTCCTCCCTGGTGCTGGTCCATGACTGGGCAATACAGATGGCGGGGGAAAAGAACAATTATCTGGAGGTTTTGGCATAAATCATTACTGGCCCTCCAAGCAGGTCATTCCTTGGCTGCTTCACAGTAGTTTTACCAAAATTCTGGAGGTTTTGGCATAAATCATTACTGGCCCTCCAAGCAGGTCATTCCTTGGCTCCTTCACAGTAGTTTTACCAAAATAGGTTATTTATCTCAAAATCTCTCATAGTCATGAGTATGCTTGGAAGTAGGAGATATGTCTACCTATATTTTACTGTAAGTGGGGGGATATATTTAGGGGGAATTCTTTGTGTGTGCTCCGCAGCCAGAGAACATGAAGGTTCAGCTTCAAGGTGCCTGACTGAGGCAATGGCTCCTGCCAGGGGAGTCAGCACATCAAAATGTTGCTTTCTCTGGCAGAATAATGGAGATCTGGTACAGCACCTTCTAATTTTTCAAACAGCACAAAGTGCAATTCCAAATTAACCAGCACACCTCCACCTCTATTTTTCATTTTACTTAACCTCTCTGTGTCTGTTTCCCCATCTGTAAAACTGAGATAATACTTACCTACCTCACAGGGATGTTATGAGGATTAATTAATTGATGTTTGTACAGCGCTTTGAATATGCAAAGCGCTATATGTGCTAAGTATTATTATTTAGTTTAAATGCAGCTGAACAGGTTTTGAATGCTGGGAGAGAGCTCTGTTAGTGACACCAATCTATCACAATGTGGCTAATGACACAGCTTTGGGAATCAGGCAGACGGTTTTCATATTGTGCAATAATTAGCCAATATCAATAACAAAAAAAAAAAAAACCAACCCTTGGCAAGAATTGCAGGGATTGACCACTATGGGATCTCTCCAGAAATCCCAATCCAAGTATCTCACAGTGGGATCAACCTGTAGAAAACGGATCATCCTTGAAAATCACCCAGCTCAGATGGGAATTAAGAGTATCTTTAGGGCTGGAAGAACACTGTAGTGACCCATGGAAAAAGTAGAGCATTGTCTGACTTCAGATCATGAATAAATAAGATCAAAATACTTAGGGGAGGGTCTCTCTGTTCAGCATGGTATCCAGCAGACATAGCTAAGAGCATCACCTGCCCCCCTGCCTGTATGCAAAAGGTCTTCAAGCCGGTATTTGTTCTGGTGTGTTAGTAAGCGATGGTAGCCCCAGCAGCAAAGGAGACCGTCTAGCTGGAGATACAAAAGGCTGGTTAAGAACTGGTAATATTGGGTGTGTATGTATGCACTGAAGGAGAGGAACTTCTTCCAAGAAATACAAGGAGATACTCTATAATTTTCTCTTGCCTGTAGATTTATTTCAGTTTTAGTAGTTCTTATTCAAATTCATCAGGGGTAATTAATGAAAGATATAGGAAGGCCAGCACACACCTAGGATCCTCTGTTTGTAGCTTGAATTATGTTGAGCTGTTTGGTCTATTGGTTCACTACCTCAAGCCTAGTGCAGTATTGTCATCCTTTGCTTTACAACACAGTCATTATATCCCTAAACCACATTGTGATACACTGTGGCTTCTGTTTACGACTCCCGAAACTCCCACTCCATATATCACCTGCCATAAAACCCATCAAACTGCTGCTAGTAAAATGGTGCACAGTGGTCTAAGTAGGAGCCAGGCAAATTGTGTGATACCCTACTGTGGTTAATGAGAGTGAAAATGTGGTTAGGATTTTATTCAGGCGATGTTCATTTGCAGGGCCATTGTAGTGAGGTGGCAAAGAAAAGACTCTTTTGTTAACCTGAATGACAATATATTTTCTATTGTATGAAGTAGCTGAATGCAGAGTTTGCCAAGTTATACATCAATTGTAAATAAGTCAAACTGTGACCTTGAATGGCTACATTTTTATTGCTTGGGGGTCTTGAAAACTAATTAATACACTGAGATGTTATAGCGACCATATGAAACCTGTTACCAATATTTAAACCACTGTGGAGCGGTTCAGACCAGTGGTTGACAACTACAAAAGTATAAAAAGTAATCTAGATGTGTGTGTCAGGAAGCATTTTTTTTTCTGTTGGGATGGATGTGCTGTTCAATTGTCTAGAGCTGTAGGGGAAGAAGAAATTCTGGCGGAGGTGTGGTCCGTGCTGCAGATCCTGAGAGGTGACACTGAGCCCTGCTCCAGCTGGGTGGTGAAGCCTGCTCCGGATTTAATCAACACTTTTAGCCCCTGAGGCCAAGGGCATACTCAACTGCATCCCAACGCTGTTTTGGGCTGAACCCAGGGTATAAATCTTTCCCTCTTCTCCCTTTCCCTTCCGCCCTGATTTACGGGGGGAGAAGATCTGGGCATGTGGGACCAGCTCATAGTCAAGGTGGGCATAGGGATGCTGCAGTAGCTCATGCCATGTGATGTAGACGTGGCCGGTGGGGGCATAAGGAGAGCCCAAGCTCTCGATAGAAGGCTTTGTGCCCTCCTGGAGCAAACAGATACAAGTTTAATTTCACAGTCCAAAGGGAGACTGTAATTTCATGAGATGCTTAAACACTCAGGCAATCTTAAATATGTTAAAAAAAAAAAAAAAAGGCCGCTGAGGCCAACAGAACTTTTCACGTGCTTAAAATTAAGCATGTGATAAAAAAACTCTCCTTGTTAAATCCTGAGTGGTGTAAAAATTGTCAAAGCAGTTGTCAGTTGATTAGTTTCCACAGTCCTCATCATGTTTCTGCTTGTAGTTGTCTCATTCATTAAAGTGCAATGTAGTTTCTTGTTTGTAGTTTTTTCTCCCCCCCCTTTTTAATTACAAGACCACATCTTCAGTGATACATAGCTTAAAGACAGGGGAGCTGAGTTTTACTTTAGATTGAAATTTTACATACATTTTGCCTTAGGTAAAAAGTTGATTTTCCCTCCCCAGCCAACTGAAAGTAAATTGAGGAACGTGCATGTAACAAAACCAAAATTTTGTAGCTGTGTTGTGTGTTTTTTGACTGTTTCTGCTGTTTTACAAAAAATTACATTAAATTAAAAAGGCCTATTTATAAAACAAACATTTTGTAGGCAAAAAGGAAATGCAACCATAATAAAATTGTCAGTCTCAGCGGAATGACTGTATTGTACTGGGCTTTCGAAGAAAATCAGGCTGGCTCCTTCAGAGGAAATCTGATTTCAATTTAAGAGTCTTATTGAGGAAAACAGCACCACAAAAGGGGAAATTAAACCATAAAAAGTGCATTAAGATAATGTTAAGGATCTAACTTACCACCGCAAAAAACAAAGCAATCTGAAGTTGAGATAGAAACTTAATCCGTAGCGCATCCTCCTGGGTCAAAGTATTGCAGCTGCCACCAGAAGCAGTGGGAGGGGACGGGAGGTGTGCGCAAGCTGTGGCGAGCTGTGCTGCGGGGTGGCCGAGGTTAAGAAAGACACTATGTAAAAATGGCACCTTCTCACTTCACAGATGATCTCCGATGTGAATTCTGAGTCATAGCTGCTTAATCCACTGAATGAAAGAAGTTTTTAGTGCTTTTTTTTCCCCGGCTAGTTTAGTGGAGCCTGTACAGCCATAGAGAGGAAGCTGGATTATTTTGTGGCTCATGCACCACCAAGAAATTAGCTAATGAAAGCTCTGGTTTTGCAGTCACTTTGTGCTGATTTCAAGGAGAAGCAGTTCAGCTCAGCAGTGGGACTTCCTGTCCATAGGGGTTAGGCTGAGAGCTCTTTCCAAAAGGATTTTGTTTTTTAAAGCTGAATACTGTGAAAATCTTAAAGAAACCAGGAGACATGTTAATTTGATACCTTTATGGCATACAAGTGTCTATAGAATGGCTAATTTTATGCAGGTGTGGCTGTAGGTGAACATTAGGTGGGTTCAAGGTCATTTGTATTCTGTTGAAGGACAAGCCGTAGACCAAAAGTTAGATGGGGAGTGACCAAATTGATGGTCAGGTCTATGGAAAATGATTTCTCTCCTCTTTCCCATCCTTGGAGGAATGCGTCCATCTGCCAGGATGGCCAGTTGGTCTGTAACACGTTTATCTCCTCACCAGGCAGGTACAGTGTGAGGGTGCCATCAAGGCTCTTCCTTGGTGCACCTACTGGGGTGGGAGTGAGTGCTCTGCCACATGTGAACATTCCAAATACTTTGCCATATATTTATGATGCATATCTCTGAGTTAGTGCTGTTACAGCCTGGGGGGTTAAAACGGGTTAAAACTCCAAATGCAGGAGGGGATGAAGGTGTCCAGTCCCTGGCTCCAGCATAGCATCGTGCTGTGCACTGCACGTGGGAACAGCAGCAGCTAAGCTTCATGTTGGGTTAGTTCTGCTCCTACTGATGTCCTTGTGGTCCTGTTCGTTGCTTATGGAAGTCCTTCCCCAAGCATTTCTCATTCCAGAGGAATGCTGCTTATCAGAGTTATATATGTTCACTTTTTGAGCCTCCCATCTGGCTTGCAGAGGAGGGAAATGTTATTTCCATTTTGTTGTGAGAAAATCAAGGCATTGTGGGATCAGGTGGCACAAGATAGTGGGCTGCTGGGTATTCTTTAACTGCATGGGCCACCTTATCCAGCTAGCTCAAAATGCTTGCTACAACTTGGGAAATACAGAAGTGCCTTCATGAAACAGCTGCTGGGAAGGGTTTAGGTGTCAAGGGTTTCTGCCATGAACCAGAGAAGCAGATGGTGACTCCCTAAGATGTCTTCATGCTTTTCAAATGCTTTCACTAGGATTTAGCCAGGTTTTGACCTGGAGTGTGGTTGTCCTAGCTGGTGTATCATACATATTTCATGTGGAAAAGAAAACAGGTATTTGTAAATGGACAGAAAAGGCAAACTCAAATAAAGGTCTTGGAATGCAAGGTGATGGGATGGATTTGTGCAGCTCTTGGCTTCAGAAGTGACCCCATCCTCTGTGTGATCTGGGAACTCCGATCCTGTGTCTGCACCACCACCAATGCAGCTTGTGTGTCAGTGGTCTCACCTCCATGTGCTTCATGCGCTGGAGAAGCTGGTGTCCCGTTCTGTCCTGTCCCAATGGGTTTGATTCTTGAAAATAGGGACCTACACCTTGTAGTCTCTATGGGAGTCAGACTCCCTAGATGTCAAGGGGACTTCTGGCAGAGGGAAAACTGGAGAGCTTGGTAGAACATTTGTGCATCTAGAAATCGGAGGAAGTTTTGAAGAGAGCAGAAACATAAACAAAAATAAATAAAACATAAACATAACCCCCTAAACTTGAAACATATTCATGCATTTACAATCATCAAAATCCCAGGTTAGGCAGATGAAAGAGATTTCAGTGTGTTACAAGTCATAGCAATAATAGCCTTGGGACATTGGTTGGTCTATTCTATTATGTAAAAGTCTTGCAGCCTTGTAATGGTTCCACAGATTAAGAAGTGCTATGTACCAGCTCTAAATATTTCTTTAAATTAAGACTTTCTGCTTCTACTGAAATCTCTGCTGAATATGATGGTATAATAGGGTGCCCTGTTCCATCTGTGTAAATAACAGAGAGAGATTTTCTCTTGTTGAAATACCTGCGTTAAAAAAATGCAGCAATAACTTGAGACTTCAAAGGTCTAACTTCAAAAGATTTCTTGCATTCTGCTTGACGGGACAGCATCTTATGCACACATGCTTTTTCACTGCTAAATGCCTTAATAATGAGCTTGGGTTCAGATTTTGTGAATCAGAGCCAAGTAACTCTGTTTTATTATATTTGCTGGGAAATGAACTAGCTCTGGGTAATTAGGAAAGCAATTTTATTAGCATCTATTTCATAAAGATTGTTTTTTAATCAGAGTCAGAACTTACTAGAAATGATTCTTTTATTTTTATTGCACAGGTCTCTTGAATGGTACAGACCGCCATGGGTCTTAACCCATAGCAAACTCTGCACACTGAAGGCAGCAGTATCACTATTAATCTGTAACAATGTTATAAAATAACCCGAGGATGGTAGTCCCCTAAATAACACCGCAGAAGCTAATAATTACTGTAGTGTGGTTTACTGCATGATGCCACCCTTGGGCTAAATTATAACTGTCCATGCATTCGTATACCATAAAGATGACGGGACACAAGGAGCTCGTTTTCCTCTGCATTTCAAGACATGCCATACAGAAGCAAAGAGGAGCCATCTCAAGGCCACGGGGAGAGCTGGAGGAGAAGTTAGGAGCAGGATGGAGGGGTACAGAGGCAACGTAGGGATCAGGAGAGAAGATTTTGGTTCGATTCTGTGCTTGGTTTTAATTTCCTGTAAGGAGGACTTGACACTAAGTTGGTAATGGTGCTGGGAGAAGAAGTGGTAGTGAGGAAAGACCAGTGGACACCTTTTCTCTTTTTGGAGGTGCTTGCATAGAGAAAGGAAATGCCACCGTACCCAGCAAATTGCAAATAACCGATGGGTTTGGTTCAGTGGCCAAACTGAGGGGAAGAGAGAAATAAATGTCAGCCTTAGATTAATTATAATGGGAAAAGAGAAACAGGAAGATAAGAGAGATTTTTATTTAGCTGAATGAAAAATTTTGCTTTCATTTCTAAATCCTCTATTATTATTTAATGTTGGTGAATTTCTAAACACAAAAGGTTATTTCAAAACCAAAAATTAAAACACTGCTTTTTGAAAGTGTTTTCAGAAAACATTTTGAGTTTTCTGAATGTTTTAAAGTTGTTTTCAAAGTTACTTAATGAACTTTACCTGAAATTGCAAATGGTTTTGGTTCCTTGAAATTTATTTTTTTTGTGAATGAAAGAATAATGACTTTAAGACGTACTTAGTTGCAAGCATCTGCCCATCACACGTAGTAGGGGGGCCTTCCAGTGCTTTTGACTTGGAGGTCTGTGGCCACGGCTGAGCAGAGAGGTCTTGGCCGTGACAGACCCTGGGGCTGAGACACATTCAGATCCAGGAGAGTATTAAATATGGGTGTCTTCTGAAAAATTTATACCTGCACTTGTATTCTTATCTCAGACAAGCTCTGGGTTCGCAGCAGGTGTGAGACAAGATTTCGATTCATTCTTGTATCTGATTTTGTTTCTTGCATGAATACGTTCATACTAGATTAGTAGTAACAAAGGAATGGGTGATAATTTAATGGAAGAGTGGGAGGATCTTTTATGCAAAAGAAGGAGTGGGCTGATCTTCCAGAGGTGCTTGGCGGGGCTACCCACGTACCCTCAGAGCATAGTCTGCCTTTTTGAAATAGCAGGCATCTGGAAAAAGGTGATTACCTGCCTGGCTCCCTCATCACCAGGGTTTTGTGGGTGCAGTCATAAAGTTTCTAAATTTGGTCCAGCGTAGAGAGTCTCTCGAAAGGAGACGAGAGTTGGGAGGAGAGATACCCCTTGCAGTTTGGGAGTCTGTGCAGAGAGGAGAGAAACCTCCTGAATGTGTGCTCAGCCAGTTCCAGAGAAAAGCATCGAGTACCAAATCTGGAGCTTAACCTGAACCTGCTCACGTTTTGGAGGCCTTCAGGGGGTTTGTTTCAGGCCAAATCACTATGAGATCAAGGAGGAAGTTTCTATCAATTTTGAATTGCCTGAACAAAGCAAAAAGGTTTTAGACTAAAAAGGGAGAAACATATGTTACACAGGAGAAAAACATCTTATCAGGAAGAACATGGAGAGAGTGAAGTGACTAACAATGAGGTTTCTGAGACTGTGCCACAAAAATTTTTTAAAAGGAGGCTCCTGAAAACCTTTCAGATGGCTGTAGAGTGATCTCATTCTCCAGGTGGAGAAAGATTATAAATGAGGGTGTATTTTCCAACTTTTTTTTTCATTTATATTTTACAAAGCTTATTTCATTTGGACAGAATAATTTAAACCCCCCCAGTTATCTAGGTGTCAGAACCCACATTGCAAGAGAGAGATCCAAGCCAAAGGCCTTATGTAGGGATGCCTTCTGTCTTCTTCATGGTCCATGGCCTCTTTTGGTGGTACTCGTGGTCCTCCACAATGGATGGTTGCAAACTGTTGGGCAAAGGTAAAGGCCAAAAGGTTTTAAGAAAGAGGAAAGAAGTGAAGGAGCAAGAAAGTGAAAGAAAGAGGAAAGAAGCAAGGCTCTCTTCCCACAGTGCATGCAGCAGGGACAGTTACTGCTGCCTGCTTTTCCCAAAGTTTGAGTGCTTAACTTTGTATCCCAAATACAAAAGTATTTTGGTTCACATATACATACATGCATACATACATGCATATATATAAAAATATATATAGAGACACCCACACACAAAGAACAGCAATCAGTTTTATTCCTTTGCTTTGCAGTCATCAGTAAATTTAGTATATTCATGTGAATAGTTTAAAGAACATGTCCTGTGTTCTAAGTAAAAGGGAAAATATATCCGCAAGGTGATCCGGTGTGTGTAAAAATAAACAGTTTGATTGCTCTTACATGCTCTTCTTTTGTGCAAGCAAAGAGAAATGCAGAAAAATTGCCACATTTCATCATGTAAGACAAGGGGGCCCAGGTGACACCCTGATCAGGTGTGCATGCATAATCATTCCAAAAATAATCACCCTTTTGAATAATTTCACCCCAAATCTTGCAGCTTCAACTTATTCTCTGCAAGTGACTCATAAATCTTTACCGTGAATGTGAATCAAGTTTCAGAGCCGCAGGCTCAGGAGCTTGTTGGATTTATTCAACTTTAGTCTTTATTTATAGACATAAAAGTGTATTATTGGTTGTAACATCCAAACAAAGGAAAACAGATTGTAAGCATCCATTAACATTTTCCCAAAAGGGAAATCTGGAGTTTCTCCTGGGTCTTTCAGTCTCTCCCTTGTAATATTAAGATGATGTCATAAACTCATAATTACTTTGTGATGCTCTTATGTACTCTGTAGTTGCTTGTTCAGAGATGGTTATTTATTTTCTGAACAGAAAAACTGAACAGTACAAACAGGTGGAAGGAAGCAGATCGGTCTTTGGTGGTTTAAGGTTTGAAGGACCCCAACATTTTTATTTCACACTATTGCAAGAATTTTCTCTGGTGTACACAAGGACACAGGTGTTTTATGTAGTGTTATGAAAAAATGTTTGATTAATATTCAGATATGGGATGCAAACATGTTATAAACACTTTATAATGACTGGAGCAAAGAGCAATTTGGGGAGTAGTAATCTTCAGAAAGTGGAGTCTTTACTGCTGAATCAGTCCATAAACTGTCCAGGTTCCTTCCAAGAAAGTCTCTGTCTGAATTAGTGGTGGACTTATGCTTTATTACTAAAACGAGAATCCTAGATTGCAAAAAAGAAGTCTGAGTGGAGTGTATGAGTGTGTGTGGAGGGGAGAGAGGAAGGAGCTGACCCCCAAGTTTGGAGAACTCCAACCCTCGGCAGATGCAGGAGGGCAGGATGGAGCAGCGCAAGGGGCCAGGTGTGTGCTGTGCAGACTTTTCTGAGTGTGGGGCTTCCTAGGTACATCCATAATTGCTCCGTGTTTGAGGGTAGGGCAGAAATTTGTTTCAGAGCTGTGTTTATCCTGTAACATTTTTGACATAAAAGAGCCTGATGGAGTGCTGACTGAGTAACTTGAAATGAATAATTGATCTGGCTTGCTTTCTGCTTCTCATGGAATAGCTGTGAGCAGATTATGATTTCCTCAGATTTATTTGTTATTCAGAAGTATCTAATACATTTTTACAATTTTTTTTTTTTTTTTTTCCCACTCCATCGATTAGATTTCCCAGGCGTTCTGGCTCAGACAGTCTGGGCTTCGGGCAACACATCAGGGTAAGAGTGCAATTTGAGTGTTAGAGGTCGGGGTTGTTACTCTGCCGGCAGCGCACAGGGCGGTCCCCTCCTCCATGGGACACCGGCTGGGCTGCTGAGGGTGGGACAGGACCTTCTGCACGTCTGTCAGGTAGATCGGGTTAATCTGTCACGGATTAGCCACGGGGTTTTGCAGACCTTCCCAGGACTGGAGTTCTGGGAAATGCATTACTTGGTGCAGTCAGTGGGATAAACCTTTTCTTACTGTTTTCTGCCCCAGTCTGGGGAAAGGTACAAGTGCTTCTCATGCAACGACGTGTAATTCCCTCTCTCAGAGAGCATACCTGGGTTTTGAGCAAAACTTTTCTGTGGGGTGGTTTGCTCTGCGGAGGTGCGCAGATAAAAGAACATGCAATTCAAAAGCTGGTGAGAATATTCAGGAACGTATTTTGTTCCCAGTACTCAGTCAAAGCTAATTTGATGGAGAGGAGAAAAATCTCTTCCTTCCTTGGCAAGGAGCATAAATATCTATTTCAAACAATTCTTTAAGGATCTAAGGTTTCTTATTACTCATTGCTAACCATTTTAATTTCTGACCTCTTCTGCTTGACTAGCTGCACACCCATTCAATGACCCTTTAGGATTCCAGTGCTGTGATTTATGTCCTAGCCCAAATTTCTGTGAATTACTGGTATAGTGAACCTCAGACAGAATTTGAAGCTGGCCTTTTTGTTTCCCTTATGCAGCTTGCCATACTTCTCCCTTCCTGGTGCTTCATTTAGGCTCAATGGATATAATTTTAACCATTCTCTTCGGCTCCAGGTAGACATTTATAATACACTCCCCTGTGTCTTACACGAACAGGATATGACTCAGCTGTGTTGAGCTTGTTTCATTTCTCTCAGAATTTCTTTATGGACTTCTGGATTGTCCATGCTTTTTATTGTGGTAATGCAGTTGTTTCTTTTTTTGAGAGCTATTACAGAGTATTTAAAAGTTGTCTTTCAACACTCATCATGACTTACTCTGCCTATACCGAGAATTATGTTTTTCTTGTCTTTGTATGTCACTTTGTACTTGAAGATTGCTTGGTTTTTCCTTGCTATGGGTGGTTCAGGGTCCTGGCCAGGCTGGTGAGAGCGGACTCCAACTCCAAATGAGTATGGACTTTGACTGCTTGATCTTCCATCTCTGAATTAAACTCAGATCTCCAAACACAGACCTGACACTGCACAGATGGGTGGGAGGAGATGTTTAAAAGCACCAGAAGTTCATCCGTGTCCTGGTCATTTCCTGGTCAGGAAAGCTCTCGTCAAAAGTTATCCCTGGAAAAAAGCTTCTCGCTAAATTGAGCCAGTTGCTGAAGGCACTGGTGGTGAAGCAGCCGTGCTCCGGCACCTCTCTGTGCTGGGCTGGTCGCAGGCTGCTGCTTCACAAAACTTTGCTCAAAATCAGGATTTCCTATTTCCTTTGCATTCCCCCTCAACTCGAGGTGTTGTCAACAGGCTCAGAAAGGTGACCAGAGTTTGAGGAGGGGAAGGGGTAGCTTTGCTTGCCATCTCTCAGTCCCTCAAGCTCCTTTCGTGCCGGGAAAGAGGAAGGGAGAGGAAACGTAACTAATATTGCTGAACCTTAAATAGATTGCCCGATCCAGATTCCTTACTGACACAAGACTTATCCAGGGCATGTCTGAAAGCTAAGATTGACTGCTTTGAGTTACCTCCATGTACATATATCTCCATTTTCCCTCTTTTAACGTTACCTCACTTTTTCCATTCTCTAAACCCCTTTCTTTGAAAACTGCTAGTGCCTGGTGTCATGCTGGCCAGCCCTGATAATAAAACTATTACACAGCTGTCCAGGACTCTCCCTGAACTTGTTGCTGTTTACTGGGGATTTTCTCTGATATGACTTTGAATCTGGGATTTATTCCCCGCTCCTGTCTGCAAGGATCCGGGTTTGTTAGCATTTGGGTGTGGATGTAAGCCTGTCTTTTGTCATTGGGAAGGATAGAGGTGGGCTTAGAAATATTAGCTAGTTTTGGCTTTCCTAGAATTTCAGCCTACCCAGTTCTTCAGCAGACTTTTATCAAAATTCTGTGTGTACAGAGCAGCTATTTTTTCAGTGACCTGGGAGCCGGGCGCTATATATTGTTCAGATCAGAATAGCAGAGCATGTACGAGGGAATCTTTTTGTCACTATGGTGATGTGCCAACCCTATAGATACTATTTTACTATTAGAGATTAAAAACTTACAGATTCCAAGGTGGAATTTTGCTTCTGTGTGTTCATTTAAGATTTAGCCTGAAGTATTAATATAAAATTTAAAATTGTGTCCTCTTCACTGAAATCCAGTGTGGTTACAAGGTTCTAATAAATATTATGTCCTTCCATCATGCAATTAAAATTTTCCACCTCATTTCACAATGCAAAACACTCACATGTTGTCAATCATTTTGAAACATGATTTTTTGACATCATATAATTTCACTTCATTTTTCAGACAGACATCACACCAGGAAATTATATAAGAAAGGATCCTATTATATCTTTATTTTTCCACCAAATTTCACCTTCAAATACAGACATTTGTGTACATTTCAGTAATTCTGACAATAAACTTTCAAGGAGAAACGAATGGCATCTACATAGCCGGAGATCAGCATATGGAGTTTGCTGCTCTTCAGAGACTGCGACTCCGGCACAGGCACCTGGTTAGGAACCGCTGGCGTAGCCACGGGAAGTTTACAAGTCTTGATGCACGAAGTGAAAAGGTTGCTGCTTGAAACAGATACCACCTGGGAGGCAGGGAGGGAAACATATGCATGTTTTTGAACTTTCCTGTGTTTAACAGTTAGCAGACACTAATGAATTGCCAAACAGCCCTGATTTAAAATGTAGTAGTCAAAAGCAAGGCTACCTGCTGCTTGTCAGGTAGTCCACCTGTTCAAGAAACCAAAGTGCCCCTGCCCTGTGCCAAGAGAAAAGCTGCTGCTGTTTCAAACCTCTGCTCTGGTATATGTGTGCGTGTGTGTGTCATTGCGTTGCTTCATATCATGTGAGTCAGAAATTCATCGTGCAATAGAATATCTCGGGCTCATTATAGAGGTCTGGTATTAAACAACAGATTTTGATCATAGTTGCATGTAAATCTGGGGGAAATACAGCCTACAGAATGCAATTTGGAATTCGTAACTGTGATCAGATATAGGCTGGCAAACTAAGAGAGGAGCAAACCAGACATGTAAAAAGCCAGAATAAAACTTCTGATTGTAGCTGGGTTAGCTTTCAGGTATTCTGTCCTGATCTGTGACATCCTTGGAAAATAACACCTGGTCCAAAAACCTCCTCACTGTCTCTCAGAGGGCTCAGCTGGGAATGGCAGCACACTGCTGGAGGATGTCTGAATCTCCTCTATCCTTCTAGATTTAAATGCTATGATGGGGATGTTCCTTCCAGGCAAGGCAATCCTGATCTGAACAGCTAAAGGTCTGCTGGCTCACACAACCAAGCAGCTGCTGTTCTGCTGAGGGAAGGAGCAAACAGAGCTACTGACCTACTAGTAAACCCATTGCAGCTAGTTTAAGATTGAGTGTTCAAATTTCTGCTCATTTAAGTCGGTGCTAGAGAGCCTGTGCTTGCAGCGTGCCAGTAAACCTCTGCTGTCACATGCAAAGATACAGGGTTCGTTCTCCAGAGCTGGCTAAATTGTACGTGGTGGACAGGAGCTTTGTGTGTTGGAAAGTGCTACCTCTTAATCTGCTGGGACTGAATTTGGATTTAGGGTTTACGATAATGAGTGGCAATGTTGAGCTGAGAGAGGAGGAGACCAGCAGAGTCTGGACCTCTGTGCCTTGTCCTGCTGCCCTGCATGGCCTTCCTGGCGGTGGGGCTGCCGTGTAAACAAACACGCAGGTATTGTGTGTGAACACAGGCTTGTGCTTTAGGGCCAGGTGAGCTGGGTTTGTGCGTGATGCAGTGAACTGTTGAGAAGCAGTGCAAGTTTGACTGGATGAACCATTTTGCTTTTTAAATGGTTGAGGCTATTTTATATGCTGTGTGTCTGATAGTCTTGCTGTGACCAAGGGTTTTGCTGTGACCATGGGTTTTGCTGACAGAATTATTCCCAGGCAGACTTGGTAACCTAAAGGGACTCAGTTCTTGCTTGGTTTCCTCCTGCAAAAAATAGCTGATAGTTTGGTGAAACCAGGGAGAGCAGTGAGCAGTGCTGGAGACCAGGCAGCTAATACAGTGTGCCAGGGGAAGAGGCAACAACCTGGCACGCTGCTGCGTGGGAGAGCGTGGTGCTCCAGCAAAGCCCTGGTAGTTCTTTTTGGTGGGCAGGCAGAGTTGGTAGAGATAATCACTGAAGTTGTGATGGTGTATGGAATAATCACATGGCAAAAATAAACCAGCAAAGCTTAGTGTATTGAACATCTTGGCAGAGGGTAGGCTGCTGTGGTAGGGGGAAGGAAGGTGACTTTTAGGGCAACTGTGATTAAAAAGGGGGAAAACCCCACAACACAACCGGATATGATAAATTGGTACTTGCTGATAGTAGAGAGCTGGGGGATGGTGCTCTGGTTCCCCTCATCACTCAAGGTGGCCTTGTGAAAATTGGTAATGATCTGGTGGTAGAAGTGCAGGGGAAGCAAGCAAGCAGAAAATAATGAAGAACGAGAGAAGGTTGTTACCACCACTTCCTTCCTCAAACTGCAGAATAGCTTGGGGCTCAGATTCAATAGGAAGTTACTGCAGCATAAAAAGCTCCCACCCATCGGCTGAGGTGTACTCACCATTCGCCTACATCTTCTTAGCCTGCAAGAGTTGTAAAGTAAAATGGTTTAGCTTTTTTTTTTTTCTTCCTTTGAGCCTTAAACTAGCTTGTGATACCTTGCCCTTGGCGTGGGTTCAGTGGGTACGCGTGGTCCCTAGCAGTTACCCCAGCTCAGCTGCAGGGACGTGCTGTGGGTCAGGGAACTAACTGCATGTTGGGATGGTGCATTTTCAGCCTTAAAATTGTCTTGGTTCTAACATCAGCTCTCAGTGGTCAGATTGATTTTACCGCAGAGATGTAGGGAAGTAAATACTCCAGTGAAAGTGCGATGCAAATGATTTCTCCTGGCCTGATCCTGAAATCACTGGGGTGTGCCATATAAAAACAGGTGAAAAATTAGTCTAATGACTGACAAGATAGATCTTTCAAGGGGTCCCTTATGAGTTTAACACAAAACATGCGCTTTCCTTGAATTGAGGCAAGGGTGCTGAGCTACTCCCAAAGTCACCCTCCCCGTGAGCACACTCTCAAGGCGTGAGTGGCATCAGGGGAGTCGGGTTCTCGTGCACGAGCACAGCCCTGTGATTTGCAGAGGGGGTGTTAATTCAGAGATCTGTCCTTCAAAGCAGGGAAATGATGAGGTAAGAAATCTTTCTGTATTTTGAATATATATATATGTACACTCATATAAATATATATGAGATTATTCAAATGCAGCTTGAATATATTTTGACTAATCCATACAGAGTTTTATCAATATTTCTTTGTTTATTCTCTTTCATGCCAGCTGCTTTCTTTATATATTTCCATTTTGTACATTTTTCAGAGTGATTGGATCATGTTGCACACACTTCTATTGAAATATTAAGTGTTTGCAATCCCCATTCATAGGCACCAGCTCTGTTATTATGATCCATCATTTCAAAATCCACATATTTGAAAAAAGAGAGCTTAGCTAGCCCTTGAGTAGCAGAGAGCATTAGATCCAAGGAATCTCATTCATTTTGTCAATAATCTATGGATTAACACCACCAAATTGTTTGTTTCATTGGCATATCCTCACTATATTTTTAGAGGAAATGAGCGTGTGGAAACCCCAGTGAGGTCTGATGAGGCTGGGTTTTATACGGGTGTGAGCAGGGAAACAGACAACTTCTCACGTGTGCCGAGCTCCTTGGGATCTCATGATGGTTATGGTTTGGATACTGCTGATTCCTGTTAATGGTCAGAATGGGAGAAATGAACCCTGTGATGGTCAGGGCTTCTTGCACCTCGCTGGGGGTCCAGGGCAGCTTGCTGCTGTTATCTGAGGGGGAGCTGCCCCTCCTCTGCTTGGGGTTTTTATTGCCAGCCAACCTGCGCAAGGACTCATCCTTGTCCATCGCTCAAATATGATGGTTTTTAGTAAAAAGGCTCTTCACTTCCCACATCCCAGTGGGACATGTGAAGGAGAAGTGGAGGGTGGGCAGAGCGGTGGCAAGACAGGTACAGCACCTGCAGCATCTGTACAAGGGGAACCCCCAACCGGATTTGTGAGCATCTAAGATAAGGACAAGCTCGGTGGTGGGAGGGACCCCACTGCTGGCTGGGGTCTGATGATGGCCACAGCAGACTGGAGGTGGTGCCCGACCATCAGCTTTGAGCAGCCATGCTATTGGCAGGTTCACCTGAACCGCAACGCCTTTTAGACAGGTTCTGTTTGCTCCTTGGTAAAGTTCTGCACCCTATTGGCTTTAGCATCACTGCTAAAGCACGAAAGCGCGGTGAACCCCGCTGGTGCCACGCCGGTGTCCTCCCAGCTGGGCCGGTGTGGGCCAGACCGACCCTCCCGCTGCCAAAATCTCGGCCTGGCCTTCGCGGCCTGCTCCTTGTGCTGTTTTGCGGCAGACCCGTCGGAGGGCACGAGGGCTGTGCGGGGCGGCTGCGGCAGCGGTGCGGGGACTGCCGCCAGCCGGGCTCAGTGCCCCATTCATCACCGGCGACGGTCCGTGCCGCGGCATCGTCACCTAGCAACAGCCCGGCCACGGCAGGCGGGACTTTATTTTTTTTTAACATAAAAATAAGGCAATAATTTAGAAATTTGCATTTTTATTTTAACAAATGAGAATATTGTAGTGGCGGGGTTGAAATTCAAAGCCGGAGACATTTTTTGCTTTGCATCCCCATTACTCCAAGTGCCGGAGCGGTGGCTGCCTCGCTGAGATGGAGCTATCCATTTCGTGCGAACCAGGGTTTAAAGTTGAGCCTGACATTGTGCGGTTGTCTTTCCCTGTTTTTTCTTTTTTTTCCCCACATAGGTGCTATAAAAAATAATACAGTTAAATTACAGGGTGGGCTTTTTAAATGTAAGTTCTACTTCTGAGACTGAACTTTCAGGTCTAATTTTTTTTTTAATCAGAGGAAAGAAAAGGCAAAGACGTATATAAGCTCAAATTATGCCTTTCCCACTCTTTTAAAACACCTTTAAGATTGCAGAAGTCTTCTGAACTCTATATTGGCAATTCATGGTGCGGCAACTCATTGCAAAATATGCTCGTTCGTTTTCACTGATTGAATTTACTGATTGTTAATATGTATAAAAGTGTTATGTACTTTTGAAGTAATCTCCTGCTAAAGGATTTATAGGAAAGACTATTTAAATGTCATAGCGTTTTCTCTGTTGTTATGACAGTATTATTGAGTAAATAGTTTAATTTTAGTGCCCTAGTTAAAAAAAATCTATAATGACCGCCACATAAATCGTTTGCTTTTTTTTATTTCTATATTTAGTTCCCTCTACAGAGACTGGAGTTGAAAATAGGCTAGTACCTAAGACATGAATTCTGTTAAATATTAAAGAGATCTCATCAGTGATTTTATTAGTCTCAGTACTCAGTGAAGGCCGCACTGACATCTGAAGTCTAATGATTTTTTTTATATATTTAAAGCCTCGTACTGCACCTTTAAATATTGAACAATATTGAAAAATATAGAAGTACTTTTTTGTATATTAGCTTTAGGCAGAACTGTTGTATGATTTCCACTCCTTTCATGACATTGTAATGATGTTACCACATACAACTTTATCTTGCATGAAAAGGTGAAGTCATGAGTGATTTCTCCAATTTAAAAGCACTCAACCCTCACAGTGCTAGAAATGAATATTTTGCATATATTCATGCAACAATGATTCAATTTAAGATTTCTATTTTCAAACATTGCTTGAAACCTTCGGTATGTTAGTAGTAAAATTGCCAAAATGTGTAATAAGATTTATTACAGATGAGTAGCATTTTATTTAGTATTTCATGTTAACACGCTTTTAGGGTTACCCTGGTTTAGCAGAAGAATTCATCTTTCTTTTCTAATCAGAGCTAACACTTTATTGTATTATTAAGATACACTTACTGTGCAATTGTATATCACTGTGGGAGGAGAGTTTTCTCCGCCTGGCAAACCTGCGCCTCGTTGATGCACGGCATCTGCCTCCTGCACCCTAACCCCTCCGCTTGGTACTATACTGCTTCCTGTCGCTTTAATTTCATTCTGTTTTTCAGTTTTTCTCCTAAAAGATTGTCTTTAGCTCTGCACTGACACGCACCCCAGGTCTCTCCTCTCTCCGCTCAGCCAGAGCGGACGGGACCTTTGGTTGGGGCTGGCTCTGCCCTTGGATCGCCAACAGCGGCTTTTGCTGCCAGGGGCAAGCCCTGCCCTGGAGCTAGCAGGGTGGTGACCAAAACGCAGAACACTTTGGTAGCTGAGTTTGTTATGAAGCTTCTTTTTGTGGCCTCACCTTCATTGTCTGCCCATTGCACTGTTTGTTGTGGACCTAATAGGTAGGAGCCGCCGTTTCTCTGAACACCTGTGACCGGGGAATGTGTGTCCATGCATTTTGCAAAATGTCCCTCACGTCGAGGCCACCCTGTATCGATTTCATGGCTTTGCATATTGGGGGGGTGTCGCGGCATTGAGGCTGCGTGAACTCCCTGTAAGTCAAGGGGAAATAAAGCAGTTGAGCAGATGCTTAACCTAAAGCAATCTGCATTTTGTTTCTGCTCCCTCACTGCCTTTTTTGTGGTCTGGGGCAGGTTACATCCATGCTGAAGCAGCATCATCGTGCATACACAAGCCTGATATTTTAATAACTTTGGTGATTAAGGAGTGGTAAGGCCAGGCCTGAAAAATTCCTGGCATTTTGATCCTCTGACCAAGGTCCAAATCCTGGTGCCTTTTTTGCCTCCAGAAATCCCTTCACACTTAGCCCCAGTGCAGCCACCTCCAGAATGAAACGGCACGTCCCGCAGGTGAAGGGCTCATCCTGTGGAGAAAAACACTATTAAAATGTAAGTGTGAGGGATGTGCAGTGATGAGCTGCCACACTGAAGTGATAAATATGTTTACATCTTTTAAAAGTTGTAACTCAGCATGGATGAGCTGGCATTCCCCCCCCCCCTTCACATTCACGTTTGATTTGCAAACAGTAAGAGATGATCTGCTATTAGGAAAGATTTCTGTTTGACTGGGGAGCTGGAGATGGTAGTGAGAGTGGCTTTCATAGATGAAAATAATTGTACACTTTTTGTATTATTATTTTTGGCAAAGAGCTAGCGTTTCAGCTTTCCAGCGTATTACATCATTACATTGTATAATGCATCATAATGATAGAGTGAATGGAAACGAAGAAATGCCAGCTTCTGTTGCAAGTTTAAAGACAGACACACATTTTCAGCTGGGAAAGCTGCTGTTCAGCTAAGTGTTTTCCTAGATGAAACAAAGCTGCAATCCCACTTGGCATTCGCATTAATTGTGGACTTGCCAACAGGCCAGTTTCACTGGTGTATAAATTAGTGGAGAATTATTCAACTCATCTCAATAACTAAGAGAATATCCTCATAAAGCTTGCTGAGCTGTAAGACATTCCCCCTCCCCCCTACTTTCCAGGGTATTTTGCACCCTATACTTAGAAAAATCACAGAATTTGCATGCTGTTCAAAAAAAAAAAAGGCAAAAAACCCCATACAAAGAAAGGCATCAAATATACTGATACCCCAGCAGAGCAATGTGGTGACTATCTGGATAAAATAGCAAGTTTGTATTGATCGGAAACTGTCCAAATTAAGAGGGAATTTTATCGTTTGTTGTTTGAGTTTTGAGTTTGGGTGTTGGTTTGTTTTTTTCTTTTTGAAATTCAGCAAAAAATGCGAAGTGAAAGCGCCTGTGAAACGTGCCTCATTGCCAGACACCCGACATTTCATGTCTCTCCAGCGAAACACGAGCTCAGGAAGTGCAAACTTCCCTGAACTGTCCTGCCAACAGGCCTTTCTGACCTAAAGGGGGGATCACCTTTATGGTGACAGGATAATTTGATCTCTGTGCCATCTAATCCTTATTTTCTTTACAGAGGCTGCCAGCAAGGGTGCCAATTAGTGCCAATTGTGATGGTGGCTTTTGTGATGCAGACACCTGCCCACTAGGAATTGGACTGGTACCACCAACACACATATGCCACTAAACAGCTGTCAGATGGTAATGACTTTTTGGAGTAGAAGAAAAGGGCAGAATTTCATTCTGAGGCAATTTTATGAGAAAATTTTACAATTTTTCTCTTCCCTCCCCTCTTTTTTGAGTATCTGAATTTCAGGCTTCTAATGATTAAGCAAAATGTGAATTTTTAAGTATATCTCATAGCACCGACTTCATATCAAAATCCATGTGGCCCAGAGCAAATGTGGAGTGAGAAGTAATGTTAATGGTATTCTTACTATTCTAAATCATATTTTAAACTTGTTTTCTGAAGTTCATTCCTTATTTAGGTTACTTATCCCAGCAACAGACAAATGAAATGCTGTGTTTTCTTTTGCCGCTCTCCTGAGACGTGGCCTCTGTTTTCCTGGTTAAATTAAAAGAATGAATTAAATGTAAACATCAAACAATTTTAGCAATTCCTTTTCATTTTTTTTGATGACAGAGTAAAGTGCTTTTCAGCACTTCTGCAGCTCATGCCATCATAGGTATGATAGTTCAGGATCTCTGTTATGCTTTTATTAAACTCTCTTCTAATTTTCGGTCAAATTGACAGTCCCTTCTTTGATGTCTACATGGGGGAAGTTTGCAAGCCTGCTTTCTCCATAATTATATGTGACTGTGTATACTTGTACAAGTATGTAGACGTTCGTCTGTATAGATAAATGCACCCTTAACTGTAACTTTTTGAGTAATTCTGGTAATATGGTCACGTGTAGAGCTAGGAGCACTTTCTTAATGGCCGACAGCAGTTTCTGCTGAGTGGTGTCAAGGTTGCATGAACCTCACAGCTCGTGTAATGGGTCTGTGGTGAGGTGCTGAGCACCGGTTGGTGTTAGGGATGTGGGTGAGAAGTGCGGGCAGTGTCTCACAGGGGATATTTGGCACTGTGTAAGAAGGGACCTTCAGAGCTGTAAGAGGATTCCTGTATCCTTTCCAAGCCTTGCGAATCACTGCCGAAAGCTCCCGACGCCTGATAGTCCAGCCAAAGGCCAGACGCTGGCAATTAGCATGATCTTTCAGCGCTCAGCCAACACATACTGCTGGTTCAGCCTTTGCTCTGGCAGGTGTTGCACCTTGATTAGCCCAATTGCTTATTGGCATCAACCATTAAACACGGTTCCTGCTAGATGTAAAAGGAAACAAAACTAAATAAACGCAGCCAAGGTTAGTACAGTGTGATAGAAAATGGTCTGATGCTTTAAGGGAAATGATGGCATTGCGATTGCTATTGACCTTTAGTAATCACAGTCACACTTAGAGAAGGACACCATGGCCATATATATACATAATATATATATAAAAAAGTTCCTATGAAGGTTTTCAAGTGAAATAAAACTAGAGCAAGTGCATCAGGGTCATTGCTTCTTATCAGCATTTGTTGCTGAGGTCTGGACTATCATTCCTTGTCACTGTTTCTAAGGGCTGTAAAGCTGTGTTATGGCTCAGACCAGCTCTCTTATTGCCTTCCTATCTATTTCTCTACCACTTATTCATTCTTCAGATGCTAACCAGTTTAGTGCAGCCATAACTGGTCTCTGCCACAGAAAGGAGAGAGTTTGCTGATCGACTTGCAGCAGTTTCTGGGCTTGGTGATGGACCACTCTTCCTGTCTGCTGGGAGAGCTGTGACCCATGAGGAACGTTTCTGTACTGTCACCAGAACATACTCTGAAATTTCACAGATTTGAAAGGAATGGCAACCAGGGCAAACAGCACTCGCAGGTTTGGGAGAGGTAACAGCAAACCTACAAACCTAAAATCAGCTTTTTTAATTTGTTGATAGCTTTTGACCATATTTTTTTCTCCACCAGTTAGCTTGTTAAGGGCTTTCAAAACTATCTCTACATCTTGGAGTTGTTCTAAGGCTTCTCAGTCAGAGAGGACCACAACTGGCCTCAGATTTTTGAAACTTCAGTCCCTGTTCTGGCACTTGAGCTAAGAGTCATCTTTACAAAACCTACAAATCCCAGGTTCCTTTCATGACACTAATGGTCAGATTTTAGAAGGGGTCATCAATTAGTTTTCTTACATGCATGAGGCACATTATTCTTGAGTATGAAAATGCTCTGCACTAGATTGTAGTACTGTTTTTTTGGTGGGTCTGTAGTTATGCGCCTGGGTGAGCAGTGGGTACAAAGTCCAGCCCATTATTCTATATGCTGTCCTCAAATGCAAGTCGAGGAATTCATTGAACTCAGCAGATCTCATTACTGGACTGAAGTGAGAACCGTTGTCGCTACTAATGGGTATCCTTTGTTAATGTTTTAAATGATGCAAAGATGTTTTAAACAGTCCCGTGGCCTATCTCTTGCACATCCTAACGTATATACCTCCTAATGAACATGTAACATGGTTTTTAACATATGCTAATCTTCAAAACATATGTAATATTAAAGGGAAATGTGGTAATTCTTTAAACACCTTATCATTGTGAATTCATATCATATTCATTGTAATAGCATTGATCAAAATGAATTCATTTGGTATTCATGTAGATGTCACATGTACTTCCATAGGTGTTTCATTGTAAATTAGCATTTCTCAGAGGACACTTAAAATAAAGTGTTACTGAAAGTTCTCATTACACATATTGCTGAGATTAGTACATTAAGGATCATGTACTTACATAGTACTAATGCATTTCTGCCACTTAAAATGCTGCATTACCCATTTCTGATATCTAGCAAATATCTAAGGCAATTTTGAGAATTACTGACATCCTGAAGGAAGTGGTACTTTTGTGATTAAATTGGTTTTGTGTATTTCACTTTGATTTACGAAAAAAACCCGTGCCAGATATACTTAAATGATTTTTTGATTTAAATGACTTCAGCATCAAGTGAAACAACAACAACAAAAAAAAAAGAGAGCCACATCTAATTAGAAAAACAAAAACCAAATGTTATAAATGCTTTTGGGTCTTCAAACTTGTCTCACAAAGCCAAATTAGCTGACTCTCTAGTATAGTGCGGCACAGGCTTTCTGATGTATTTGCTTTCAGATTATTACTTCCTGAGACAAAGGCGAAAAGTTTTGTGGTCTCTGGCAGATACATTTCTTATGTCTTGAATTGTCCATTACAGCTTGTTTGGTCTGAAGTTATTTTTGAAGAGATGAAGTTTAAAGAAGACTACAGAGCATTTTATAAATAGCTGACATAAGGTGTGTTACAGTAACTATAGAAGAGATAGCATTGTTTGAGTCCCGAAACACTCTAAACCTGTCTGACAACATTGTGCATGTCTTCTGAAAAGGATTGATGTAATTATTTTAAGGGTTATTTTGTACCACTAATAAAAAAGAAGCTTAGCAGTGGGCCTGATCCTACCTTTGAAAAAATATGGTGAAATAGCAACATTTTGGTGTTTGTGTTGGAATGGAAGAGGCAGATTTGGCCATCAGGTGTTACAAAACCTATCCCACTTAATACAGTCTCTTAGCAAACATTTGCTTGCTCTTCTGGCTTCATCCGCTGTGTTGTGGTGTACAGCGTGGGCTTGCAACAGGCGCCAGTGGGCTGTGCAAGAGGCACCATTCCCAGAGCTGGAAGCACAAAGAAAAGATGGCATTATGGCTAAAACACTAGTCCGGGCTGGGGGAGATTTAAATCCAGTCCTGACATTGTGCCAACATGTGCCCTGTGCAAAAAAAAAAGTGGAGTGGGGAGAGCAAGCTTCTTACCTCCTGTCACTCGTCCTGGCGCAGGGGGCTGGGTGTTTTAGGGATGAGCCTCCTGGAAAGGGAGGAGGATGAGAGGAGAGGGGAAGAGAGCATGCAGAAGAAGAGATCTCATGCTCTTTCAGATCGCTCCGGTATCTCGTGCAACCTTACAGCTGTCTTGACCTTCCTCAGATGTGACCCCCTCCACTCTCGCAGCTGATTTCCAGCTTTTCTTGACTCTGATCTCCGTAGTGAGTTGGGCCGCATCTCCAGAAACAGTCTGTCAAATCTGGGAGAGGACGGCTCCACACCTGAGTATCAGCTGTATGATAGCGCTCAGCTTTTGTCTCTTGCCTTCCTTATTTTTCCAGAAGTTTTCAGGTGTGAAAGTATTTGCCTGGTTTATAGTGTTTGCTAGATTGGTTTGAGACTGTGCAGTATGGCAAACTGCAGGGTAGAGTGTGTAATCCAGAAATCCATTTCAGGTTAGAACCATAATTACCTAATGTAAGATAATAAATAGCTACTAAAATCACACGAAAAATATGATAGTGCTATAAAGCGTGTCTTTATAATCCTGCTCCTCCCCTTTTCTGCCTCCTCCTCCTCCTCTTCAGCATAACAAGGACCCTAATAGGCTTCATGTATAAGTGCCTATTTTTATTAAAGACAAGTGTAATCTTTTGTAGTCCAAATGTCCCTATCATAAATGCTAACTGAGGAAAATATTAGGACTCATTTATTTATGAACCCGTTAATAATGAGGTGCAGTTATGAAAAAGGCTTTCTCAGCACAAAGCCTACTGAACAAACAATGCACACTGGGGAAAAAGAGCTAGTTAGCCTTCCTGACTTAGATAAAGCTATGGAGAAATGACAAGTGCCAGTAATTAGCAAAGCCTCTTCAACAAGATAACCCTATACATCTTTGTCTATTTCAATCACCAAAGACTCCGATTCAGTGTAAAATTAAAGCCGGGATGCCATCAATTTCTGTTAACCTCTTTATATTGTTCTGTGTTCATGCATATGTGATAGATAGTTTTTGTCATTTTATTAAATGGTGACATCTCAGTATGCGTGTGACTCAAACTGTTTTCTCCTTAGCAAAGTATTTTTAATCATCTCTCCATTGCCTTTATTAGCTCAGTTCTTCTGAGTCCTGATTGCTTTATTTTGCAGCCGTTCTAGGGGGTTCAAATATTTGTGCCCACTCCTTTTACGAGCAGCGTATCTGTGATTAAGAAGTTTGTGCCCTTTCTGGTATTCACGTGAGCAGGTACAGTAGCTCTGCATACATCTGCTGACCTCCTGCAGAACACCCTACTGCGTTTTTATTGGAACAGGGCAAAATTTGTTGATTACAGTGATCAGCGCTCACAGTCTGCTTTCCATGAAGGTGGCCTCCCCTCTCCACGCTTGTCCGGATAGATGGTCCTTGTTTGCTTTTGGTGTGGTAGCTGCTGTTCACCTGCTTCGGCCATGACCCAAAGCCCATTGAACTTGGCTGAAAGAATCCCATGAACTTGGTGGTCCTTTGTCCATGAATGCAGTCTGCATCCAAACTGCTTTTTTCCACCTTAAATGGGGAGCCCTGTTTTTTTTCCCTGCAAGCTTCCAATATTTGTGAGCTCATACTCCCTAAATTTCCCTGCGACTTTCAGATAAGTCAGAAAACATGTTCACCTGAAGCTGTGCAAGGGGAAAAAAAGTTATAAATCAACCTTGTTTCCTTGACATCGTGGCAGGTTTGCTGGGAGTGCTCGCAGAGCTAGCACTGAGTGACCTGAGAAGTTGCATGTGGCGTTGGGTGTCATAACAAAAGTTCCTTCTGGCTCCGTTTTCTTGCTCTGTAATGTCTTTTTACTTGTTTTAAGTACTCCAGGCCCTGACTTCTGAGGTTATTAATCTTCATCTGTGCTCTTTTTAAACTTTACTACTAGCACTTTTTTGCCTCAGATATGCTTTTATTCATTCTTTTCAGCAGCAATAACCTCTCATATTGGCCAAATTAGGAAATAATTGCAAATAATAGAGAATCCTCTTCCAGCACTACAATAAAGGATTATATATGTGCTGTGTGTGAGGGATGGCACAGAGTGTAAATACCAAAATATGGGCAAATAGGCAGAGAAGTGAAGTATGCTGTTTGGCGCTCTCTCTGCATTTCTTCCTGGCTCAGAGGTCTTTGTGTTCAGAGACGTGTTTGTCAGCCCATTGCAGAGGTGCGTCACGCGTGGTGGTTTGAGGAGGAGGAAGGGAAAAGTAAGAGCTGATGTTGCAGGTCAGCTCGTGCCAGTCCCTGCAGGGCTGCAGATCGTTTAGGAAAACCTGTGCAGGGTCTTTTAGACTTCTATGGTAGAAACAGAGTTGTATGAATCAAATGGTTGCTTGCGTTTTTTAAACAGAAACATCTGATCTATTTTGCTTTTATTTATGTGGCCCCAGTAGCCATGGCTCGTTTCTGTTCAGTGAGTGGGGAGAAACTTTGCCAATTCCAGGAATTCCACCCCAATTTTCCTGTGCATTGTTTCAGTTTTGGATCTTTATCCATTGCTTTGAAACTCCCAGTTGTCCAGTCAAGCTGAAACCAAGAGTTTCTGTCTGACTTGGATCACAACTCACATATCACAAGTGGCCGATAATCCAACCCAGCTATTTGCAAGCCAGCAAAACTGTCTAATTTGGTGTCATGTTAATAATTACTTTTTAATAACGACTGTATCTGTAGAACTTCAGGATATGCTTGTGCAATATAAAAACCCCTTACTCTCAGGTGTCTAGCTGCTCTCATACATAGGCATTTTCAGGATCAAAGCTCCTATGAATGTTATTCACAACAAATAATTCTATCAGCTCTTGGGAAGAAAATACGGAGAACATTCATGTAATGCTGCCATCTCAGTTGGGGAGCAAGGAAATATGTTGACTGTAGGAGAGAGCAAAGCTCTCTCAGTGCTCTCATCACATTAACACTTACCTTCCTTCCTTGCAGTCAAAATTCTCTGAGCTGCTGCTTTCCATTGTTTTTTATTATTCATTTGAATCAGAAAATAATATTTTTCCTCTCTAATTCAGGAAAAATTGTCATTGCCCACCTCCTGCTGAGGGAAAAAAGTGCCAGAGCCCATCTCCTATGAGCTCCTTCTCACTTCAAATGCAGGCTGCAATGGCTCCTTTGGAAATGTAACAGGCTATTATAGAAATATGTATTTACACAGTATTTTAAGATGCACATTATCCACCTGATAGACCATAACAGCTCACCATTACAGCCTATTGAATAAAACCTCTTCGCACCATTTTTTTCAAAGCAGATACTTTTTACGTGATAAATCATGAATCTATTGCGTAAAAGTGCAAGTTCATCCTGTAGGACCGTAGGCGGACACCGTTTATCTTTAATCCGCTGCAATGGGAACTTCTTGCTCTGACCCTGCCCTGTAGAACGAATTATTCTGACCAGAGAGATGCAAATTAACAAAAATGAGAAAAAAAGCTTTGTGAATATGAAAGGAAAAGTTGCAATTTTGGTTTAACAGACTGCGTTAGATTATAAAAGAGATCACGCCACTGCTGAGCGCAGAGGAATGAGTAGCGTGGCTCAGGTGGAAATTCCCAGCCATACCCTTTGTGTTCTGCTGTGCCACGTCCTGCCATACATGTCTGTGAGCTTTTAAGCTACTGGCAGTCCAAGCAAAGCGTTCTCTGTCTGCCACCGCCTTTCAGGACTCGTGTTGGCCTCCTGAATCCCCAAGGACCTGGGAGCATCCCAGCTATTTAAGGATTTCTCCTATACTGGTTTTGCCTCTCAGTCCTGGGCCCTTTTCTCTGTCCTGCAGAGTCATTTGCCTTCTTCTTTAGCTTGTCCTAGTGTTAAAAGGGACCCCTCTGTTCTGAAAAGGTCTCTGCTTGGCTTTCCTGCCTAAACTTCCTGTACTTGTTTGACTCGCTCCAGCCGATCCATACTTGAACAGTTTCTCTCTTCCAGGAATACACATTAGGAACTTGCAGTGCCCTAAGTGCCATCTCTCTCTCTTCGTCCAAGCATGCTTGTTTTGAATAGATAATAATAATAAAAATTTAACAAGCCTCCTTTATTAGCCTTGAGCTAGGCATAAGGACTCTTTCTGTCATCTCTTGTGAGTTTTAACTTAACAAGAAACAAAAGACAACAGAGAAGGCCACAAGACCCCGACTTCAAAATGAAGCTCGCAGCCGAAGACACAGTGTCCCTAGTATCAAACAGACTGAATAAGCTGCAAATAGACAAGATTCCCAACTTGTTATAAGATGAAATAGAGCCTAGCCCCTGTTGTGAAACAATTTTACATTGCAGATGTTCATGAATGCATGGAAAATGTGGTGACTTCAAGTCTCTTTTCGTTCCCTATCTTCAGGATGTCAAAACTGATTTTTTTGAAGAAACTCTATAATAGTTACAGTTGACTCCTGAGAAGAGACTTGCATGTCTGGAACAAAAAAAGACTTCCAGCCAGCTAAACAGCGTTGTCTTCTTCCCTCCCACCATTCAAATTAAGCATACACAACAGAAATACCAAACAGGCATGGGTTTTACATATCGTGCCAATTCTGATCCGAAACAGTTTATTAATATAAATCACCTCCAAAAAAGGGAAAGATTTTAAAGGGAAGTGAATAGCTGCCAAAAAGACTTACACACAGAGCCAGTGTCTAACACTAAACCTAGTGGAAATTATGTATTTCCACTCTTCATGAAGCAAAGCAGTGGGGAGCCAGTGCTTTGAACCACACATGGGACACTTGCTGTGAGTCCCTGCTAGAAAGCATATGGTTTGAGAGGAAACAGAAACACCATCCAAAAAAGTGCTGGTCTATAACCAGCAGATCTGTAAATAGTCTAAACCCATCCCTCACTTCCCCTGCAAGAGGGGACCGAAGGGCCCTGCCTAGTCTTCACCTCGCCTGTCCCCCACTGGAGCGTCAGCATGAGCTCCGACCCCAGTGAGATGACTCCTCTGCGCCTCCCAAAACAGAAGGAAATGGTTTGGAGGGGCAAATGCCACCCTGTGGATGCAGGGATGCCTGTTGGCCATGCCCTCGTGTGGCAGGCTGCCGTCAGCAGGGTTCGCGCAGTGTGAATCCCTACGCACCCTGCTCTGCTCCAGCCCACCTTTCTCCGGCACTTCTAGGAGGACTTCCGTGGTGTCCAACCCGCAGCTCGGAGCTGACCTTACATCTGTGGTTTCGTCTTGAGCATCTCTTCCTTTACCCTTTCTCCTGAGTCATTTGTAAAGAAGGACCGAGCAGTCCAAATTTGTGGTTTTCTGCATTTTCTAGGTGTGTTTGGGAAAACTGTTCTCACTTTTTAAATAGTGTATTTGGTTTAATTTTCATTATTTTTAGATGTTAAATTTTAGATCAGTACAGTATGTCTTAAACTACTGTATTAGAATGCTGCTTGACTCACTTCCAAATTGAAGACCTTTTAAAAAAATTGAAGCAGTCCAATAATTTTAAATCACTCTGCACTGTGCATTGCAATTTAAAATTATTGGAGTGCTTCAAATTTTTATAAGCCCTTGAATTTGGAAGTGATCAAGGTTCTGGGCATACTCAGTGTAGAGCAATTTAAAATTATAAGAGCTGTCAAATTTTTATATAAGCACTTCAGTTAGAAAAGGGATTTGGGTTCTGGGCATGTGCAAAGGGGAGCAATTTAAATTATTAAAGTGCTTCAATTTTTTTTCTAAGCACCTGATTTTGGAAGGGTTTTGGTTTGTGCAGCCTAAAATGACAACTTCCTTTGAGAGTTTCTTCTTAAAAAGAATTTCAATCTTGCAAACTAAAGTATTCTTTAAAATGTGAATTCACTGATACTTTAAAAACTGATTTGCACAGAGCTTGGTGCCCAGGACATCTATTTTTTTTTCACTTATTTTATCATTTCATTCTTTAAGGGGCAAATTGATGGTATAGAAATAGCTGCCTCTTTGGGTTTTAAATTTTTTCCAACTGTTGCACTCATGGTGCAAAAAAAGACTGGAAAATTGAAAAATTTGATGAGAAGAAACAAATGTTTTTTCCACGGACTATCCTGCCTGGCCAACAGAACTTATAGGGGATGCAAAATTGAAACAATTTGTTATTAAATCTCATTATAATGTCTCTCAACACTTGAAATGAAAGCCATGTGATAGCTGACTGAATCTGAAGGGAAGAAGTTGGAAAGCAGCTTTATTTGCACACTCGTGGTCTGTACTGAAGTGATTCCTGCCAGGAGCCATGCCATGTTTGCCATCTTTGCCCCGAATCCTGCCCCATCCCTTTGCTTTCCAGTGCTGGGCAGGACAGGAGGAAGAGCGGCAAGGGGAGAGGGGGGAGGATGAGTCCTCTCCTTTCCTGCAGCCGTGGGTGCATATACCGGGTGAGAATTAAGGCTTGGTAGGCACATGCAATTTTCTATTCTGCAGGGAGGATACGATTCACGTACCAAATCCCCCTCTCTGTTACAGCAGGACAAATGCAGAGTGAATCTGACATAGCTGAGCTGGAGATCGCTGTGTCTGGACGCAGCATTTGGCCCATGGGCAAGATGTGACTAAGGGATACCCTCACTGAGCTGCCAGAGGAAAGAGAAGGGAGGTGAGCATGCCAGCCTCTCAGCTCATGCTTCTCTCTTTTTCTTCATGTTAAAACCAGGGATTCACACCATAGGGTGGGTATCAGGGTAATTAGTTAATGTATAGAGGGCACCTGTGTACCTTAAGCCTTATGTATCAGGAGTATATGTGGAGTGGAATAGTGCATTTCATCAAACACCAACTTAGTATTTTCTTCCCCTCGAATGCTCCTTTCACTTGTTACCATGGAGGTGATAGGTGACAATTTGTAGTTGTTTTTTCCTTGGAAAATGAAGTTTTTGAATAAAAGCCAGTGATCAAATTAAATAGGGGCAAAGATATGGCAGAGGTGAAATTCAAAAGACAATACGTAATAATTGGTTTGAAAGCAGGAGCGAGATTAATCATCTAGTCAGGAACAAAGGGAAAAATTCCTGAAAGCCTGTTGCGTTTTCCCTTGGAGCTTTTTTTTTTTTTTTTCCAGAAAGGTAAAAGTAAAAAAATGTTTTTTTACTTTCTCTGCTATTAACTACATCATCCTTTTGGGATGTGAAAACCAGGGGCAGTTCTGTGCCAGAAGGACGAGAAATGGAAGACCAAGCGTATTTTTGCTCAGTATAAATTGGTTTGGACTGTGGTTTCATTGAATCCTTCTGGAAGCTTGTGGCATGCACTGGATAAACTCTGCTCAGCCACAGTCCTTGGTGTGCAGAGGAGATGGGAGCAGCAGAGACAGGGTGTGCTGGGGGCTCAGTGCGAGCGTGGCCGGGAGCTGTCGTGTGTGGCTGTGTCAGCGGCGAGAAAAGGTTTTCTGGGGAGAGTTTGGTAGATTTGGGCTCTGTGTCTAACCCTTCTCTTTCTGTCCAGCGTGTGGGCATGGATTTGATTAAAAAGCTGCACCAGCAGAAGAGTGATAGGGACAGGGCTGGGCTGTCCTGGAGGTGGCCACCGGCAGGTTCCCGCAGGGATGAGCGTGCGTGGCTGCAGGGGCATGCAAAGGCAGAGATGTATCAAGCTGGATGTTAAACCCAGAGAAAGACCCTGGCCCTGTCTATCTGAATCCTGATTCTGGCACAAAATAAAGAGCGAATCATCTCTGAGCCGCCGCCTTGCACAGGCACACGTACGAGCACTGAGGCTGCCTTAAAGTTCCCGTCTCACTGATTCACTTCAGACGCTGCGTGCTCAAACCCCGCTTTTGGGCTGTATTCATGCTAATGTTGACAGTTTTTTCCTCCTTTGTTACATTGTGCAAACCAAATAGAAAGTGAGGTGAGCTTGTCTGAACAGATGAAAGATGGCAAGAAATTGGCGCTTGGGGACCAGTGTCTTGGTGACATCGACTCGGCAGTCCTTTTTTTCTCTCTCTCCCTGGCTTCCCCTCTCCCTCTCATTCTCTCTGAAATGGTCTGTGCCTCCAGTAATTTACATAATACTCTTCTGACACCTTTACTTTAGTCATCAATCACGGTACCTTCTCTCAGTCTATCTTTTGTCTGAGCATGTCTCTTCTTTATCAGGCCATGCACAAAAGATTAATTTCACAGTTTTTCTCCCTTCTTTCTTTCCTTGCAAGATACAAAGCTCATGAAATGACAGAAGCAAGATAATGAAAACAACAATGCAAGCAATTTTTTTTTTTGTTCTTGCTGGTTGGATCTCAAGATACTTTTTTTAACCTCATTGTGTGCCATCTGTCTTAGAAAAGGTCTGCTCTGTATTTTTTAATACAATTCTGATGCTGTTCTGAAGAGTACCTGGGAAAAAAAAAATACATATTTTAATCAGGCCATAGGCACCGATTTAAAAAAACCCAAAACCCCAAACAAGAATGTGCTGAACAATTAAAGTGAGGGTCCATTTCTAATGGTGGCATGGGCTACTGCACAGTGCCCATGCCCCGATTAATATTAATGATCTCTTGCGCATAGCAAATTTATGGCATTTGATTGACTCACACAACTACACTTCAAGCTGTCATGTAAAGTGAAATATATGGGCACCATGGCCTAATTTGAATATGCATATGTTCTTAATATTAATTAGCCTAATGGATCTAAGGACCTGGAGATAATTTGAGTACTGGGAGAAGAGGAGCAAACAAACACAACAAAACTCACTGAAAAGTGCCCTGGTATGTGTTGATCCTACAGTCAGATAACTCTCCCAAAATGCAAAATAATTGGCATGGATTTCTCCTCCTTCCCCATGTCTCTCCCAGGACCAGCTGAATTAAAATCTTATCCCATATAATGCATTGTTTTGGCTCTCACCCTCACACTTTTTAATTTGAAATATTTAATATGCCAAATAGATTACAGAATTATATACATACAATTTGAGTGCAGGCTTACGGGTGTAGGTCAGGGCTATGAGATTTGCAGCCCTGCGAGAGGGCTGTTTCCCAATACACCTGTGTAATTCCTATTAATATTAATGGAAACCATGCAAGTTTATTGGGGGGAACTTGGTCTCCTCAACTTAGCTTTGTGCTTGCATTGCCTGGGAATGACAGTGCAGATTTCCAGAGGCAACAGCCACTTTTGACCATCGGGCATTGGTCTTCCAAAGTTGGTGAAAAATTCACCTTTTTTCGGTACTCTGGGGGGTGAGAGGTGCCAGAGCACGAAGGCAGGGAGGCGTCAGGGTAGTCTTTTCTGTTTGAATTTTGTCGTGCATGGGATTGGCTTGTTGGAGGGCTGATGTCCTAATCCTGGATGCACCCCTACATCTATACAACTCCTCTCTGTGCTAAGCAACTTTAAATTTTCCCCAGGCCTGGACCGGTGGGTTGAACCCAAGTGAGTGGACAGGGCAGACTTCCCGTTAGTGTATGGGGTCACTGACTTCATGTGCCCTCATTCATTATTAGCGCTGGTTGTTTAATATGCAGAGTGATGAGCCCATAACAAATCACCTCTTGTAAACTGTGCCCACTTCTCTCTTACATGTTAGGTGAGAGGAATTAGTGGAGTTTACCCTCCTGTTGTTGGCTTGTTGAAGCCGTTCTACAAACCGGCACATGGCCTCCGCCTATCAAACTCCCCCTCCTGAAATAGGTGAGTCATTTCACCGATTCTGCAGATTTAGTACATTTGCTGCACAATTGGTGGTGCCTACTGTGACACAGTGCAAACTGCCTCCAGCACACTTGTGCTGAGCGTGATGCTGTTGACTTTAGGACAGACGGATGGGTGCCTTTTTGTGGGTGCACCAAGACCTGCCCCCATGCACCGGTGTTACAACACGTTGTGCGAGCTGAGGAGTATGTTTGGATGATGGTGGAGAGGAAGTTGGCAGTGGGGTCTATGCACTAAGTCCTCCCAGGACTGCAAAGTGCTGAAGGGAGTTAGCAAGGGAAGGGAGGGATGCTTTGGTGCCCCTGCCAACAGGCAAAAGGCAGGAAGGAGGAGGTGACTATTGCCCTGTGCCACTGTGTGAGTGCAGTGTGATGATCCCAATGGAAAAGGAGAGTAGGCTAAGCCCTCTGGCGCTGCCCAGCCTGCTGGGAGCCCTCTGGGAGAGATGGTGGCTTAGGACATCGCCGTGCAGCGTTCTGCATGAAGGGAAGTGGGGAGGGTGTGCAGGATGTGTCCATGAGTCTGGCTGCGGCCCTCTTACAGCCCGGGCTGGTGGCTGTGAGGCTGTTTCTGTGCTGGTGGGGAGGTGGCGGGGGAGTGACCGCACATAGAGTGTTACTGCGGCCAGGGGAGTTTCTGCGTGGGCAGCTTCAGTGAAGCTTGGGCAGCCAGCCGAGGAGCCGGGGCTGCAGCTACAGCACGGCCCGTTCGTGGGCAACCTACAGCGCGCAAAGCTCCACTTACAGCAGGGAGGGATGAAAATCCCAAAGGCCAGAGCATAACAGAGGCTCCCCAAAGACAAGGGTGTTCTGGAGCTGGGAGACTGGTTAACGCCATTCCCAACCTTGAGGGGACGCGAGGGCCTCAGCCCGGGATCCTGTCCCTGACTTGCCTGGATTATTTCATGTAACAAAGAAAACACCCCACACGGTTTCAGCCCTTTCCAGCCTGAAAAGCTGTAATGAATCTGCAAGTTGCTGATTGCCTTTATGAGGTGCTAAGCACCGATGGCTGCCTGATACCAGGGAAGAGAGTGTCAGCTCTTAGCTGGATCAGGTCTACAGTGAGTTGTTCTATAGAAAAAAATGACTTTCCTGTACGAAGGCATCACTTATATACTGAATATATATAACAAAACCTGGAAAGCCTCTAGTCACTCATTTTAGCTGCTAAAATGCCTTTAGGCCAACATTCCTGCTGTGAAAGGGGTTATGGACATGTCATATGGGGGTCATCAGTGAAAAATATACCCAACTTTTGTTATTCTTAAGTCTAAATCAAAAACCTCTTTTCACAATCCACTAAGGGACGATTTACTAGAGAGTAGAATGTGGTATCAATTATTTCTGTGGGCATCCTTTTTGTTATAAGAAGCAAAGAGGATTGCTTGAGAGTCAATAGCATGACTCCATCTCAGATTACTAAATAATGAAATGCTAAACTTGGCCTAGAGTAAGGACTATTGCTGTCTCAAAGGGACCAGAGGCTTCAATTAAATCAGAGGACAGTGTTCAATGAATGAGAAAAGGATGCTTAAGGTACGATGACATATTACCGGATTTTACATTTAATTGCAGTGCTTTGTTCTTTTAATAAAAGCACAAGAGCAGTGGATCTCCATTATGGTCATCTGGTGGCATTGTTCACTGTGGACAGTTTATTGTAATTTATTGGCTATGTTTAATCCCTCTATTTTTCATATAAATGAATTCTGTCTGCTTTATTTTATGAATTTTCTTTGCTTTAAAAAAAAAAAAGCACCTAATATTTATTTACACCCAAAAGTGCTTGTTGAAAATACTCAATGGTGCAAAAAAGAAACAACCCAGCCCGGTATGAAACTCGAATGAAATGCTTCTGCTCAGAGGTGTGTAATTCTGCGTCACCCAAGCAGGTATTGCCACTTGCAGAGCAACATGGCTGCGTGGGGACGGCGTCTCACACGAGCTGTGCAACCTCGGGGCTTTTGAAGGGGTGCAAGCTCCCAGGAGCTTGGCATAAGAAGTTAAGCAAAAGACAGGGAGCCGTGGTCTCCCCCCAAAACATCCTAGTATTTTTTTGTGGAGCTCTGTGCCACTGAGCTTTCCCATGCATGGAGTGGCTTTCTGGATTTCTGGTCCAGGAGAAATTGGTTTAAAAATCCCCTGCCCCCAGAGGTGGATTTCAGCCTTTCTGCTTGGTGCCCTGGGATAACGTACAACACATGGTGGTAGTTTAGCTGGAAAACCACAGGAGCATGTGTATGTGATTATACATATGTGTGTGCACACATGCATACATGTATAGATATATTTATAGTTTTATGTTTGCATATATAGTTATACATATTTATTTTAAAATGTAAATTTATAAGTGTTTTTAAATGGTTGCCAGGCAAATACCTCCTAGACATTTTTGCTGCGACACGTCATTGCTGTGACTTTTCTCATCTGATCACGCCAATCATATCCCATTATATAAATGATGAAATCATCAGTGATTTAACTAACGTAACCTGGTGCATCACGGCAACGCTGCAGTTACTGTCAGCTTAGGAAGGGGGAAGTTGAGAGACCTGAAAAACTCAGGTTCTCGTCTATATTTTTAGAGGGTGGTTTGTTTGTTTGTTTGTTTTTCTTATTTTTTTTCTTTTCATTAAAAGGTTCTTGTGTAGGAGAGGGACTCTTAAATGCAGCTGAAATACAGTGTGCATCAAGGGGAGGCAGGGGAGACAGCCTCCCTTCAGCCCTGGACAGTGTGTGTCTGATATTCGGGCAAGATCCTGCCTGAAACAGGGTCACAGTGAGCGGTTCACTTTCGTGTTTAAACAGGTTGGGTGTCTTTCTTTCGTTTCTGCCTTGTTTCAGCTCGCCTCGTGTCAGAGCCTGTCTCTGGAAACGTGGCAGTTCAGCGAGGACGGTGGGATGAGATGACTCTCAGAAGTAATGACACAAAACGAATGGCAACCAGCCCCGCTGAAACTGCCACGTGAGGTTTCTAACCAGGGTGGTTTCTGGGCCCAGGGGAAAGTTATGAGCTGTATTGCCCGCTGGTGAGAACTTTCTTGATGGTTTTATCTGGAGGTTTTTTTTTGGTGGGCTTCTTCTCAATGAGCACTCAGTGCTTTTAATGGCCTGCAGTATCTAATTTTTATAACATCACTTAGCCATGTGACAGTATCAGAGTAATGAATTCAGGAAGTGTGCAGCAAGGATTGTCTGTGCAGAAGGGTACAGGCAGTACTTAACTCCCTATTGATTGCAGCGAGCAATTGATAAACAAGTGAGTGCCTCCTGACCAACCTGAAAAAGTGCTGCAGGTCCCAGACATGCGATTGTTCAGGTGTGGGATAGGGACTATAACCTGCATTCGCAGCCTTTCAGGGCCTGGAAATTGCTTTTGCTCTTACAGGGGCAGTCCCGTTCAAGGGTGACGGTGTCAGAGCTCCCTTCCGTGTGGCTGTAGTTCCAGGGCCAGGCTGTGTGCGGGTGTAGGACCAAGCAGCGTGGCTGATGCCATGTGCTGCGTGCCAGCCCTCTGGGCATGAAGTCCTGTGCAGCGCGGGGGAGAGTTATAGCTGTGAACTGGGCAGTCGGTTCACCAAATGCGCTGTGTTTGTCGTAGCTTCTTCTTCCAGGGGCCAATGCAATGTGACTCCACCGTATGCATATTTGTAAATTACCATATGATGAATATGGGGCCGTACCACGGCAAACCCTTCCTCTTGACAAAGTGCTGTGCCTATTCCCAGTTCTCCCCGGCCTCTGTTTTTGTTAATTTTACACTGAAGGATCAACACGCTCAGGATGCACGCTTGCATCCATCTCTCTCCCTCTCAAAGGAAATTAGTGCTTTCCTGTCACTGCAGGTGATATGAGAAGGGGAGGAAGTACACAAACTGATTTATCTGGAGCTGTCAGCTGTTTTGAGGATGTTGACTACTAAGGGTGTCAGCTCCTCCTCAGTAGTTGGCTGACTCTGAAGAAGACCCCATTCCTCATTAAAAGAGCACTGAGCTGCACTTGAAAGTGACTTTCCCACTTGTTCTCCTCTCACAAACATCACAATAACAGATTCGCTGTTTAAAGTGGCATGATCTTCATGCCAGGCCCAGGCAGCTTTGTAAAATACACCTCTGCAGCACTTGGTAGCATCGGTACCATCCATGCAAAATTCATTTGAGGTATAAACTAGAGACTATCATCACAGATGACAGTTATAGCAAATCAGCACGCTGTGTACAGTTTCATCCTTTATTCACATTATGTATCATAATAAACGTCGTCCTAGCAACACAGTTTGTAGAGAGTCAAACCCAATATCCCACAATGCCTTGCCACGGATGGATGTGAGGAATCACGGCTGTGAGAGCCTGGTACAGCCTGAAAAGGAATCAACGGTTCCTGCCATCGTTTTAGAGGACTCTCTCCTTCTCCCGCCGCAGCCCTGGGAGAGACGTGGGAAAGGAGCCTGTGTGAACTGGGGGTCCTTGCTGCATGCTGATCTGCGCGGGAGCGAAGTGTTAGCACTGGGAACTGGATCAAAATGTGTCAAGACTCAAAATTGGAAGGCTTGAGGAAGAGGAGGAGGGACTGTGACATGGGTAAATTAAGTAATATTGAGGAAGAACTATTACTCGGGTGCAAGACTGTATCTTCTTTTTAATAACTGCTTGGTGAAAAAGCACTACCAAGGTATTGAAAGTGGAAAGAAAAAGAAATCTTAATTTAAAAATATATGTCTTTGGTATAGAATTCCACTCAGGCCTGAGAGAGATGTTTCCTGAGCGGAGTCGGGTGTGATTCATATAACATTTTGCCAGCCCCTGGGGAATGTCATCTTCTTCTGATGTCTCCATTTGCAGGAAAGGCTTCATTGCAAGTACAGCACCAGGCTCCCACACCAAAAGGCTGAGTTCACTTTCAGACCCTGACTTGCGCTTGCTCTGTGAGATACAGCTGCCCGTTTTCTCTAATCCTTGCCCTGAGACTTGCTAAAGCATGTGCTTTTCCTTATCCCTGGTCGTGACAGTCCTTGCTATGTTAGGGAGAAGCTGCTGCCTCCCTGGGGTGCTGGTCAGCCCACAGTGGGGCTGCTGGTTCCTTAATGCTCAACCCCTCAGGTGGGGCAGTGGGATACTGTCCCCTGTCCCTAATGCAAATTATGTGTTTCCACTGCTGGAAAAACTATGAGAAGAAAGGCTCCATGTCCTGCCTGAGGTGCATCCTCTGATAGGAGCGATCAGAGATCATGCTCATGAATTCTCTCACATGGAGCTAAGCTTTTCCAGAATGAAGCGCTTTTTTCAAAAGACCCTGATTATTTTTTTTTCTCCTTCTACTATTTTGAACAAAATTGTCACTTGATGTCTCTCCGGGATAGAAATATCTTAATCAATAGGCTGCTAGAAATGAGGAAACATCTTGGAAAATCATCCTAAGTGTTGCTAAGATGCACCCAATTTCTGAATGAGCGTGCAGCCACTTTCACAGTGAGCCTGATCACTGTGTAGTTCTGCGGTTCAAAAGTAACAGAGCCACTGAGACACAAATGCCAGAGGAGATAAAGTCAACCATTCCCTGCACAAATCCCTCAGGAGAGGAGGTAACACAGATACCAGACGAGTTCAGCCTTTATGCAAAGCAAAGCGTAGTACCAACTAAAGGCCTGAAACTTTCAAGTCTGGACCTCAGTCCAGAACAGAGCCCTTCCAACCTGTGGGGAGGTTTATGTCTTGCCCAGAGATGCTATAAAATAGGACCATCTGTCATCCTCAAAGTTTATATCTGGGTCCACAAGCAAAATACATAGAAGTCTGGATCCAGAGAGGAGTTTTGGGCTCAACTCTGCATAATTCATTGTTGTGGAGCAGTCCCGTAAAGCAAAATAATTTATCTTGTTTTTTAAAGTGCGTGCAGGTTTTGCTGTTACAGCTGAAAGGACAGTTGGGGTGCTGTGGGCGGGAACTCAGAGAAACACTGAAAAAAAAAAGCCGTTATGGTTATTAATCAGAATTTTGTATACTTTTCAATTCGCTTCTCCAGGACTGATTCCACTGCACAGTAATTAACAAGAAACCCGTGCTGACTGCGGTGCCCCCCCTGCCCATGGAGCGGTGCCTGGCTGATCCCATTGTCTGCACCCTGAATGCTGAGCCTACAGTTAATAATTAGTTAGCAGTGCTTAAATGAAATTGCACAACCGATTCTCTGGTACACTGGCAGAGGCGGCGGCTGAGCCAGCCAGGACTTTGTCATCTTGGCAGGGAGAAGGAGTGCTCGCTGCCATCCTGCAGCCAACGTGCCGTGCAGGGGAGCTGGCGCGGCCGGGGCGGCGTGGCTGGCAGCAGGCTGAGCCCGGCAAGGAGGTGCGGGCAGAAGGGGAAGGGAATGTTTTTGCCATCTTCTGGGGAAAAAAAAAGGAAAAGGGACTCTTTTTTGGTAGGGAGGTTTCTCGGCGATGTCTCTCAGGTTCATATTTATTGTTTATTGCCCGTAAAACTGTGTTTCTATGCTTCACAAAGCCATCATTTCGATGTAGTCTGCCTAGCCTGAAATGATAAATGAAAGCAATGAAGGGAGAGGAAGGGTGTTCTGGTGATTAAAACTCTGGATTTGACTTGAGAAAGTAGGTTTCAGCTCCATCTCTGCCACCAACTTTGGGGTGACTTTTGACCAATCGTTTAATCTCTTTGGGCTTATGTGAGCTAGGGAGAACAGTGATTTCTCTCTTTTTTTGTGGGTTTTTTTTTTTGCCTTATCTGGTTAGGCTGTCCAAGTCTTCCCATTGGGGATCCTTTTTTGTATGTAAAGTGTGACCAAAATGGGATGCCACTGTAATTTAAACTCCTATTCCTAGTATTTTAACAACATGTTCATGGGTATACAGAGGGAAAATAGTGTAGTAATTAGAAAGGATGTGAATGATCAGAGTGTGAACGGTGGTGAATGGTGAATCTCAGAGAAAGCCTTTTCTGACTGGAGCAGGTTTATTTCCCTCAGTGGTGATTGGAATTAATATGGGCTGTTATTTTATGGAGGTACTCGTAAACTGGAGGAAGTGTGATGGCCTCTGGATGTAAAAGGTCAGAACAGATGATCTAATAGTCCTTTTTAGCTTTAAAACTATGAAGGAAAATGAAGGCTTTTAAAAATTATTCTTTTACCACAGTTAGACAGGAAATAGAAAGATGGGATGGCAAAGCTAAACCCCAAAATCGGATGCTACCTATCGCTGTCCCTTTGCTCATTCCTGTGCCAGTAGGTTTGCAACTGGGCCACGTGTCCCAGAGGGTCTCTCATCCGCCTCTCTAAAGGGTGCCTGAAAGGCAGTTGAAACAAACTTACTGTCAGGAGGCTTTAATTCACTATTAGAGGTGATCACCTCTCTGTTGGAAGCGTAAGGGTCCATAAATCAAGAATGGTTGGAAAGTTGTGGGTTTTGCCAGCAGTTAAAGACAGCTCACTTCAGCCACTTTTATGTGCCCATCTTGATTTCCCACGACTGTTCCTACTGCTGAACAGGGCACTTCTTGCCACCATTGCCAAACCAGCCTGTGACCTTCTTTTAATTTGCTCTTTTTCTACTTACCCTACAATTAAATAACCCTAAAGTGACTAATACAAGACCTTAATATACAGCACCGTTGCATACCAGATACACAACTGCACCTTGGTGTGAGCACTTCACTGACAAACATAATCGCTCCTCAGTGCTAGTGTTTTTGCTGCATGTGTGGCCTGGATCAAGGGCTCAGCGTGTGTTTTCGGTGGAGTGATTCCCTTAGGGGATTGAAGGTACTGCTCCAACCAGGAGCCCTCCTCAGCCACCTCCCTTAGCATCTCCGACCAGACCCAGCCGCAGAAGGAGATTCCACGAGCAACCCACAACCGCCTGCAATATTGCATCGTGGACATCCTCCCGTTACAAAGGTGACGTTACAGTCGCGGCACGACGTTGCATCACCCGACGTTGTCGGAATGGATGTGCGTGGAGAGGGGCCTCTCCCTTCCCTAGTCCTGGCCAGGTAGCGTGTGAGGGACTTCCCAAATCAGAGGCTGCTCTGGATCGTGGTGCTTGGCAGTCCTCCATAGGCCTCTACTGCGAATTTGTCTAATCGCATTTCAAATCCATTTATATTCCTGGCCTCTGCAACATGCTGTGCAGTAAGTTGCATAATTTAGTTATTCTTTGTAAAGGTGTTTCTTATGGGCTATTTTAAACCTGCTGCCTCGTAATTGGTTGCACCCTAGTTCTTATGCTGTGAGAAATAATGACTAATTCTTTTCTAGTTGCTTTCCCTACACTGTTCATAATTTTATAGACTTTATTGTGTGTTCTCTGATTTTCCTCTATCATTTTGTAGCTTGAAGGGCTACATTTTTTACAGAAGTCAGCACAATGGGAGATAAGTAAAGGATTTGGTGGGTTATTGCAGATCCTGAAATGTAGAAGAAAAATTGATCATCAACTGAACCAAAAATGAAATTTTAGACTTTTTCCATTTAAAAAAAAAAGGTAAAAAACCCCAACTTTAAAATGTCAGTTTGGTGTTCAACATTGGTTTCAGAGTTTCATTGCACTGTTGAACCCTTTTGTTTTTATGCAAGCTGACAATTAAAGAATATCTAAGTCCAAGAGATTTCATACGAAAGCCTTGAGACGTTTTTGTTTTGAGAGTTGCAAAATGTTTGCATACTTCTCTGAAATTTTCCTCCATGACCTGTCCACTCGGTCAAATAAGAATCTAAGCTATCAGCAAATCTGCAGATTTTTCACCCAAAAGGCTTGTTTTTACTCAGGTATAAAGAGAAGCTGGCTTGAAACATTTAATCTAAAACACACATTTTTGACCGCATATAAAAACTCTCCCAACATGAATCCGTCAAAGATCTTGCGCCAAACAGATTTCCCATGGATTTTATTTTATGTGTGCTAAACACTTCACAAAACAAAGCCCGTTCAGAAATGTGAATCCGAGGGCTGTTTAACACTGTAGATTTTCCCCTTGTATAACAATTATGTAAACACGCATGCTAATTGACATCGGATGTGACACTGTGAATATGTGAATGGTGTTCAATAGCCATCATAATTTCTCATTTTACTGCTTTTGGTCAAATAGGCTAGTAGTCTCCTGGAGTAGGACAGAATATAAAACACACAGCATACTAGTGCCAAACTACCTGAAGATTGTTGTTTTTCCCTGCTGGTGAAGTGTGTCTGGATTTTCTCACCTTTCTGAGCTCAGGTCTTTGGTTTTTTATTTATGTTTTATAAGAGGAAGAAACTAATTAATCTCTTTACCAAAGAAACGCAGGCGTGTGCTTGTTCCTACCTGAATTTTGCTGAGGGTGAATTCCTCACCACAGTGGTTTTGAGTCCCTGGAAGAGAATGGGAATGGATCTGCCTGCTCCTGATGTCTGCTGGAGCTGGGTTGTCTGTCTGTCCTGGGGTCCTTCTGCAGACCCAAGAGGGAAAAACTTACTGGTGGATGGTTTTCACCTTGTCTGGCAATCGGACCCATGGGTGCCAGGAAGATTTCTTCTCTGCAGTGCAGATATTGTCTGGCATAATTCTATGGTTGACTGTGATCACACATGATAGTTTTAGCTAATCTAAGCAAGCTTTTGTTTCCTTCCCATCATTGTAGTGTTGGACTCAATCTTAGTCTCTGTATTACATGTCTGCGTAAAAACTGATTTTTAGTCGTAAAAAGAGGAATTTATTTAAAAATGGATTCAAAACAGATATACAGACTTTGATGAAATTTGCAATATCCAGTAGGAAATGCCCTATATTGTATGCTGGGTTTATTTAGAGTAAATCTAGTAAGATCAAGACACATTTTAATATACAAATTATATTTGTTTTTAAGCTGCAGTATTCTATCTGGACTCAGCCTGCTTCCATTTTTTTAACCATTAATCTTGCTTTTTGCCCCTAATCCTTTCTTTGCTACAATGAGCTTTCACTATGAGTGTGTGGGGAGGGAAAGCCCTATTAGATTATAACATTTTATGAGTTGTCAACGATATAATGACATTAGCCACCTGACTGAGAAGTAAAAACCTTTGTGGTGTCACATAACAGGTTAGAATGGGCTGGTAAGCCCTTGTGAAATAAACAAGGTAAAAAAAAAAATCTTCCAAAATGTATGTTTAAATGGGTGGCTATAACCACTCCCTGCTTATTAGACCACCGAGGGCACATTAAATATTTTATACATATATATTTTTCTATCTCTATAAAATAGAGATAGGCGTACACACGTACATACATACACACATGCATAGACACACAAGTCTTTCAAAATCAGAAAGGTCTCAAATTTAATTGGAATGGAAAATGCTAACTAATTGGCATCCAAATTTGATTTGCTGTAGAAACCTCATATTTGTTTGAAACACAACACTGTGTCTTGGAACACAAGCCCAGTCCTTCAAAAATCATACATGAGAACTGTGGAAGAATCAATTAAAGTTGATTTGGCAGATCTGCTTTTGACAAATATAAAGAAATCTCTGATTAGGCTGAGAAGAAAAGAATCCCTCTTTCGTGCTCTCTCTATTCTCTCCCTCTTTAAAGGCAGTAGATGTCAGAAGGGGGTGGGTAGTGATATGCAAAACATGGCCTCCATAACCAAAGTAGCCTGCAAAATTAGGTGTCAGCATGCAAAGCTTATTGATGTATGAATGCGGAAAATGAAAGCCGGCAGTAGACAGACGGGGCTAAAGGTGAGACAGCCACAGTGAAAGCAGCTGTACATCTACGTCAAGGTGTTGCTATATGAGCCTGCTTTTTTCTGGAGGGCCACAGCCTAACAAGCTGTGCCTGGCCATAAAATGATGAAACAATACAATGTAGGCACACACTGTGTGAATACCAAATAAATTGACTCGGACCCCCCCACACCCTTTCAAAGTAGGCCTGTGTATTCATTAATAAATTCATATTCTGAGTTTTCAATAAAAGAAGAAAATGCAGTGTAAACTGGAGTTACTTAGTGACACCCAGCTCATTGCTTTTTATTGTTGCTTGCAGCTACGAAGCCTTCGCTGTGCACTAGTAGAATTTATTACTGTCTGTCTTTGTGGCAAGTTGGCGAAGTGAGCCTTTTGAAGAAAATTGACCCACACTTCATGAATATGATGAAAAATGCCAATAACACTACAAAGACAAAGCTCTTGACATTAGTGTGCAAAGAACTAAGAGACGGTAATGAAGATATTGCAATTACAAATCATATCCCTCCTCCCCGGCCGAGGGGTGCGGGCATTCGGGGGCTGCTGGGGAGCCCTGAGACCCTGCTGGATATGGGGTGGGCTGAAGGGGGGTGTGTGTGGGCGCTGTTTCACTGCCTGGCCCCCTCCCCATCCTCCATGCTTTGCAGGAGGAAAGAGGGGAGAAGAGGACAGCAAGCAAAATGCTTAATCCAGCAAGGATTTCCCTCCTAAAAGGTTGCCCCTTCTTTTCTCTGAGCCTGTGTGCAGAGGGAGAGTGGTGGCTCCTGGACACAAATCACTGTAAGACCCTGCGCCTCAGTTTCCCTCTCTGTAAAATATTTTTTTTTTTTTCCTTCTATGCTTTATGAACGTAGCCTGCTTTGACTGGAATATCTTCCCAGCCACCTCATTCTGCTTGTGTGTATGCACCCCTCCTCTCTTTCGGTATTGCGGTAATAGCGATAGATTAAAAATTAGCATTTTGCAAACGGGAATGCCTGTCTCACAGGCTCTGTCCCAGCAAAGTGAAAGAGAAACCAAGAAGCAATGTGACGTGCAAAAGTTCTCCATTTAATTCTTGCCCTGGTGATAAGCAACTCTATCAGTGAAAATACATAAGGACCAAATAGGGCAGGTCTTTTTTTTTTTCTCCCAGCAGCTGATGGAGTACTAGAACAAAGCAACTTCAAGACAAGAAATGTGAAGGCTAAGAGAAACTGATCTAAAAGAAAAAAAAAATAATTAAAACCAGCAACGATAGGTTATTTAGCCCTATGTTGAACATTTGCCACTTTCTGAACTTATTATTCATCAATCAAATTTTCTGTCACCAAGATAAACTGTAAGTGCCAGGCGCTTTGTTTATGCATTCTTCTCTTATATTTATTGTGGAGAAGCCTGCTAAAAATCAAATAAAATGCAAGCATGCTATCTACTAAATTTGTATGTGACAGTCATAGGTATATCTTGCCACATTGGAATACTGGTGCCAGAACAAATCAGTTCAGCTTTGCCATTCTCATGCTCCTCTTTCCATTTGTAGATGACACTTGTAAATTAAGGCAAACCATGACTGTTTTCCTCTGTGACATGTGGCCACTGATGAGATAATCATGAAGTCAACCGGAGCAATTCTGCAGGTCTGTATGAACTGACGGGCACCCAAATACAGGCTACCTGGGAATTGTGATTTGATCTGGCTCCATCAGACCTGTGCCACTTGTGGATCCAGGCTGCCTTGGGAACAACAGGGGCTCCAGACATGCAGACACTCTGCTGATCCTCATACAAGGCCCTTTTGCTTTGGATATTGAACGCTGCAACGTGCACAAGTCGTCTGCTGCATTTGCTGGTGTCCTTGCATCACTCATTGTGAGGCACACAAGGGGGTTTGAGGGATGGCTCTTAGGTGTCTGCAGAGCGTGGCAGTGGAGCGAGGACTAAGTCCTTATCCTCAAAACTAGGTGTTTCGTTGCCAGTCTGTCCGATGTCATCGATGAGGCCATGGCAAGACCCCAAGGGCTCTGTTTCTGGCCATGGCCCTTTAACTTGAAGCTGACAGTTGAGTGGAGTAGAAGACAACCGATTAAACCATCTTACAATTGCCTTATGATGAGGAGCTGAATCAGTGATGATTCCCCATTCCTGAGTCTGCTCTTCCTAGATGTATTGCTTCTCCTTAGTGGACAGAAACTGAGATGTGGCCCAGTCTCTTCTCTTTCTTCATCATTTCTGTGGAAATGATACCCACAGGATGGGAGATGTGACAGGTTTCGGCATGTCTACACCTTTTGGGTACGCTATGTAGTATGAAGATCCAGATACAGCCCTGAAGCACTCACTTCTGAGTGTGTATCAGGGTATCTTCAGCATCTTGACCATCTCTTTTCTCATGATATGGTGTCATTTCTCTGTCCTGGTCATGAGAAAGACCCACCATATCTGAGGAGTCAAAGTCAGTGGCTGTACCACTGTCCTGGGATGGCCGAATTCTTCCATGGAGCATCCTTGGCAGAGGAACCATGAACCCAATAGGAGGAGATGACTCTGCTTTAGGAGAACTAAACTGGATGTGATACTGTTTTCCATGTTTTATAAATCACTTAAAGTTTTACAGTAAGTTATGAGGAGAAAAGAGATGGAGAAGGAAAGTGAGTAAAGAAGCAACCAAACAGCAGAAGCAGCTACTGTATTACTGGTGAAAAAATAGCAAAATGGACTGATTATGTCTGAACATCCATTCTTCCAAAGCAACTGCAGATTAGAAATCATTGCTTGTTTTATTTGGCTTTGAAAACAAGGCTGATGCAGAATGCTCAAGAGGAAAACGTGAGACCACCACATAGATACCCGTGTAAAGAACAAAAAAAGAGACAGAGCCAGAGTGAGCGAGCAGGTTGCCCAGCTATAAAAAGCAGTGTTGAAATCCAGAGGAAAGTTTCATCAAAGGCTGGCTTAAGTGCAAAGGTTCAGACCTGACTAAGGAGCAGCTCATTTTTTGTTGCTCTAGAGCAAGACCTGTCTCCTAAGATCTGAACGAGCGAATGGATGTTGTTCTCTTGCTCAGCTGAATGAAGCAGCGGCACAGTCTGGCCACAGATGGGGAATCTCACAAGTAAAGATGAAGCCATTAGATAACATATTGGAGTGACTCTACTGAGCAGACTGAATGCCTGCTCAGTAAAAAAAAACAGAGAGGGAAAGAAAACACTGTGTAATTATACAGCCGCCCAGTTCTACCTTCTCATTCCTTGTTTCTGGGCCATTAATATTAGGTTTCTACACTTCTTTTCGGAGCATTTTGTGGCTTGTCTCCCTCATGAGCCACGTCCCATATACATTAAATAACCTCCTATATGAAGCTACAGGTTTGATGCCAAGACACTAATGCTGGGGCACTCCTTCCTCTTGCTGGAAATGTGGACCAGCCTTGTGGTGAGCAGATCCCCAGATCAAAAACATTAGTCGACCTTGTCCCTGTAGCTCGCAAAAAGCACGAATAGATAACAGAATAATTTATTTGGCCTAATTGATTATGGCTAATGATGAGTGGAAATCCAATTGGGACACTGCTGGACTTATCTGCACTTTAGGTATGAGGAGATACATTTTTCAGATCTTGGCATGTTTAGCATTTCGGGATGAACAATTTATCTACCTGGGTTCATTCTGCTGCTCCCAGAACTGATTGTATATTAGCACGTCTCATGAAAGTCATGCGTGACATTACTCTTGCATCTATATATTGAAAAGAAATGAAACTGGGGCCAGATAAAAGCGCTTTGAAGTTGGTGGAAATGTCTCCCATCAACTTCAATATGAACAGATGAACACAGAAATACAGGACTGGAAAGGACCTCCTGGGTGACTGAGTCAGACCTCTGCTCTCCCCTACACTCTTTTCTATAATCCCTTCTTCAACAGTTGTTTCTCTTTAGCTTGCCTATGGGCTGATGATGTGCTCAGCATATTACTGAAAATGTTATCAATAATGAGATTTTTGCATTACAGGTAACCAATGGTTCCTGTGTGTTTGATTTGTCAGCTCTTACAGGCATGAACAATTCCCAGTACATCATCTTAAAAATGTAGTTAGGTGAATGAATGCAGATATCAGGAAGACTGGAAGGGGTACAGGACTATCTATATTCAGTCTATGTGTTTGTCAAAACTGAATACTCATGGTACGGTTTCCAGTAAGTAGTGGATGGGATTCTTCAGTCATCCTTGCAGCAAATAGTGGAGACTGATCACAACAAAATGAAGGGGGCCCAGTTTTGTGGCAACATTTCTGGTCTTTAGGAGTTAAAAGTAATAAGTAAAGGAGGCCCAGGTTCTTTGGATTTTTTTTTTTTTCTGTACAGTATTGTAAATGCTGAAAGTGAAAAGAATTTACTGAAAGGTATGACTAGGAAGATTTCATGCAATTTTATGCAATGCCAATTATTTAAAGAGAAGATAGTGGAGAGGACTGGGAAGGGTTAAAATTAAAAGCTGTTTCTAAAGCCTGCAATAATAATACAATAGACTGGTGGTAGCCACAAGCAGAATTTACTGTCCTTGGTCTAGTGAACCAGTATTAACCCTTCAAGTGTCCTGGATGGCTCTGTGCACAGTGTCACTTTCTGCTCCAGTGTATGGATGTATGCTTCTTGTCAGATTGCTCAATTAATTATAATTGTCCTACCTTTAAAGGGATGGCCCTGGGCATACTAGGGGGTGTGGCCCTCATGGGGTTTTATTTCAAGCCATATCCTACTGTCTCCAACTCAGTCAATGAATCTTACTCATCAATATTTAATGACACAAGTGTACCTTCATTTTTTTTTTTTTTTTAAATTATTCTTCTACACAGCTAGACAGGTGCATTGTCTTCCCGTTATGTTTTGGTGACAGAGAAGATGCTGCTTAGCTCTGTGTTAGCATCGAAGAAAGAGGTGGGTAGACCCACCAAAAAATGTCAGCGGGCGCTACCTGCGTATTTGAGAAATGGGTATTACAGACCTCTTGTTCTGCCTCTGAGATGTGACAATAGGCGTCTCGCTACAGATTCATTACTGAACAGGTATTCATCAGCTTCAAAGCAGCTTTTACCAACTGTGTAGCACACAGGAAGAAATTGGTTTTAAGGAACAGGGCAGGAGAGACATCTCAAAGACTCTGCTTATTTTATTCTTTTAGTGCAACCTGTGCTGCTCTAAAAGCTACCAGTGACACATTTTGTGCTGTTCACACCTTGGTATAGTCTTGGACAAGAACTACATCCTGTGTATTATTGATATTTTATGACAAAGTAAAGCAATTTTAAAACATCAGGCTGCCCATCTGCTATGAACTACTCTCACAATATTCAAAATAGATGTGTTTCCCTTTCCTGTTTTCATATGAGTGAAATGCAGACCACAGTTAGGTTATGAGACTGGGGGCCAGGAATTTTTCTACTTTTAATCCTGTCTCTGACATTGATTCCTTCATTAGCCTTGGGCAAGTCATTTCACTTGGATATATTCGAATCACCACATCTATAAAATGGAGATGCAGTGAGGTGTCATGGAGATTTATTAGGCTATGTCTGCAGCATACTTTGAAGAAGTCAAACCGTATACACCTGTTAATGAATGGAATTTTAAAATATGAATGAAAACGTTTTCTCATTTCAGAAGCCCAAGTTCTGACTAAGTGTCCTGCAGACCTGTAACTACCGCTGCAGTCAGCAGGTACGATTTTACACTCACTGTGTAAACTCATCAGAGAAAAATTAACTGAACGTTAACGTTACGGCAGCTGAATGCCAGACAGTTTCCCAGTCAGAAGTGTGTTGTTATTGCTGGACATCGTATCGTCCCTATGAAAAAGCAAGTTTTGCAGTAAAAAATTTCCGGGAGTGATTTAGAGTTGGTGCTCTGAGGCTGGTAGATACACAGGGAAATTAGATTCCTTCATAATTTGATCACTGTAGAGTAAAATCCTAGCCTTGCATGAGTGTTTTGATACCAGCCTCGATAAAGCCAAGATCTCATCCAACTTAAGCTTTGGTAAGAGACTTGGAGGATTCACTAGGACTTGGAGCCTTTCAGGCACCGGTGGCTTGGTCTGGTGAAGGTTAATAATCAGCAGAAGTCTCTTTAGCACTTGGACTGTAGAGGAGCTTGTGAGATGAGTTGGTCCTGTTCTGTACTGCCTGCATTGGCTGTGCTAAAGTTTTGGTCTTAGCAGAAAGGCATTAAACTGGATGTGTGGCTCTGTCTGCCTCGCTAGTCTGAGCTGCACACCTGGGTATGAGACATAACTCACCTTTGGCACTGGCCAGAACTGAAACAAGCCGGTGCCAAACTCACATTGTCCTTACTCATGCCGGACTTTCTGTAGACAAGAATAAATCTCCTCCATGACTAATCTGTGCGTGACTCACCGACTGTATCATAACGCAAACCTTGAAGAGCTGTGGGAAACAACGGTGCACTGAGGCATGTTTTAAACGAACACTGACCCCACTCAGCAGACAGCGAGGTTCACAAAGAAACTTGGTGCAGGAGGCGGTTTCTGCAGAGATGGGGGCAGTGGGAGCACAGCGTGGTCCCCAGCCCTCCCGCTGCCCTTCTGCTCGGCCGCTTCCTGGCTGGTCCCTGAGGCTGCCAGCTACCAAACAGTTATTGTTACCGGTTTCCCAGCGTCTCTGCCCAAAGATGCTAAATGCTTTCCCTCCTGTGGCGTGTCAGCAGTGATGAGAGGGTTTTGAGGAGACCTCATGAAGCAAAGTGATGGTGGGAATGGATCAGGTGATACCGAGCAGAGTCTAAAGAGAGGAAGACGCCTGGGTTAGGGAACAGATGGGATTTGGGGTGCGGTGGGGTTACAAGCAGATAGAAGGACAATGGGAAGGATGAGTCTCCTACAGGAGACAAAGTAACCCTAAAAAGTCATGGTGCAATAATAAGATCAGGTTCATTTTAGTCACCCAAAGCAGTTTGAATTCAGCTCTTCCCTGTCCAGACACTGTTTTAATCACACAGGAGTCAGAGCGCACACACGATGAGCGTAGCTGCACGCTCACGCTGGTTCATAGCACACTGTCACTTACAGCAGGCTGGAAAAAGTGACCGAGAGGACAACGTAAGGCCTAGTGCTGCAGGGCATGATGCCCTGCTTGGACCTGAACGAAAGCGATGAGGAAGGATAACTGTGCTGGGATACAGCCACTCTTGGGTGAGCAGCGAAGGTGATAAGCGTTTTGCTTGGGAGAATTAGGAAGGAGCATAACGCGCCCGGACACCCTGTGGAGGGACGTTGAGCAGGGCTTTTTTCTCCTCTTTTGAGGAAGCTTCAGCACAGGTGTCTTCCTAATCAAGGGAAACAGGAGCAGGAGCCTGGTCCTGCCCCTCCAGCCATGCACACTAAAGCATCGCACTGGAATGCTCCTCAAACATATCTGATTTACCTTCCAGGACGCGATGGAGAAATTAGCCTTCAGTAGCTGAAGAAGGCGTACATCCATGAGAGATACCTTCCCCTTCCAGGAGCAGCTTCTGAGCTCTGCAGTCTGGCATACAACTTAACATACAGAGCTCAGCCGTGGCGGTTTCCTGTGTGGGCTGACAGCTTGTTTCTCCAGCCCCTGCTTAACTTGATAGTCATAACTGAACCCATAATTTCTCCTAGCCTGTAATATTACAAAAAGGATGTTTAAAAAGTCAAGAATTTCCCTGCATGGTCTAGATGTAATACGTTTGTAAAAGCCTGTGCTCAGGCCTTGCTACCCTCTGAGCACAAAGCAGCTGGGAGTGTTGCAGAGGGAGCTTGCTTAGCCCTGGGGGAATGGGTAAAGAGGGTGTTTCTTGTGACTTGTTTGCAAACCCCTGTGGCTATTTGAGGAAAGGCTCCTGGGATTTTATGAAGTCATGTATATCCCTTCTGACTTGGAAAGATGGATTCTGTCCAGGGTTTGGCTAAAATAAAAGAAAGGAGGGGCCATGTTCAAAGGATGAGATTTACTGTTTTAGAAGTAAAATGCAGCTAATGAAATCACCATTGACCACCTCCTTGCAATGCTTTTCTGACCATTACCTACTTTAAATAAGGAGGCTATAGAATGAATGCAAATGTATCCGAGTTTACTGTGGGCCAAAGCAGTAGGTGCGATGAGCATAAGGCTCCAAAGGCACCTAGGAGTACAGATAAGATCAGATCAGGTGAAAGAGGGAGCCTTGGCAGCTGTGGTCCTGCTCCATGAAGTGTGGTGAGCCCAGCCCAGCTTGCCAGCAGTGGGTGCAACTGCCCAACTCCCCTGGCACTGCTCTTCAGTTCTGCACCCTGTCAGTGAGGTGCCGGGTCCTTTCCCTTGGAGACCATGGGCTGTAAAGGAGGGAAATCACACAAACAAAAGTGGATGTTTCCACTTTTCTTAGTATCCCGCTGTGCCCCAAGTTGCTACTTGCTTGCTAGGCTTCAGGGTGTTGTGTTTTTTTTTTTTTTTTTTTTCCCTTTTATGAATTTGGTGGTGTCATTTTTACACTGGAAGCCTGTTTCACCATGTTTCTGGCAAACCCCATTGGTTAGACTTGTTTTACCACATCATGATCTTTTTTATAGCCTACATCTGCCAGGAAAACTTTGTCATTCATCATCTTCCTTTCTGCCGCCTTCATTTTCAGCTAGACACAAAATGTCCTTGTATTTCTAAAGCAATGCAAAGCCTCCCGGCTCGGTGTGGAGTGGAAGGGATAGGTGGTGCATAGTCCCTATGCCATGGCATGGAAGTTGTGTTCAGAAGCGGTCAAGAGGAGGAAAAAGATCCTCAGCATACACAAAGTAGGCTGTGGGACTTCCACTCCCCTTCTCAGTGGCATCCCTTCAAGAGACTGCTGCCCCAGGCAACTCCAAGTTTGCCTGTGTCTACTGCTGACTCGTTCTGGTGGAGAGGAGCTTTTTCCCAGCAGTCCTAAATTTGCAACTTTCGGGGCTGCATTCTTCCTCCCTTTTCCTATTACTCATCTTGTTACGGGTGAGAACCATGTTGGTTCTAGCAACTGTGTTTAGACATGGGACAGAATTGAAGTGCAGCTGTGTTTTGGTCACTGGGTTTCTGTACCCACCGTGGAAGTGTTCCAGAAATATGTAGCAATACATATAAAGTTGTTTAGTTACTGTTCTGTTAACAAGGTGGCATTATCTCTGGTAGAATTCATGGCTACTTTGCATAAGACCAAAATGAGGAACAAAATTCCATCTGACCGTGGTTTTGTTACAGTCTCTTAGTTGCAGCTTGTTGGACAAAAAGCTTTCTTGAAGTTCTTTGGAGAAAGTTCACGTGATTTTTCAGCAAACTTGTTTGGGGTGAATCTGGAATTCACCCGGCTAGCGATTTGGGTATAAAGTTAAGGTTTTGCGTAACATCTGCTCAAAGTCACGTCAACCTTCATGCACAACTCAGAGGATCGATCGATGGTTGTAGTTGCTCCCCACTCGAAGAGCTGAAACCATTTCCTAGGCGCAGAGCATGGTGACTATCTCTGTTTTCCAGAAACTCGGACATAGATGGACCAGTGTCAGAATTTAATATGTGAGCAACAGGTATGTTCCAGTTGGATTCCTGATTTTAAGTACCCACTTTTGACATTTTTGTAGTTGTGTGAATGCCTTGAAAGCGATGAGCAAATTCCCCTTGGCCTTTGTGGGCTCCAGAGGAGACACCCCACTGAGTGAGCGGAAAGGCAGACGCAGAAGCCAGAGCTCTGCTCTTTGCCGCTGGAGTCTGTCTCCCTCCTCTGTATCTCACTTGTACAGAGACAAATGAAAATTCAGGGACTTGTGCCACACTTTCTTCATAATGCATGTGTACAAATATTTGCATGCAGCAGTGGTTCAAAGGAGCCTGAAGATACTATCTTAACCGTGGTGCTTTCCCAGGCCATTGCTGTTCTTTGCCTTTGTGAATAAAGGCAGTAGTGTCTGCAGTCAGGAGATCTCTCATATAGATTTAATCTGGCTGTTTTCCTCCCTAGGGAGCAGAGTTGAGGATAGAGAAGTTCAAGGTAGCGTGTGTTTGAGTTTTGTAAGCAGAATAGACATGGAAATTTGAAGCCCAAATTACACATTCCAGTCTTCTTATGGAAATGGTGAGCAAAGAGGAAGCGGAGCCTTTAGTACTGAACATGCGCCAATTTTTAAATACCGATACAGATCTAGAGAGTTTATTTATAAACACGGCATGTGTGTATGTGCACACACGCACACACACGCTTATACGTCTACACGCCTATGTGTAATGTTTATAAACAGCGCGTCGCATATCTCTCTGCTTATAGATTCTATTGATGATTGCTTTATTCATCTTGTGGCAGACCCATTTACATGAAAATATGTTCCCCATTTCCTTGCTACTATAAATTCTGCACTATGGGGAAGTAGCAAGTGCAGTAGCTATACATCCATGGAGAAATGCCCTGTTGAGAAGAGGAGTATTATACAGGGAACAATTGACAGCCCTTCACTTCAGTGGGTACATTTCTCTGTACAGCTGCATCACCACTAATGATAAATGAGTAATGTTTGATAGCTGGCTCCGTTGCCTGACAGCTACAGTTTTGGCCAGAGGGCCACGACAGGCTTTAGACTTCTGTTCAAAATGAGTTAAACATATTAGGTATTACGAAGCCACAGAAGCCTCGAGAATGAGTGCTGAAATGAGTTATCAAGGTATGCTCCTGGGTACACAACTTGCAAAGCAGATGTCATTCTAATAATGTGTGATATAGAACATGTCTGGCCTAAACCCTGCTGGATGAAATATGAAGCCCCGTTGGTGATATTTAATACCATTTTATGAGGTGCCATCTTATAAAGACAATGCCCGCCTTATGTGGAATGCTTAAGGTATTTTGCCAAAGGCACTGGGAGGTATCTGAACTAAGTAGAATTTTTATTATTTTATAAGCCTTTACTTTGTAATATTTCTGTTTCTACATTATTGTGGTACTAGCTGCACTAACCCTTTGTCTAGTGAACTTCATGAGCGGTTTACTGATAGATTGACTGATAGCCACGACTGCCTGTGGATGTAAAGGCCAGTTCCTGCCTAAATATATTCTTAGCAAAAAAGTAAAGTAAAATAGAAAGCAGACTTCAAAAAGAAACAAAGCTTTACAGGAGGCACTCTTGGAAAAGAGATCCTTGAAGCTATGAGATCCAGAGGTTTTGGTTTTTTTTAAAGGAGTGAGGCCTAAGAAAGTTGTGAGTTTGTGTATTACAGCTGCAGCATTCGTTTTGTCTTGAATTCCTGTGGTAAACTTTGACTTCCCATTGAGATTTCTGGATCCCTTTGCTGATATCCCAAGGACATGCGCTGAGTTGCTTAGTTTAAGGAAGATGACGAGTGTTTTCATTCTCCAGTTCTCTCTTTATTTACATATTTTCATTTAACGTTGCTTTTGTGGAACAAAATTGCTTCCTTGTTCAGGTCTGTTGGAAAGCAAAGGCAGAGCGAGTGCAAGTGGTTATTCTGAGCAAATTAAGTATCTCCTTCCTGGGATGCAAAGACCGTGCTGACAATGCTGCTGAATTAAAGACCCCAGTGGGGGCAATACTTACATTTCAGTGATGCTGAGTCGGTGCAAATGGGCTCAGTGCTTAGATCCCATCTCCACTGCCGGAGGATCTGGTCCAGTGCAGCAAGGGAGTAGTTTTCTTGTCTTCCTCCTACATCGTTCTGTATATCTCACGGTCCTTCTGGTCTGCCATGCTTCTCCATTTTGCCTCTCCCAAGCAAATAGTGCCCATGACCCAGAAAGCAGCCACTCCCCAAAACACTTACCAGGGAAGGCTGATGTGCCCCAGCAGCCGCTTTCGCTCAGTGGGATGCTCCAGTGGGGTGTCTCTTGCAGGGCAGGCTGGGATCCCTGGTTTTCCTCCCTCTATTCATCCATGATCCGACTTTATGAACCCACGGGATCAGGTCCCTGTGACTTACTTCTGCCAATCTGCTGGTCTGAATAAACATGAGCACTAAAGAAATTACTCAGCTTGGTGTGCCAGTGACCACCACGTACAATTTCCAGCTTGAAAGACGTCCCTGCACTAAAATATGTGGCAGTTCTTACTCTTAATCCTAATGCTTGCCTCCTGTCTCCTTGGCTAAGTGATCTCTTAATGTGTGGTAGTGCAGCCTGATGCGAGGAGGTGTTAGGTTAATTCCCTTCGATAAAACCCTACTAACTTTTTTTTTGCCCTTGAAAAACTTGCTTTCCCTTCCAAATGCATCATCCTGTGAGCCCAAGGTTCGCAGATATTCAGATTCATCTTCCTTTATACCATAAACATGCCAGATATATATAATCCATTTGGACACTGGCAAGTGATGACTATCAGAGGCAGAATGGGTACTGAGGGGCCCATAGTTATACAGTTACATCGGCTTGGCAGCAGCTCATTCATCGTGCTAGATGATCTGTCCATCTCCCTGCCTATGGCTTGTAGCACATAAAATACAGACGAAAAGTCAGACCAAATATTCTGTGTGCAATGCTCTTTGCATCTCAGCCTGGCTTTCCTAGCCTCGGTTTTAAACGCACTTGTGGTCCAACTGTCTGGTTGAGACGCTACTTTTTGAAAGAAATGTGTCTTAGAAATTCCTAAAAGTCGCTGCTCAGTGTATGACATGTCAAGTTATATCTGCTGTGTCACAAAACATCAGCGTGTTGGGAAAGACCATAATGAAAGGTGACAAGATACGCTGTAAACTGTTTCAGTCGATGTTTTTGTTTATCCCAGAGCGAATTCCGTGCAATGTCATGATTGCAGGGAGAGTTCGGCTTCTGTTTTGTCACTCAGCAAAACTTTTGCTTGTGGTGATCAGCTGAAGGACCCTGAACATTTTGGGCGTGAAGGTAGGTTAGCCTTCAAGCCAACGTTTGCAAAGCGCTCTCGGGAGCCCTGTCCCTGCCCCAGCACACATGGGGGTGGGTCTGTGCTTGGGCAGAGCCCAGGCGCCCGCAAGGGGTAAGGAGCGCTGGGCAGCATTTCCCCCCCCCGCAGCCCCAGCTGTGTCCCACCACGCACGCAGCTGCTGCCTAGGGAATTTCCCCCTTGCCCCCCGGCACACGTGTGCCTGGGCACGGGACGCTCCAAAAGGACCTCTGAGGTAGAAGTCAGGGTTGCCGTGGCGTGCCGGAGCACTTTGTGGGGTTTTCTTTGCTTCTTGGAGAAAGCTCGTAGACTTGTTTGCAAATCCTCCATGTGAGCTATACAGGTGGCTCGTGTTTATCGAGGTTTTCTACTTGGAGCTCATTTCCTTAAAATCTGTCCTTATGTTTGCTAAAATCCACACAGTCTCTGTTCCAAGCTGCATGAAGCTTTTAGCTCTTTTTTTTCTCTCAGCATTTTTTGCCTATATTGTGGCAGAAGTCGAATGGGGAAATGCACAGAGCTGGGAGATTAAAGATGTAAATTTTATAAACAGAAATCAAAGGTCCTAAATCCTGCGCAAAGAAAAGCCAACATAAGTATGAACATTAAAAAACATACATAAATAGTACTTCAAGGCTGAATGTGTTAAATTATTCAACAGTTAAGTCATAAGTGTTCTTAAACTTAAGTATAAAAATGCCCTTGACAATATTTCATAGCTCTGCATTTCTTTAAAATATTTAGCATTCTCATTAAAGAGAATGACTTTATTTTATATATTAGTTACACTCCTGCTTGTTAATATGAAGGAATTTAGTAGCAAAGAGCATTCTTATGTATATAAGCTGAAGACAATTTACATGTAAAGTTGGACGACTATTCACTTTTTATTTATTCCTGGATCATCTGCATCCACGCATAGCTATAGAGCATTTAAACAAATTTGTTCCTTAATGTGTAGTATTAATATCTCCTGCCCCAAAATATCATTTGCTAATGCCATCGCAAAGACAGGTTCATTCAAAGCTACATGGAAGTTCTTGCCTTTGAAAGACTTAATGAACCTTACATTTTTGGTATACTGCACAGTGTAATGCCTATTACATATTCATTGCCAGAATGGAAGATTTTCTTTAACTCTGAGCTTCCTGGTCTAGTTCACTGTAAAACATTGTCAAAAGTCACAAGAGACTTTCGCTGAAAATTGTGACTCTTGATAGCAGGATGTAATGGGGAGGTTTAGAATAGAAGAACCAGTGGTATATGGGCCCAAGGGGAATCGTTCTGACAGACAAATGGATGGATAATATAGTTTTTGACATAATGGGATGAAAAAGTTTATGCCAGAAAGAACTGAATTAAAGTTATTACTTTAAGGAAATTCTGAAGTTCTCAAGACCAGCGGTATTACCTGTGTGCGTTTCGTTTTACTGCATCTCTGCATAACAGGTTTTTAAACAGGGTTGGTTTTGAATTGATTTATAAGCTTACTAACAAATCTGCAATAAAAAATGTAGTTACTTTCTTGGACGTAACCCCAGTAACATCATTTTACAGGGTGGTTTTTTTGGGAGCAGAATTTTTTGATCTGTCTGGTTTTTTAAAGTCCTGCATAATCAGTTTGCCTCTCAACTCCCTTTTGTAAGGGCAGCAAAACAAAAAAGGCTATTACTCCGAGTTTTCCTCTGGAATAGTAGGAGATTGCATAGAACTATATTATTTTGTATACATTTCTTTTTCTCGGTGTTTAGTGAACTTTGGAAATCAGCAGCTCTGAGATCCCAGAGCCCTGGTGAGACACAGAAATCAGCTGATGCAGAAACCGTTGCAAGGTCAAGGCCTTCATTAATCAAGGCCATCCAAAACGGACTGTACGTTTTTCTACTTTTTATTTTTAGGTGATCGCAGGGCTGAGCTGTCAATCAGACACTTTTTTAGGGGTGTTGTGCTCGTGTGTGCATATGTGCACCCAAGGGTTTGACCACAGGTCTCTGGAGAAGGGATAGTGCAATAACAGCCTCTCCACCCCGAAGCCTCTGTTTGAGCAATGTTTCATTTTAGCTGGCAGTGACTAAGCCAACGGCTAAAATGCAGAAATAAGTACAGCGGAGAGAGGCCCTCATAATGGCAAAGATGAAAAATGTGTTAGCGCAGAACAATGGAGTGATGGTAAATCTAAGATGTAGGCACCAGTCACCACTTGTACCATGCTGTTGTCAGAAGTGTGTTGAGATATCTGAGAGAGCAGGCTGAGAAAGGGAAGCTAATTATACCACATTATTCACTTCTGCTCATTAGGTATAGTACAAAGGCCCTGCTTTTTATGTATATATTAAAGTGCTGAGGACTACAGGAATAGATAACTTAATGTTTCTTTTGTCTCGCTAGTGGGTCAGTTCAGACAGAAAAATCATGTTTTCGCAGACCTGCAACTTCCCACCCTCCAGAATTAGGGATTTCCTCCTGTGTCACCCCTAACAAACAGAAAAAGACAACTCTCTCCCCCTCGACAGTCATCAAAGCCAAACTAAGCTCAAGCAAAGCTCCTGTTCACTGTCGCAATTCCCCACCCAGTGTCTGCGTGAGGGTGTGCGAGATGGTTCCTGCCTTGTCCCCTCCGCTCAGCACAGGCACCTGTGTCGATGAAAAAGCTCTTCCTACCTAATCTCTCTTCCCCACATACCCTCAATAGCTCCAGCAGCGATTTGACAGCCGCAACCTGCCCCCCTGCTGACATCCGTCCCCGGGTCACATTGTGCCCTCGTGCTGCCACTTGCCCCTCCGTCATCCCGAGACCACAGATAACCACCCACTCCCCAGCTGAGTGTCAATGAAATGAATTCAGCTGTTTAATAAACTTTGGATGGTATGTATAATGCATTCGCTTTTAGACGTTTTACCTGCCTCACAATCCTTGTATTGCATTTGGATCTGTAAATGAGCCATTAGGAAAAGATGAATGGGAAGGCAGAGGATTGGTTTATTGAAATTATTTATATATGAGAAATACCTGACTTTCGAAATTCATGGCTCTTTAATGCTCAAGTCACAGAGAACACATTAAATCTAAGAGGAGAGGAACAGGTATCGCACTTCCACACTAAGGTGAATCAAATCAAATTTGGGCATTGAAATCCAGCCTTCTCCACAACGAAAATTGCCTTGCTCTTCTAATTACGAGCATCACAAAAGTCACTGCTTTAGTGAAATACCCTGCAGCGACACAAAAGGATAGACTGGAGAAGCACACATCTACCAATAAGTGGCACTGAGCATCTACTCCATTTCTCACACAGGTTGGCATATCTCTCAGTGGTCCATCTGGTAGAATTGGATGGCATTTATCAGGAAATAATCCAATTGTGGCATGCCAAAACCTGAACATGAAAAGTACTTGTGCCTAGTGTCAATCATTCACCCTCTGACAGTTCAATAAACATCCTTTCTGTGATGGTTTTCAGGAACACTGACACCCAAAATGCTGGAAACAATGCCAGAGATGGAAATGACAATGCTTCTGTGAAACATCAAAAGGGACCGACACAACCTGGCATGGATTTTGCCAAGTGTTGCTTAGCAATACAGCGTGCTTGTGGGCCGCTGGCGTGTCAGGATTAGCTGCGAAGGGAGCGATATTCACACCTTTGCTGAAAATGCCTCCTTCCCAGATAAAGGAGTACGAAGTAGGGAAGTGCAGCATCAGCAGGAGCAGGGAATGCCACAGCCACGATATACAATTTCAGGCTTCCAAAAAGCCATCTGCCCTCCACGGTTGTCTTCCTTGGGCATGGAAAGATCAAGTGCCTCGTCCCAGCACCGCAAGGACGCAGTCCTGTCCCACCCAGCTTATGATCTCGGAGGGTGCGAGGAGGTTTCATGGCCATTTCCTTTCGGGGCTGGGATCACAGGGGGCCAAACATTGCTCCTGCAGCTCTTGCAGGAGGTATGTGCAGGCAGAATTTGACCCAGACTGGGTTGGCTACTGGTGCTCAGGGGATGGTGACAACGTACGGGAAGAAAACCTGAAACTGGAATTGGGAGGTGAATAACCAAATATCACTCCTAACAAAGTGTGAAGTAGGGATGGTCATTTTAACAGTGTAATTGGTAGTAGTAGTAAGAGGATGCAAGGAGGTAACAAAAGAAAAAACTTGTTCACTTGCCGCATTTCCCAAGCGAGCCCCTCTCCCCAGGTGCCTGGATGCCACCCGTGTCTCTGCAGCTGCCCCCACCCCACCCCGCAAGGGATCCCGAAGGGCGAAAGCAGCATTTCCAGAAAAACGAAGAGCGCTCGATGGCCGGAGGGAAAACGTAGTATTTTATATTGCAAGCACCGCTTTGCCACTGAGGAGGAAACCGAATTGGGGGAAGTGAAATAACTTGCCTGAAGCCACTGACAGACCTGGGAACTAAACTCTGGCCTCCTTAATGTGCCAAATCCTGGAGCAGAGGCTCACGAGGTCTAACCAAATCTCCTTTTATCTGTGTGCCTGGTAAATGGGAGTGGGAGGAACGTCTGCATATCAAATAAAGGGGGTTTTGTCCGTCTCGAAATTCCAGGTTTTCAGATCCAGGGATCAGCTGATGCCTGGAGCGTATAAAGTGCCTTTTTGGTGTGGCAAGGACAGACCTGCAGGTCCAAACACAGACATGCCAGCCAACCCTGTCCAAACAGAGGTGCTGGGATCTGCCTGGGGAGACACTTGTGGGACAGCGCAGGTTCGCCGCTACTCCTTTTGGCTTAGGGCTGTCTACTCTGTAGGCAACCACGGTGGCAGTGAGGCTGCAGATATCATGGAGAAGGTGCTTTTGAACAGACGGAGTACTCCAAACAGAAATCCTGAGGTGTGCAGATTCTTATATATACTTATGATAGTTTTCCAGGGAGAAGTGCAAGCTAACTCCATCAGTGCCTTTGAGCCTTGACTTGTTAATTGGCATTACTTCTAATTCCCAGCTATATTTTAAGGTATGAACCTAAGGAATTTTAAAGTCATTATGTGGGTGAGGGACTGATAAAAATAAATCCTTCAGGTTTGAAAGTGGCAGAGAGGGAATAAAAGGTGTTAAGAAATCCAGGAGTTTTCAGCCAATTGGTTCAAAAAAGCATCCGGGTGGACTGCAGCTCCTGGAGAAAGGTCACTGATACTACTCTGGGTACCTCTTTTTATGAACTTTATGCATCACATAAAATAAATTTAAAGCAGTTTAATTTAACAGTCTAATTAGTCATGGCTTTTTCATCTTGTCTATTTAACTATACACGGAACAAAGAGAAAGACACAGGGCCAAATTCAGAGCTGGCACAAATCAGCCCTGCAAATCAAGGAAGCTGTTCCTGCTCATCCAGGGCTGAACGCAGATGCCAGTGGCCAAATTTGTCCCTGGGGATAACACCCCTAATGTCTGGAGACTTGCACCGCAAATGAATTTGGCTGCCAGGAATTAACTCTCTGCAGAGTGGATCCTTGGGTCTCAGTGTTTGGAGCTGAAATGTGGGTGAAAGACTTGGGAGAAATGGTTTAAAAATTCGGGATAGTTTGGAACAAAACTCCTCTGTGTGTTGGCTTTGCAAAGCCCTGTGCAAGCATTTCCCTTCGCTTCAGTCCGCTGAATTTACACCTCCTTTCACTTTAAATTTCAGTGTTCGTATAATCTCACGATCTCAGGCAAACAGCAGTCACATGAATGCACCCTCCACTGGAAATGAGTGTCTCTCTGCTGCCTTTGATGTGGTTATACTGGTTATACCATTATCCTAAATCGCTCCTTGTTCTCCAGCTCATGTACGCAAACCCACAACATTAACCAGGTCTTGGTGCAGAAACATAAATTGATCCATGTTTACAAAGGTGATGTTTCTGAGCAGATTTCCAGCTCATAAAGTCTTAGGCCAGCGAAAACTTAGACCTCTGAGTGCATAGTTATATTCTGGTATTTGGGAGGGTTGTCATCCCGCTGCCAGCTTTCATTAATGAATAAAATTATTTTTCAAATGTTGTACATTCTAGCAAAAATCTATCTCCCATCGGTTGAGGCATGGGTCTCATTTATTTTGTAATGCCCATTTCCAAGAGCGTGTACCAGGGACAGGTTGCCATCTGATGCTGAGAGGCAGGGTCGTGGGGAGGGACCAAGGTGGCTTAGCCATGTGTCACCCCAACCCTGAGTGACACAAGAGTCCCTTCCAAATGGCTCTTTTCAAAGTTCCTGCAAGTTACCATTTCCTCAACCAAAAATAACTATAATGAACAACATGAGCACAATAAAGAAATTCAAATATCTCTTAAACCACCTAATAATTAACCATGTTCAATTAGTCTCCGGGGTGCTCTGTGCTGCTGTGTGGTCTCCCTGGAGGCACCGCCAGCACCACAGTGGTGAGTTAATGAGTTCTGGTTATGTCTTGTCCACAGACTTGGCTGCCTCACCGTGCTCCTCCTCTGGCCTGGTGTTTCTAGGAAGTACACCCATTTCTGAGGATTTTCTCCCTTTTCCTGCTGGAACCCTATGAAATGATCAGTCCTCCCCTGTAATGCATTTCCAAGGCATTGTCTCCACAGGGCTATGTGAATGTGGGGCTCAGCAGGGTGCTACCCCATGCCCCCTTACTGGGCACCCTGACTGAGATTGTCTGTTTGGTTGCAGGGTGCGGGTCCCTGCATCTGTCACATAGCTCCCAGGTCTCTGTTTTGACAATATAGTTTCAGGAGAGTGACTTAATCCTCACACTGGGGGGGGTCTGTAGACATCAGTGCTTCCTGTCAGGTCTAGTATCAATTTAAGTTACTCCTGTTTCTTCTGAAACTTGGTGTTGCCAGGCTGTCAGGCCTTTTTGCACATCTTTCTCTTACTTTAAATTAATGTTTCATTTAGCTTTTGCACAGCAATACACTCTTCTCAAAGTTTCTTGAAGCTCTGATTATACTTTTATTCTTCTTTTCTTCAGGTTAAGCGCTTAAGGATATGGTGCAGTTGGGAACTGTCAATGTTAGGTTAATGGTTGGACTAGGTGATCTTCAAGGTCTTTTCCAACCTAGATGATTCTGTGATTCTGTGAACATCTGTGCAGACCCTCTACACTGTCAAGAAATTGCGTTTTCTCATCCAAACAGCATTGCAGGAGAGTTCCCAAAGGGAGTCCTGAGGGTCAACAAAAGGGACCCTGTGGACACATCCAACACAGGAATATACTCGGCATTAGCCCAGCCAAACGCATCTCTCTGTAGGTAATGGAAAATGTTCTCATTTTGTACCTCTACGTAAACACCTGTACGTAAGAATGAGGGGCTGCATCAGCTCTGCTGGGAGCTTCCCCACTTCTTGGAGCTTCCCACATCTTCTTTGGGGTTTCCTCTCCCACCCCTCTGATGAGTGTCCTGCACACACTCTCTAGAAATCCATAGCTGCAACCTTTTGAGTTCTAACTTTTTAATTTCCTTATTGCTCCTGGTTTTTCTTTTCCTAATACCACTGTGGTTGGCCCCATCCTGCCTTGTGCACTGTTGCTGCAGTTGCAGCCACTGACCCTTTTTCCTCTCCAGGCTGAGTCCACCCATGCCCAGATGCAACAGTGGTGGTTGGTGCCAGGGGGACCCTGGAGCCGGTGCTGCTGCTGGCATTTTGCTTTCCCCACGCTCCACCACTGCATGTCCCTTCTCCTGTATCATTTCCCACACAGTGAGAAAGTTTAAGCCACCATTTTCTGGAGACTCCCGACTGCTTCCTGCCTTCCTGGCTTGGGGCTCTTTCCTTGCAGTACTTTGTATGAAGTGTCTCGTAGTGCTGCTTTCCAGGAACTCTGTTCTGGGCATGATTAATTCCTTTGTGTGGCAAATTTTAATTGTTTTATCAAGGGTTTTTTTTCTGAGTTTTCCAGTCTCTTCCCCTGGTGTTTTGCCTCAAATCCCAGCCATAATATGTTCGCTCTAATAAGGGACTCAAACCTGAAAATTGTAAGATTGGCACGGCAACCTCGTGTTACTGACAGGCTCTTTTATAGTATCATCTGGAGTTTGTATCATGTTATTTTTTTCTGTTGAAGCTAAGCTATTGAGGTATTGTATCTCTCAAGACAGCGAAGACCAAGAGTGGGAGGCTGAGAGAGTGGGAGGTCAATAGCGGGAGGCTAAGAGACTAGAGGCCAAGAATGGGAGGGTGAAAGAGCGGGAGGGCAAGACTGGGCAGCCCAAAGAGTGGAGGCTGAGAGTGAGAGGCCCAAAAAGTGGAGGCAGAAAGAGTGGAGGCCAAGAAGGTAGAGGCTCAGAATGGGAGGCTGAGAGAGTGGGAGTCCAGTAGTGGGAAGCTAAGAGAGTAGACGACAACAGAGTAGAAGCCCAGTGAGTGGGAGGCCAAAAGTGTTGGAGGCCCAGAGCGTGGGAGGCCAAGAATGTAGAAGCCCAGCGTCAGAGGCCCAAAGAGTGAAGGCTAAGAGATCGGGAGGCCAATAGTGAGAAGTCAAGAGAACAGAGGCCCTGTGAGTGCAAGGCCAAGGAGTGGGAGGCCAAGAGAGTATCAGCCTGGAGTGGGAGGCCCAAAGAGTGAATGCTGAGAGAATGAAGGCCGAGAGAGTAGAGACCCTGTGAGTGGGAGGCCCAAAAGGTGGGATTTGAGAGCCTGGGAGGATGAGGTAGTGAAGCATGAGAGAGTGGGAGGCCCAGAGTGTGAAAGTGGGAGAATGGTGGTCAGTACTGATAGGCCAGGAGAGTGGAGGCTCAGTTTGTGGAAGGCCCGGATTAGGAGGCTTAGACTGGAGGCCCAGAGTGGGGGCCCAAAGTGTGGAGGCTGAAAGAGTAGGAGGGCAAGAGCGTGTGGTCCCCGACACAGGGTCTGATCATGGGAGTTGAGGCCCAGAGACTGGCAGCCGAGTGAGCAGGACTCCCAGTGAGTTGAGGCCCAGAGAGAGAAAGCCCAGCCAGTGGGAGGCCCACAAAGCAGGGCTGGGCGAGGTGGCTGCTGCAAGCACAGGTCCTGTGAGGGGGCAGCTGGGGGAGCAGGAGGACAGCGAGCACAGGCCCTTCGAGTCCCTCAGCGAGCGGCTGCAGCAAGGGGCAGGGCAGGTCTTTTTTCCTGAGGGGTAATGTCATACTGTCTCCTGAGGGTGCTGTAATCTGCTCCTCAGCTATGCTCTTGATGCTTTTTTCCCTAAGTACTCAATTTCCCACTCAGTGCCTGCTGGCATGCACACACGCGTGTGACCCCCGCCACACCTGAGGTGGGGACAGGGTCTGTCTCAGCCTGCTTGCTGTGGCTCCAGCCTTTGAGCAGGCTCACTCGGCTCCGAAAGGCTCATAACCCCAGAGTTGTGTCTAATCAGGCAGCATCTGAGATTAATTGCAAGGGCTTTTCTCTACCCACCCACAGAGATAAATGCAGAGGAGCCAATTTGGTAATTGCCCTGAGTCCTGGTGTGCTTCTGAGTTGTTTTTGGGCCAGGATAAGGCTGGGTGAGGGAATATTTGCTGAGACATGGACTGAGCACTTACTGCTGCTCTGACTGATAAAGGTGCCAGGGTGTCTTTAATAGGGCAGAGCCAGGGAAAGGGGCATTAGAAAGGGACCTGGTGAGAGGGGTGGGTTGGGAAGGGGTCAGGAAGGTTGTCACAAGTGAAGGCAATGATGTTATAAATAAGAAAGGGGAAACTCCTGCTTTGGCTTTGCTTTGGTTCTCTCTTGCTTTTAAACAGCTTTGAAACCTGTTGCTGGTGTTTCCTATGGCTCCCTCATGCCAGAAAGAAGGGGGTGACCATTTTGATCATCACTCTTGAACTGGCTGCACCTCAGATGTGATATCATGATAGTGACCCAGTTGATGACACCATCTTCCAAAGGTGAAGTGCTCTTGTTTGGTTTTGGTAGCCTACAGCGTTGTCAGGATGGTGTGGGCCATATGTTGCTGTGTCATCGAAGATGCTGGGGTGTAAACAGAAATAAAGGACAGGGTGGAAGCAGAGATGGCATTTGAAGTTGGTTCATTCTTTACAGACCGTGGGTAGGTAGAGAGGGAAAAGCAGCCTTGGCACCTGTTAGTGGCCATTAAAACCTCCCATGTTCTGCTAATCTGCACTCGTAAAAAGGCCATCTGCTAATGCTCAAAGGTCATTAAGCTACCAGCCCTGTTTACTCCTCCTGCATTGCTGGGCCAAGCTTTTCTGAGAAAAGAGGGCTTAAATGGTTATTATGGTGGCGCCTGCTCATGCCGCTGTGCGGTTAAGGGTCTGTCAGTATTTTCATTAGAAACCCAGACTTTCAGGGCTTTTTAAACTTGGCCATTAAAGTGCCTGCTTCTCTCTGCCTGTGCAGGCTCTGGTGTAGCCTGGCAGGTTTCAGAGCAGGCACGTTTTTTTTTTTTTTTAATATATTTTTGTTTTAAGTAATCAATCCAGCTTCTGTTTTAATTTGAGGAATTGAGAAGTTCAGAAAGCTTTGGTCTGGGGTGCTCTGGCACTGCTGCTTTAACTCAGCCATGGCTGTGCTTTGGAGAGGGAAATGCTGTGTTGGATTAGATTATGCTGAAACTGTTTATTGCTTTTATGTTTTCATTACAAGAAACAAAAAAAGGAAAAGCGTAGAAAACATGAGACTGTTTTGTGTGCAGCTCTAAGGGCTACTACTTTCCTAGAGGTGTGGGGCTGTACTGGGTGTTGCTGTTGGGGTTCTAAGAGTCAGCAGTATGGTCTGCTTGTGTAAGTGAGATGGTGTCCCCAAGCAGGCAGCACTTGTGTCTCACGAGGTCTGGGCACCATGAGTGTGTTAAGGAGGAAGTTGAGGCCTGAACTCTAAATTGCCTCGATTTTGTAGGTTTTAGTCAAACCTTTAAGGTTACATTAACATAGTTTTCTTGTGGTTAAATGGAACTATCAAAAACTTCGATAATTCTTTTTTCCTTCTGAGACTTCCCAGCGATAAAATGAGATGTGGCTGCTCAAGTTTTTATCCTTCATTTCTGATAATGACGGTGTCTGTCTCATAAAAACCTGCCTTTTATCTTCTCCAATTAGCTGAGTCGCTGCACCCTTGTGCTACCAAGTTCTGAGTGTGCCGCAGCCTCTTCCCAAGTGCAGTCAAAGAGCTCTCTCCCCATCTCCGTGGGGCCAGCCTGTCCACAGCACCCACCCTCCAATCTCTGCTCCCATTGGCATTGGTTTAATCTTTTGCTTTCTGCATAACATAAAGAAGAAACCTGGGTCAATGAATAATGAAAGCTCATTCAAAACCTGGACTCTTACAGTTTGGTCTCTGCTGCATTTTAAATGGAGCTTCTCTCACATATCTGTTTAATTTTTTTTTTTTGTTAATGCATTCAGACTTTCCCTTGTGGATTTCATGGGGTTTTTCATCCCGGATTTAGGGGAAGTTCACACTGATGTCTGTGATTCGCTTGCTCTTCAGATTGGTTTCATTTCTGTTCTGACTGAGCTCTGAGGCCAGCCGGGGACAGGATGCTGTTGTGCTGGCCACTGTGTGTAAATAAGGAATATGGGCTGCCTTGGAGATCTAAGAGTCATAAAAGGGCATGCAAGGGAAAAGAGGCATAAAGGGAAGGAGTATCTGTCTGTTTTCTAAAACAGCCTTTCCAAACCATGATTTTAAACCACAAAAAAAAAAAAAAAAAAAAAAATTCCAAAAGTCTCCCTAATTCAGCAGAGATATTTTTGCCAGAACCCTCTTCTCACCAGCCAGTCCTTCTTAAATCTGTAACAACCCAACAGGTAGTTAAAATAGTCCTGACTAATTGTAACCAGGACTGCTGGCTTCTTCTGAGCTATTGTTCTGATTATGCACCACAGCCAAAAGCTTCAGGAGGTATATAGACAAAGTAGTTAGTGTAAGAACTCAAAACAAGAACAACTACAGGCCTGTTTTTTTTTTTTTTTTTATTAAACTGCTATAAAAGCAGGCCCTGGGTCTATGCTGCAGATGTGTCACAGTCCCCTGCTCCAGTGCTTCCTATCCAACTGTTTTTAACCTTATTAAACAGCGGAGAGAGCTGTTGGCTGCGGTGGTGGAGCTCACCCGACTCTCATTATAAACTTTCTTTGGTTTATATCTCTCTCTCAAGCGTAAGCCTGCAACATGGTAGACATGTAATCCCTGCACAGATCCATATTGTAGCAGTGGGTTGCTTTAAAGGAGGCTGAGGCTGATGGTAGGTCTCCAAGTGGCAGAGAAGGGAAGAAGTCGTTCCCTCCTTTCCATGCTGCTCAAATTTCAGTTGCATCTTCTAAAAATATTAATTTACTGAGATTGAGATTTTACCTTTATCCTTGGGCCATATAAACAGCCCTGCTTTTTACTGGTCTTCAGTCTTGGTTTCTGGCATTATTTGGGACAGCCCATTGCCAAAGGTGCTGTTTGCCAGAGGTTTCACTGCAAAGCTTTGTCTTGCCTGGTACATGCAGAACAGTTTGAGGTGGCAAAAGCTAAGTATTATCTAAATTATTATAAAGCGGACTATGATTAGGAGTGGTCAGAGGAGGATAGTGAACGATGGATCTCCCTGATCTGCAGCCTAGGGCATGACTGTAGTGTAGTGATGTGAGTATTGTGTTTGGGTAGGCCAGCCTCGGTGGGATGGCCACCGCAGCCCTGGGAAGTGGTTCTCCAAAACAGCTTGGCTCGCAGCTAGCTTGGGTGGCTTTGCACCGGGCAAGCAGACAGTGAGCAGTGGGGCAAGGTGATGTCCTCTTCTGGCTTTTCCTGCCATGGGCCCCATTGGGTTGGTATAACTCAGCGTTGCTTTGCTGACTTAATGAGAAGACTGAATTATAGCATGTGTTACAAGTCGAGGTTTTAATCTGGATTTTCTTGAAAGGCACAGAAGTGATAAAATTTGTACAACCTCACACCGCTATTCTAGCATCTGCTGTTTCAGGAAAGGTCTTTTTTTAAATTATAGTCTTTAAAAAAGTTTCAATTCTTTTATTTTGGCTTTTTTTGGGTTTGTTTGTTAAGTTATATGTCAAATGCTGGGCAGAACTTGTGAATGTAAGAAAACATCTCTTTGTCAACAGACATGTGGTACCGAAGCTAGAAGTGTGAGGACAGAAGGGGTGTAGCACAGAGCACAGTCACCCCCTCCCCAACCCACAGGGAGTGGGGTGATGGTCAGTAACCTCTGAGACTGGCTTAGCCTGCATGCTGACAGAACTTGCCGGTGATGACAAGAAGTGAGGCTTTAAGCTAGGAAAATGATCAAAGAAAATGGGTGTGGCTGTCATGATAGCATAGGAAACCAAACCTGGGACGCTCTGGGACAAGAGACTATGGGAGGAATTGTCTTGTGGTAGATACAGTAAGGTATTAGGAAAGGCAACGATGCAGGGAACAGCCATCCTCAGTGCTGCAGTGATGGGAAATGCCATTTTCCTTCCCCCTTTATCCCTCTGTTTGAACCGAGTACTAAAAAAGGTGTTTCATATTTTTGCAGTAGTCAGTACTTAAAATATTTTGGTTCCTTATAGGTACTGACACAGTCTGCTTTGGTAGTACACACAAAAGCAAACAGGGAAGAGACAGAAAGCACAGGCAATTCCTCAGATGTTGTGTTTTGCCGAGGCTATAAAGGGGAGGAGGCAGCAATTTGTTGGTATTCTTGCTCAGCACACGCAACCAAACTGTTGGCAAGTTTTGGAGTTGAGGGGGGAAAAAAATATTTTGCCTGGGGAAGAGCAAGGGATTTCACTTTGCAGATATGCTTCTGTCTTACTGCATGTATTTATTTGTTTATCTCTTGCTTAGGAGTGTTGAGTAGGTCTGCTCCATAGGATTAAATCATATCCCAAACCTTCCTGGCTTTGTGACAGTACAAACATTATTGGATTTAGTTCCCTTCTGCTTATCCACCTCCCGTCTTCCAAGATCCCCATTATTATTATAATAATACTCACAAAACTCCTGCTCTGAGATCAGAGGGGTTTTCAAGTGCCAAAGCAATCAACAAAACATACCTGGTCCCTTTAATCTCCTTTAATCCCATCATGTGGGACTATCCCAATAAATGATCACGTATCCAAAAATTATTCTTCTGTAATGACACTTGATTTTTAGCTCACACAGTTTTCATGAAACTGTCTCAGATATGAAAGAAGATGTACTGGGACCTTCCTATGCCATCAATAAAACAAAAGTTTGGGTTGAAAAATTATCTTATGGAATAAAATAGAATAACAAAAATCCATCATTATCTATGTTTCAGAAAAGGATTGTATTTTGTTTAGCATTTTAGTTAGAAATGATGTATGACTACATCATAAAACACTTATATTAAAAAGATCTTCTCACCCTGAATTTGAAATATATATTGTACTCTCTTATCATCCAGTCATTTTAGAGTAAAAGTTAAAAAATGCCCATCCTGTGGTAGTAGTTGCTGGTATTATATCTTATAGCTGATATATTCTTCTAATACTTTTACTTAAAAGGCCTATTACTCAGGGCTCGTGAGCGTAGACATTTATTTTCTTATTGAAAATGGTAATGCTGTGGATAGTGGTTTTGTATTTAGGTTGGCATTTATGGTTTTCCCGTGGGCTGCTGAAGGTCTGCCCGACTCAGTCTCTGGAAGTTTGGGTCATGTCTGTGTACCTTGTTGAAGAGAGGAAAATCTTTCCATGGGGTAAGAAGCAGCGGAGAACAGAAGCTTGTATTATTTTGCCAAGGCATGGTCTATGCTTTCTGTTGTTGTTCTGTGCGTATGTTGAAAAAACACTCAATTTAAAAGAAAATCAAGTGTTAGCAGAATAAAAGGTGGCCCATGCCATGGTTCAAAGTCTTGAGGGCTTGAGCTGTCCAGGAGTTTTCACAGAAATCCCTGTATCGGGAACAGGCAATATGACAAAAAGCAGGACTCTGCAACATCCTGGTTTGATGTTTTAGAGATGAAAAGTTTCTCCTGCCTGAGGCATAAATTTTGGCTTGAATGAGAGAGCCTAACCCTAAGGCGAAGATGCTGGGACCCAGACTCCTGTTACTGGTTTGAACCATGCAGAGCAGAGACTTATAACTGACTTTATCGTGTCCTAAGTGAATGCCCTCACCACTAAAAAGTGACTATTGTAAGGAAAAAAAAGGAAAAGGGAGCTTTTTTCTGGTGGTGGGGTTTTTTGTTCCATTTTGTTTTTTCTCCTACAGAACCTGGATCCATGCAGAACATGAGCATCTCTGAAAATTCAAAGTTTCACAAGGATGGAAAAAGAATCCCTTTCATACACATTTGATAAGAGTTTTTGAGTCAAGTCGTAGCAGAGCATAAGGCAGAATTGGGTAAAATCAGGCCAGCTACCCTTGTGGGAAAGCAAATGCTGGCAGAGGAGGGAAGTCTGCAAAGTAACTAACCTGAACACTCCTCTCTGGCCTGCAGAACAATTTACTGAAGGGGCGGTTAAATGGCACAGATTAAGCTCATTAATGGTTCAGATATTTGCTTGGTTTACACAATGCTGTCCAGCAAATTTATATTGATGCTTGACAGAATTATTGTCATTATTTATTTTGCTATAAGCCAGATTTATAGATATTTGTAGCTTTTGTAAGGCTAAACATAAGAAACATTAATAGCTTTACTAATTATATCACTGCTTTAGAGATATAAATAGTGATAAAAATGCCAAGTAAAGTGAGCTAGTAAAACATTTTAAAGAGAATTTTAAAGTGAGTTACTGATTGATGATCCCTTGGGTGAGTCTTAACTTTTGAATGTGAGAGCGGCGCTTCCCACTAGGGCACGAGCGCCTTTTACCTCCATCAACTCTTCGTGGAGAGACGAGAAAGAACAATAGTTGTATTGAACGACTGATTATTAAATCAGATTGCATAATCTGAAAAATATTGAAATCCTATAATAGCATAAATTGAGGCTGAACTTATTACAGCACAACAGGGTTGGGTTTTTTTTCTTCACCTTTACCTTGTCCTCAACCCCTGCTGCCTCCTGGATGGTTTATCTGCACTTCTTTGTCTCTTACAGCATGCTAAAATTGCAGCTTCTTTAGAGCAGGAGATGCCTTCTTCCTCTGCCTTGTTACAGACATGTACAGGCCCTAGCACAGCTCTGATGAGGAATTCGGGGACATAACAATAATATGAATAATAATTTCATGGCTGTAGAGAAATAAATAAAATCTTTAATTGGTAAACAGTGTCTATGGAGGGCTATATACAAATTAAAGGTGTGTTTTTTACACAGATGTCAAATGAAAAATCTGTTTTCCTAAGTATTGATCCTGGTTTCGCTGTGAGCACCCTTTTAAGGAGGGAGATAATGAGTGAGAAAAGAGTTAATAAATGTTCAGCCGTTACTGCAAGCATGAATGGAAATCCATCATCAGTTTAAGTGCTGGATGGGCTCTAGACGATAATCCAAGCCTGTTTGACCACGATCAGTGCCACCGTGAAGAAACCCGCAGGGCCCTGGGAGCTGTGATCCTTAGGGATGACGCACGGTTCCCTGCTTTTCTCTGATATACAGCATTGTAAAGCCCCGAGTTTTATTTTTCACTGAGTTTAGTAATGACCTGGTTGGAACTCCCTTGAAGCTAGCGGGAAGACTCGCAGTCTCTAATGGCCTTTGGATCAGGATTGTTGCACTGCTTTCTTGGAGTGAACTGCCAGTGGGAAATTTCTCCCAGGTGGGGGAAAAACCAATTTTCTTTTTTTTTTTTTTTTTTTCCGTTGCAATTTCTGATTAATTGGTCTTCCTAACACAGTTGTGAATAGTGTATTGTGGAGGTGGCTGTTCCTAGGAGGACAAAGTTAGGGCCCACCTCATCCATGGTGACATCTCATTGCTGTTTGGTGGGATGAGCACAAAGGAGGTGGATTACAGGCAAAGCTTTAGAGCAGACCATGCCGAGCTTGTCATGAAGATGGGGAACATAATCCTGAATCCATTGAAATCCTCTGTGTTTGGGCTGCCTCCTTGCAGTAGGACAACAGACCAAGCAAGTGACAGTGGGACTTGTAGTCCTCGCTGGGAAATTCAGATGATGAATCTCTACTGCGGCTGGGAGAGCTGAAAAAGTTTGGCGCTGGCGCCCAGCCGCGCAGCACCCAGATGCTTACCCACACCACACGAGCATCTTGGGTGTGCAAAGCAACTGGGAAACCTCGTAGGAACAAGAGTGGTGGAAGATTTCTAGAGTTTCTTTCTACTTATACTGTAAATATCACAGGGGCTGTTCCCCCTTTGATGCCAAACTAGAGATGAAAGGGACAATTCGCACACATTTTTGAATCATAAAAAAACATGTGGCTTGACATTGGTTCCAGAAACAGGCCAAGATGTAGGATAACCTTATTTTTTTCTGAAATATTTGAGCTGTCTCTTCTCACTGTGCCATAGCCTTAGAAAATAAACAAATAGTGTGCTGTGGGACTTAACTGTCAAAATGTGGGCAAAAGGAAGAGTCTGTTTGTCTTAGGTTAGCAGAACTTTATACTCAATACTAAAAGTCAAATCACTGCATTGCTCCTTTATTTCCATCTTCTCTAATATACTCTGTAGAGTTTAAATTTAGGCTTTTTAGAGGGGAGATTATTTTATTTTTGTAGGTTGTGTGTATGCAGAAAAGGCTTCAGGTATGATTCTAGCCGTGGAAGTGATGAGATAACAAATGCTTTTAATGAGTAGTCCTACTGCGGATGAAAGTTTTAGGTTGAAACCTAATCAATCCAAAAACTGAAAATGTGAGGGGTTTCTGCCTTTTTGTCTCCAGAAGCGTAGACATGCTTGTGGAGACCGCACTGGTTTCTCTTCCTCTTAGTGCTTTGGGATTGTATCAACCAGTTGGTCAGCAGTGTGCAGTGGGGGGTGTAGGTACAAGTGCACCACACACCAAGAGGACTTCTTGAGAGAACTTCTAACTCCTTCTCCAGTATCTTTAAGTAAAAGCTCACCTCACAGCCAAATTAACTGATCAGCGTCAGTCTGAGGCAGTTGGAAAGTAGACAAGACCATGTCTCATCCACTTCAGCAGACATGCTGTTAAAATAGTGTCTCCTACTTTTATGAACATGTTTGGGACCGTTGCTCTCCACCTGCTCGCAGATTCATGGGCTTCCTTTGCTTTTACTCTCCTTCCCAAGATGGCTCTTTGACTTGCAGATATTTTAAACATCTTGGAGACCCCAGAATCTAGTCAGCTATCCTAAAAACATGACATCTGCCAGTCTATGAGTGTAAACCCCAGTTTACAGGTAAAATCAGAAATTCAGAAATTATATTTGCTTCCTGTTGATCTTCAAAGAAATTATAAAAAAAATATGGGGGCTGAAGAGATTTTATGGTTGCCAAGAAATACCAGTCCTGAAGTTTCAGAAGGTCAATAACTGTCTGTATTGAGAAAGAATACAACCCTGTCTAATTATCTTGCACCAATAAGGATGAAGGTTTGGCAGTTGAGTGAGATTATGTCAGGACTAGTTGAATAATGTCGATATTTTTTACCTCCACGCTTTTTTTCCAAAAAAGGGGATGTTGCATCTTTAATTAAATGTTATATGAATACATTTCAGATAGACCCAAACACAGGGCAACTGTGTTTCAGAAATGCTGTTTCTACATTTAAAATGTATTTGAAATGTAATTTAAGAAAAAAGATAATGGAAAAAAACCCTAAAATAACTCGAAACAAGCCAGAATATAGTAGCTCATCATTACACTAATATATCAAACAATATGAGCTTAGCTTAATTATCCCCTTTGAGAGTTGAGAAAACTAAGCACAACCTTCAATTTACAGCTGTTTGGTGCCGGGAACCTGAATTATTATTTAAGAAGAAGGGAAAAAAAAAAAAAGTTTATTTATTGTGACCTACACTCAGTTTTTATTCATCATGGAAAATCTGTATATTCACAAATGAGGGCTATTCATCTGCAGACTGCAGCATTCTTCAGCTGTCCGGGGCTGCATCAGCCGCACTTCTTCAGCTTTTGTGTTCATCTCGAAGCCTCTTCATCCAAATTGTTCATCATCTTGATGGCGGAGCTTTATCTTGCTCTAGTGCAGCTGCATTCCCCTTATCCAAAGTGCTGAGAGATACAAGGGAGAGGGAGAGAGAGAGAGAGAGAGAGAGAGGCAGAATAGAAAAGAGAAAAAGGAATGGCCAGTGCTCATATGAGGATAATTTGTAGTTTCTCAATAATAATAAAAAAAAAAGGAGGACAGGCTAATTACTGGCTTAACTAGGGCAGCCTGTGGATCCTCATGTCAAAAGGACTAGCGTAATTATTTGCCATCAAAGCACATTCATATTGTGGTACAAAAGAAGGGCCTTTCGCAAATGGATCTCACTAATAAACAGGGCTGAGAGGAGCATTATGTGTCTCCCTGGATGCAAGCGCATTAACACAGTGACATGGAGCATAACTCTCAGCCTGGAGAGAGGGGGGGAGAGGAAGAATGATAATTATCCCCCCTCCCCATCTTTCCTCTCCTTTTCCTTTGTGTTGGGCTAGCAAGCCGAACGCGACCCGCTGGAAGGCCCAAGGCAGGCTATTAGTGACCTCTGAGCATTGACAAGGTGGCTACACTCTTAAAAGCCCAGCTCTCCATGTCAGGAGGGTCGCAGGAGCCCGTGAGAGGAGCTTTAAATGGTCCAGCAAACACTTCAACCTTAAAGACACCTGGAAGGTCGCAACCAATTTAATGTAGATGAATCTGGCATAAAGAGGGCTCTTTTGAATACACAGACAAAAGTTGTTTTTTTTTTTCTCCTTATTCTTTTTTTCCCCCCCCCCCCCCCCCCATGTTGTTTTTTCACGGATCTTAGTATAAGAGATACCAGAGAAAGAGACTTGGTTCTGGAGACCACTTCTGCACTCGCTGAGCAGATGTGGTGCCAGGCAGCCTCAAAGGCTGCAGCTTTTCATTAGGAAAAGTAAACAGGTTTGGGAAGAAAGAGAAGGGACTTGTATGTACCTTCCAGGGATGTCTGCAATATTGACACACCAACACGTTTCAAACTCAGCTATGTTGCAAAATGTGTGTGTGAGTATATAGATATATGTAAAGATGACTGTTTGGTTTTTGGGTTTTTTAATACTCCAGCTACATAAGGCTATTCACCGCCAATGCCCACTGGCAGACGTACCCTGGTTCCTCGCTCGCCAGCCATGAAGTTTATCTGTTGGGCTGGTGTCTGGCACTGGATGCTGCCACTGCAAACCATCACCAAGTGAACCCATCGCTCAAAATGGATTAAAAATCTTCACAGTCAGCTCAGGAGAGCTGCTGGGAAATGTTAAGCATGGTGGTTGGTCTCCCCACCCTCCTCACTTGCTGCTGCTGTGCAACCTCAGCACTTGGTGCACGAGGCTGCCTTGGCTGTGTTGAGTCCTGGTGGGTTTTCCCAAGGAAATCCTTTCTGCCCCTCCTCATCCTCTCACCAAGAGGAGGCACAGGCTGTAGTCTGTGCATAAGGGGGATGAGCCACTCGCCCCCAGCACTCCTCTGCTCTGGAGGAACTTACAGGTTTTCAATGTTTTGTTTTGGGTTTTTTTGTAATGCCTGGGTTTTTTTAAAACCTATCTTTGAGGTCGGTGTTCGTGTCACAACTTTTTTGTTTTTTTTAAAGTAATAGGGGGTCTGCATGGGTTATGTGCTATAAAATGGCTCTGCTGGTCATTAAAACAGTAAACTGGGATAGTCCTTTCTTATGACAGCCGTGCCTGACACTGCAAAACATGCAATGTGCAGCTAGAACGAAGAAAGGTGTCAGTACAAGTCGGGACTGCGTGGCACACGGTGACATGGATCCCTGCATGCAGCCACATGTGGCTGGGATAAAAGGATTTTGAAGCCCAACTCATCTCTATGACAAGGGGCTGAAAGCCAAAGTTGTTTCCTTTCCAGCACTGTTCTAGGTCACATCTAGGTCATGCTACAGAGGGGAGCCCCTCTTCCTTATCACAGCACTCGGGGACATCGTTGTCTGTGTCACACTGATGGGCAGGGGGAGACCAGGTCTGCACATGCCTGTTAGCTTCGCTCGCCCTGGGAACAGCTCACCAAGCCACTGGGTTTAGGAGGAGAGTTGCCAAATTGTCAACCTCATGCTGTCAATCATGAGTCAGATTTGAAAAATGATGAGATCGGTTTAAAATTGGTGGAGTTAAACCAGTGGCAGATCTTTTCTTGGTTTTGTTTTTTTACCCCGCCTTCTTGCTTGGTACCTTTAGAAAGCAATTGGATGCTTTCTCCATATTGTACTTTGCAAGGAAAAGAGCAGCAAACGTGAGCTTAGGGCGGCAGAGGGAAAATAACCCAGGAGGAGACTCTTCAGTACAGATCACAGAAACCTGATGCAACTCGTAGTGAAATAGCAAACAGTGGCAACACAGGAGTACAGATGAACTGTGCGCTCCTACCCAGACAGGGTGTTGGCACTGGGCAGTGTTCCTAGGACATGACTGCTGTCTGTGATCTAAAAAACCCCAGATATGCACCCATCCAGGAGCTGTACCCCCAACATGTAGTGCTGGAGGGATGGGGGCCCACCGGGGCAGCTGATAGCAGCAACCCACCACCAAGGAGACCCAAAGCTGCCTGTAGGCTCCTCCTAGATGTTTCCTTGTCTCTTTAGCCCTATGATATTTTTTTCCTTTTGCTCTTATTTCCCTGGATTTTAGAAAATTCTGCATATAGCAAATTTTGCCTTTAGTTTACAGGAACTTGTAACCAGAGACTTAATGGCAGAATTGGATCCACTGAGGTATGGATATACTGGAGTATAAAGAACACAATTAATTTCACCTTAAAGTAAATATCTCTAGGAAAGGGATTAGAGAAGCCAGCTTTATAAGCTTGTGAGGGTGGGGTTTTTTGTATTTTTAAATTAATCCAGGTGAACTTTCCTGGCTTAGTTATATCCAGCCATGCCAAGGACCAAGTGCTGATGTTAGCAATAAAGACAACATTATTAATATCATTACATCAATGTAAAGTAGGTTATAGAGTTAGCATTTGTTAAAAAAAAAAATCCTCTGTTAATGGTGACTTTTTGCCATTAACTCGCTCTTTTGCAGTATTTTATACACTTATATAGTGTTTATGAACCTGGATATGTATTTCTAGTGTTGCCAAGAATAATCCAAGACAAATATAACAGTTGCAGGGTTTCTTTCCTGATGAAATTGTATTGCAGCTTCTAAACCCAGAGCTGGCCTCCAGCAAGGGACTGTCCTCTTAAAGTAGAAGTGTGCCGCTTGAACTTTGCTATCACATAATGCTTTCAAGGTTGCTTGTCTAAAGTGACTTAATTTGTACTGCAGAACTAGCCTTGTACCCGCAAACGCGCCAAAAGCCACAGTGAGCCAGGGCAGCAGGGCTATTACTAATTTTTTATTAAAATCCCTTAGGCACACACAGAAGGCCCAAAAGCAGCTTTAATAATAGACAACATACAGCACATTTTTCTTGTATTGCCATGTAATCAAATCTAAAGCTTCTGTTCACTTTCTTTGTTTTACCTAGAGGACCAGCTTCCAATTTAGTTGTGGCCTGCACTAAACTGATTTTTCATTGTAATTAATGCCTACTTTGGCCTCAGCCACTTATACAACTTTCCATTAGAGGTTTGCAGCCATCCGCAGAGTATTTCACCAAGTTACCCTCACGATCCTGCTACAGTTGCAATTTTTGTTAAACTGTTTTTTTACTTTATTATTATTTTGCAAAGAATGTTTAAATTACACAGCCAAATAGGTTTCTTTTCCCCTTTTATTTTTCTCTCCTTCCCCCCCCCCTGCCCCCCCTCCCCTTTTTTTTCCCCCTGCCTGCTGCACCTATTAAAGTGGTTGGGCAGGAGTCCAACTGGAAGGAAAGCCTTTAAGTGATTTCAGAAAGGGCTAGTGGAACTTATTTAGGCCTGGGGTCTGCTGTGGTTAATTTTCAGTCTGTGTTTTGTGCTGTCCGTTTCCTCTGAAATACTACCTGGGGTTTAAGGTTCCTCAGCACAGGATGTTAATAGGCCTCTGCAAACATTCAAAAGGCAGCTTTCCCACCACTAACCTTAAAAAGATTGTGGCACTGGGCCCAGGGTCAGATTGAATAGATGAAAAAGTATATGCTGTGCTTTTGCTCGCTCCTTGGACCTTTCCCTGTTGGCTTGCCTGACATTTTCAGTGACTTTTCTCAGTACCTTATTTTCAGCATGCTTCCTAGAAAATTCTGCTTATTACCTTCTCCTATCCCCCCAACAACACTACGAAATCAGGAAGCACAACAATTTGTAACTATACTTTGCTGAGTTCTTGGACTTTTCCCTTGTAGCAGCAAGGTGCTGCTTCTCGTGGCCCTGATGAACCAGTCGAGCCCCTCGGTGTATGATCCATACGCCATCGCCGCTACCCTCTGCGCTCGCCGACGCCGTGTCTGGGGTGCTCTCTGCAGATCTCTTGCATGCTTCTTACCAAGGAGAGCATCTCTGCTGTGAGGCTCAAGCGAAGAGCTAATGACCAATTATGTGTGCTGCTATATTGGCTCTCCTCCCCGGTGCAAGAAACGCAGTCGCGGGAGCTCCAGTGTAGTCATGCAGGTTTCTGGGCACTGGGGTCCCACCTTTTCTGATGTTCAGATTTAGATGACGATGTTCTTGCCTTTCTGGGGCATTGCTCAAAAGGAAATGAAGGGTGCTGACTCTGTGTGCACCCTCCTACATAGTTTCAAGCAGATACACTCACCTACCTTTTAACTGCACCTGAGAAATTAAGCAAAACTAGTGCCAAAAGGTGCCTGGTGTCCCCCGGTCTGTGCTGGCAAGTTGTTGATGGTGCTGTTTGAACGTACTGGCCTGATGGACTCCGTGCGAAGGGACCAGTTGTGTTAGTCTCCCTTATGCAGGTGCAGTTTCCCTTAAAGGAGGCTGATGCATTTAACTTGATTTAAGGGCTCACTTTGTAGGTTTCTAGAAATCTGTCCTGTTAAACTGGGCTGGGGAGGAGAGGTGGGCGCGATACCTGGGATCACGTAGGTCTGCTGTGTACTGTAACTGTGTCAGTTGTCCCCATCTTAGTGTGGGAAGAGTAAGAAGTAGATCTTTTTTTTTTTTTATTTTTTGCCAGAATAGTTGTAGGTCTTCCTTAACTGATAGGGGAGTCAAAGTAGCATTTGAGAAGAGCATGTGCAGACACCCAGGTATGCAGGGGATGGGTCACAAGCTAGGCCTTGAAGCCAAGCAATGGATTTACATCCCTTCCCAAGCCAGCTGCCCTTCTGGCTTTTGACTCAGGTCCACAACTTGACTCATCTCCCTCGGACCCATCTGCAAGCTCACTCCTTTCTTGCACCTCTGGAAACTAGAAGGGTTTCAGGTGAAGCAGATGGAGAAGAAAGACTATCAGTGGAAAGACAGTGAAGTATCTTCTCTGTGTGAACCGGTGTTGTGAGGTGCCACCACCGGTATGCTGAAAATGAGATATGCATGGGCCACGTTCTGTAGCAAGGATTTGCCCCCTCAGACCTAGCAGTATGATTTCCAGGGCTACTTCCTCCAAGTGCCCCTTCTGCATGTACAGCAGCTGCAAATCCCTTGCTGTACCTGTGCCTGCGTGAGCACCCCCCACAGAGAAGCAACTGATATTGGTCTAAACACATTTGTGTATCTCTCCCTGACATTTGCTCTGTTAAAAGGTCAGGCTTCTGCAGCGGAGACAAGAGCCGTCTTCCTCATTATCACATATTACCGCAAATTTCCAATGTTTTCAGTGATTTCTGCTACAGTGGCTGGGGTGATCCAGCACAAAGCGCCGTCCGCCAGCCTGGAAGCTCTGAACCACGCTGACGATGCTCAGGGAGAGAAGCAATGACTGTTTGGGGAATATTTGGGAAAACCCAGTGAATTTCTTGCTGCACTAAGTTCCTTGCTTGCAGTGACAAGTTGGAAAAATATGTGACAAATTAAACTTAGAAATGCAAGTCTGCAGAAAGAAAGGGCCATTCTGCAAAGAGTCATTCATATTTTTCAGTCTTCCTGCAGAAGCGCTGCTCTCAGTTTCTATGTGATCTCTGACGTTTCCTAGTATCAGAGTGCGGTGCTGGCAGAAGCAAAACGTGAGGCTAAACTTCAGTCTGTATTCTTGCTCAGAGGAAGTGGATTCTGGGATTTCTTTGGCTTTTGAATGTTAAGAGGCCAGACTCAGAAGCAAAAGGCGGGGGGAAAAACAGGCATATTTTTCTTGTTGAACTAAGGTCTGCTGATGGGAAGATACAGGTGCCAAAATAAAGGCGTGTGTGACGTTGGAGTTAGGCAGGCTCTTTGGGAGTTCACTTTGTAGGGTGGTCTGCTCTCTGCTTTTCATATCACCCCCCCCATACAACCTCAGGAGCAATTATATGTATCTTTACTTATAAAAGGGACTGCAAATGTTGATGGGCTACCATCACTGTAGGGCGAGCGGATATTGTTCTTGCTTTCTGCAATTATTTGGTTACATACCAACAAACTGGAAAGGCATTTGCTTGCTTGCTCGGTGACCTGGCTAGGAGATGGATGAGCATCTTGCTGGAACTCCTCCGAGTCCCCCGCGCTGCATGATGGCCACTGGCTGACTTTCCCAATTTTTCTGCTGACTCCAAAGGTGCTGTAAGGTGGCCACTCAATGGTGGCCTTGGGAGAAGAGATGATAAACTGCTGATTTAGTAATGGAAGAGTTAGGGGAGAGGAAGGACCTTACTTACTTTGGCCTCAGATATGGGTGAGACCTGGGGAGCCCTTCTACAACAACAGAGTTGAAAGAACAAATACCACACAGCATAGTTTTAATGTAGATTTTTTTTTTCCAGTAGCAGCCATAAAGAAAATATACTTTGGAAGCAAAATACTTTTTTCACATTCTTCCGCTTAGTTTTCATCCTTAATGTGGTGGTGGCAGACCACAGAGCTGCAGTCAGGGAAGGCCGAGTCCATACCGGTATGGACTGTATATCTTTAGATGTATAGATACTACAGATTACTGTGTAGTAATTTCTCCACAAGTGATGTTCCTCCCCGCTGGGCTCTGTAATGCAGCTGGGTACCCACTGGAGAAGGGGTTCCCTTTAGGATGGGCTGCCACCAAAGCAGGGTGAGTCTACAGGATGCTTTGACCATGTTCCTGCCCTAATAACCCCTAATTTGTCCTTCCCAGCCAAATCTGGAATGACAGAAACACCTGACCAGGAAAGAGTATTTCACATAATTACCTTGCCCTTGCATTTTTATCTCATAAAAAACATTATTGGGCCTAATGTTTTCAGGTGCTTGGGGAGTCCCTTTCCCTGAAGCATTTGTAGGCGCTTTGGATGCAATGCGTTGTGCCAGGTTTTTTACATTAATTCAGTAAAGCAATAGCGATGCATTTGAATTCTTTGCCATTGAAGTTGTGACTGAAGACAGTTGTAATGTAACAAGATGAGGATGACCTCCTTTTATCTGTTCTCCTGTCTTGCTGCTATAGAAAGTTAGTGCTAGCTTAAACCCTGGTTGCCATTAATGAAAAATTCCACTATTTTTATTAAATTTCAGAATGACCTGAGCTAGCATGAAAAACAATGATATTGGATTTCTTTTTAAAATTAACAATGTATGTAACAGTAAAAAAAGCTGACATTTACTTAGTGGCTGGAAGCAAAGAGACTGCGAGGCAGACGGCAAGCTGCTGCGCTTCTCTTCTTCATCCTTCAGCCTGCGTATGTGGTTAGGAGACATGGGGCGAGGTGGCTTGGGGTGGATTGCACAGTTAGGATAAAAGCCAAGAAACACCACCACTATTGCTACCTTTTGCCAGTAGGAGAACATCAGGGCTCACCGGGGAAAAAAAGATTTATTTTAGCAGCTGGCCTGGATGTCTGCCAAAATGAGAGGGAACTCAGAAGCGAAGCCGGGGATCTTGGTTCAAGGATGCAGGAGATGTGAGCTGGGGCTGGACAACCACCAGCTCTGATCTGCACCACGGTCAGGCCGGGAAGGGACCGTAAACCCCCTTCAGATGTCAAAGGGGGACATTCACCATCCAACTGATGTAAGAAGTGGGGACGGTGCACGGGGTTCACAGAGCAAGGAGCTGGCCAGTGGGATGGGAGAGGAGCCAATAAGAGATGTTACTCTAATTTGACTTAAGATTTTTTAAGGCATGTTTATTTATGGTATAAAATGATGGAGTTAGTATTTTTCCTTGGCTTCATTTTAAAATTCACTCTCTTTCTACTGCAATCAGCAGGATCCCTTATAAAAGTAAAAGCAGGGTGTGGCCTCATACCTTTTGGCAGGCATTGCAGAGGGTGCAGTGTCTGATAGAGTCCGGCCTATCTTAGGCTGGTGGAGTTATTTGATTAACAGTCTGGGGCAACCTGGAAATGAGCTTGCTCTCGAGGAGAGTTCACAGATCATCAGGAACATATTCTTGTAGGGAAGTGTCCTCATTGCCTTCCTAACTCATTCCTCCTCGCTTTATCCAACATGCATTGCTACTGGATTATTGACTATGTGATTTCTTTCCTTGATGTGAGCCACAATAGAAAAGGCATTACTGTACAAGACAGGGAAATAAAGCAGGGTTCTGTCTGTTAGACTTGTGGCAATATTGAGTATGGCTGGTACGTGGCATAATCATTCTCATTTAGGGCTTGTTACCACCCTCCTCTGTGGCTTAGAGGATGCTCTGGATGTGTAGAGCAAATATGGGACCAGAGACCTGTGCCAAGGCCTCTCACCATCCTTGTAGCCCTTTTCTGTAGGGGACTCTGATGTATCTGAGGGGCCTGTACAGTACAGAAATTGCTTGAGTCTAATGGGGGGGGGGGTGTGCAACAATTAAACGATGGCAGGCAGGACAAGCCCTCACACTCCAGGTTATAAATTGATTTGCCTGGCATTGGGAAAATGTCACCTGCAAACACAGCCGGATCCTGAGCATCCAAGGGAGACCACACAGGAATCTTGCACAAAGGTCTGTGCGTCATTAAAACATCAGTGGCACAAATCTGCTCTTGGCACTAGAGTGACTGTAAATATAAATGCTCCCCTTCCACCCTGGTTCCCCGGGTACTGGTCAGGAGCCGGATTTCACTGTATCACATGTTGGGTTTAAGTTCCTCCCTTAGAATGCTTGTTAGAGGGTGCTGCAGATTTCGCTGTTACTTACCTCGGCTGTTTCCAGTCTTGGTTTGGTTTGCTCCTGGCTTTGAATTCCTGCACGTGCTAAGCACAATGCAAAGATGTCTCAGTAAAGACTGAGATATCCACATGAGGGGTGGTCTGTAAGTGTATATGATCGGCTGATTGGTTCTGATCAGCAGTTGGAATTAAAAATAGCTGAAAAGCAGCTAACCATCGTCCTGTGCCACCATAGTAATAAAATAAGAAGTGCATATTTTTGAAAGGCTTTTAGTCTTAGAACAGAAAAAGATATAATAGCTTTTTTTAATATGTCACATAATTTATTCTGACAAACAGATGTATTTTGTTGTTGCCATTATCATTTGATGAAATACTTTAAAGCTGGTCCAAGGTGGTGCATTTTCAAATATAATGTATACAGTACATCTAGCAGTTAACAAAATTTGGATGTGCAGCATAGAATGGTCATTATTTTTACTGAAAAAAATAAAGGCACTAATTACTTACAGACAAGATACTTAGCACAAACAGATAAGCTTCAAAATGAAAAATTCTCGGTTTATGATAATTATGTTCTCTGCTTTGTTTTCAGAGACTGATAATTTGAGGCTTTAAAATCACCAGGAAGCCATTAATTGGAATTCTTCAATAAAAAATAAATTACATAGAAGTTCATGATGAGTTGTAAAAACACAGAGACTGTATTATGCAGTGAGCGACATTGCTCTACTATTTATAGACATGCACAGCTATGTAACAGCAAAACTGTAAAGAATTTGAGATGTGCAGATAGCAATTATTCACGGATCCCAATGATCTGCAGATATTTCAAATAACTGCTTTTAGCAGATCAGCTATCCAATAAAAGCAGGGCTTTATTTCCAAGTGGCACTCTTCTAACATGTTGCTTCATGTTTTTGACATCTTATATGACATCATTCTCCTGGAGTCAATTATAATGAGAAAACATGGAAATCCGCATATCAGAGCAGACCCTCCATTCCATGCTCATGCTTATTGATAGAGGTTGAAGGGATTTCTCTTATGAAGGGTCAGTATGGTCCTTCCTCCTATTCCAGGCTCAGATCCTGACATCCATAGCAGCTGACCAAAGGACAGCATTTGGTTTCTCTTTCTTGCCCCATTTTTCTGCTCTCGCCTTGTTCTCTGCTTTCACCTGGGACCAAATCCTCCGTGGCTGATCTTGTGAATGCTGGTAGAGCAGCTTCAAGGACTAAGCATCTGCCCAACAGCACCAACCACAAAATTTCTCTTAACTTAGGAAGGGACTGGACTCTTGTTGGAGCCATGTGAGCAGTTTGGGGGAACTTAGGAGACCTGCTACTGAGAGCTTCCACCCACCCAGACCCCTTAAAATATTCACTGCTGTCCTTCTAAACACATGGTGCAACAGCCACCAGACGTCAGCAGCTTTCCATTGAGAGCGAGTCTTAAAAGAGTGGTAGATGCCGCAAAGCATAATGCCTTATTCAACTTTTCTCCTGCCTTTCTCCAACACGTGGATGAGTCCCATGAGAGGACTGGTCTTTCCTCTTTCCCAGGGAAGAGCTGACACCTCTTTGCTATTGTTTGGAATCCGGGCCCAAGACTCGAGACAGGGCCGCTAATGGGTCTCACTTAATTGTCTGACACAGAGGGTATAAAATACTGTTATATTCCAGCTATGCTCTTTTCATGACCACTGACACCCTGGGCTCCTGCAAGGAGCTCTTTAGATAAAGCAAGTAATAAAAGTGATCGTAGGCATCCTTGACACATGCCACCTAGTAAAGGAAATGGAGCAGATTTCAGCTCATTCACCAGTGAGCTCAAGGGGATGCACAAAAGAGTGAAGTGGCCTTGGTGGAGTCTGGTCTAAAGTTACACTTCAGAAAGATGGAGGAAGTATTTCCCAAGGACCTGATCAAAGGCACTCTCTCTTCCATGCCAGTATAATGCCTCCTGGCTGCCATCGCATGCGGGTAACATTCGAGGGCTTTACCTGGCTCTCGGGCAAGCGCAGAATAAACATAATCAATCTGGGCGAGTTAATTCTCGCCATATCAGCAAGCACAGAGTTGCAAACCATCTTGTTTAATATTTCGTGGTTAAAATTAATCAAAAGTATCAGCTGGTTTGTTTCCTCTCCTCCGCCCCACCTCCTGTTTGTTTAAATTTGAGTTAGCGTGATCGCAGGCAAGGCAGGACAATGCAAGTCCAGGGAGAGAGGGATAATGGGAGACAATAGCAGAGAGTCTGCAGGGAGACTGCTATGGTGTCAAGACGAAATGACATAGTGTCAGGAGACAAAGCCATACAAAAAACCATAGTGGGTCTCTGCTGGCACTTGAGGAGTATCGTAATTCTTGGAGAATAAAACCTACCATACATCATCCGAAATCAATTGATAAGAGATCTCGCAGAGATTAAAAACTGTTCCCTCCCATTCATTAGTAAAGGTGGCTTCTGTCCAAAGCTGATTGTTGGTGTGGGCCAACTATGATAAATGCTCTCTTACTCACCAAAAAGAAATGCTTCTTAATAAGCTATCATCTTGTGTACATTTAACTTTCCAAATTGCTACAGTGGATATACAGAGCTCCCCAGAAGTGACAGTGCTGCTCAGATGCATGCTACCCTCGGCGATATTTTAGAGGATTATTTTTGGTAGGTTCATAGAACTTTTTGATGCCAAACCAATCCCATGACCCCATGTCTGCATAGTATTAACATTGCAACAATAAACTATAACTATTCGTTTGCATGTGTTGTTGTAGACCTTACAAGAACGTATTCATACGTGGTTAGTGTGAAGCACCTAAAGATTTATGGGACGTAATTGCAATGACTGGGCACCCACAGCTCCTATTTACTCACGAGGCAGTTACTGGCGCTCAGTGCCTTTGAATATCAGGACATTTTTTTGTGGGAAAAGCTACTTCCCAATAGGATGGCTCTGCCTGTGCTCCATGGCTCAGTTGTGCCCTCTTCCTCCATGTGTGGCTAGGCCTAAGAAATGTCCTTCTACAGTCCCCGTGCTCCTTTAGGAGGGCAGAGACCAGGATGTCCCATGCAGCAGCCCCCAGAGCAGCGCAGAGGAGTTGACAAGGACACATGGAGCCTGCCTTGACTTTCCTCCTGCATCCCTGAAGTTCCTAGCTCAGCACTGAGCCGATTCTCAGTCCTGGAAATGCCTCATGTGTCCCATCCTGTCGCAAACCCCACAGCTCTTGAAGAGCATCGGTGACATTTATCCCGTGTCTCTAAATTATTCTCAGTAGAGTGGTGCTTGGGCCAATGACAGGGATGCTGCAAAAGGTCACTTGATGGACCTCGGTGCTCTGTTTTATTTACTTAGTTTATTCAGCTTGCAGTGGAGACAGGACATACTTAATACGTCGGCCACATCACAGGCAGCCAAGCTCCGGTCCCCAGCACCTTCTCGGATTAGAGCGTTTATAGGAGGCATTAGAAGAAATGGAAGGACTTCAGCATATTTTTTGGTATGTCAGAATTTCAAAGGATTTCTGAAATCTAATGAACTCATTTAATAGGCATAATTGTCATGAGTACATGTGAGAAAACTTCTGAAATAGCAGAATTAGGCATGCTCCATTTTGTAGCCTTTCAATGACCTCCAGCAAACGTGTGACCCAGATATGAGAGCCTCCTGTCCACTTGCATAAACATGATGTTTTAAAAAGGCGGGGGGGGGGGGGGGGGCAAATAAAAGAATTGAGCTCTTAATGGCACATGGACAGAGACATACTGCAATTGCAAAATAAATTCAGAAGCAGATAGAGAATTGCCTCGAGACTCTGCACGCTGAAACTCAGCTGCCTCCTGCGAGATGGAGGTTCGATGGCTGTGAACCTTCGGTCAAAACTGTTCTGGATTTTCCTGCGCAGAGGCTCAAACGGTAGTAAGGTGCACAGATCTGCTTTAGGCACACGAAAATCTCTGCTTTAATGCCTGAATGATGTCCAAGCTGGTGTTACATGATATAATCAGGTTGCATTGTAACATACAGGACTTTTTAATTCCTGGGCTTGATGGAAGATGTGTAGGGGTTGTAGAGGCAGAAGCAATGGCCATGCCAGGTGGCGAGAAGGTGGTAGCTGCTTTCCCCACCTGTGACCAGACCTCCTACCACTTGCATATCTGTTATGGAGCAAGAAAAATCTATAATTTTAAAAGTCTCATTAATTAACAGGCATTTTTAATACGTCGTTAACTTCCTATCACATGCCTTTCCTGCTCCCTTGGTCCAGAGGAGCCCTGTGGCTGCATTCTGACCACGGGCTTCTTCACCCATACTTGCAGAGAGGGTGAGTGGCTCTTGATTAGTTTAGGCCCACCATTACCATAGTAATGAGCCCTGATTGACAGGACTCCAAATTAATATGCATACTTAGGAGAAGAGATTGGGGGTCCTGCCAGGCACGCCCGTGCCAGCACATACAGGATAATGCTGCCACTGCTGGCCCCGCTCATCACAGGCTGCGGCTCCAGCATCACACCTATCAAATCATCACTTCCCGCGTCCTTACGAGTCAGGTTTAATTTAAAGCAGGAACTAGCAAAGTGTTGCTGGGATTTAAAATTATATGCCATTAGTTATTAACCGCTACAAATTAGGTAGATGCTGTTTCAAGGAGACCAATTTCCACAGACGGCGCTGGTAAAGCAAGCTGGCGTGGGGCGTCGCACAACTTTCCAAAACAGGGATTGCCAGTTTCCTCAGAAAAGCACTTTTTTGGCCACTTCTTGGGTTTTACGCATGACTGAGATTTAGCATTGTTCATGCTTGCTTGCAGCAATGATACTTTTCTGTCTATGAAAACTCATTTTTCATTTTAACAATAATTCCCAGGCAGGAAAAAACATGTCCTGGTTTCTCCACTGAGCCAAACACTGAAACAAAATATTGGGCCAAATTATGCTCTGATTTTGCAACTTTAAAATCTGCCTTTGCAAGTTAGTGCTGAATTTAGTTCATTCCCCTCAGGCGTTTTCCATGCAATAAAAATTGTGTTTCTTTTTTCTTTTCTCTTTTTTTTTTTTTTCTTTTTTTTTTCTTCCTGCCATTTGGGGAAAATGAGAACTCAAATGAGAGAATGAAGTCAATTGTTAGATTAAAATTTTCTGTTCTCTTGGTGTTAGAGGAAAACCCTACAGAAGGCTCGCTTTGAATATCTTGCCTGGAAATCTGCATTATCGGTGTGACTAAAGCTGCTGATACAGATGAGGCATTTTGAGTTGCGGTAGCCATGATAAAAAAAAAAAAAGCAACAGAGAAAAATAAAACTTTGAGACCTTAATACTTCTGTTCGGCAGTTTAAAGGGAGAAAGTGGTGAGCTGCTCTGAAGTTTTTCCTTCTCCACTACTTTTGCTGCTTCCACAACCCTGCAGGGGAGAAGAAAACAGTCTTTGAGCTGTAATAGGTGTAAAACTAGGCAAATTCAACAAAGTTTTAGGGAGTGAGAATGGAGAGTGGTGTTCACAACATTTTACTTGGCAATCTCTTTATAGGTACTCAGACGTGAAGTCTGGGAGTGTGATACACAGAGACAGATTGCTCTGTGCTGGAGAGTGGGGAATTTGAGGTACCACGCAGAACACAACTTTTATTGGGTTAAGAAACGTAGAGTGCAAACCCTGGTCTTTAGCACAAAAAGAGGAAGAAAGCTTTTCAGCACCAAAGTTTTTATGTTAATGTGCTAAAAGCTATTGCAATATCTATCATCGCTAGCTTTTTAAAAGCCAGTAAGGCTGAAGGCCACAACCTACGCGTATCTTCAGAACTGATGTATCAGGGTTTTTTCCGGAAGTTAACTGATAAATTGCATGTATGTGTCTGTATGTATGTATGGGTGTGTATATGTTTTCCTGTGACTGAGACATAAAGTAGTTAGCAAGGGAATGTAAAAGCTCGTTATTGTTTATCGTCAAGTATGGCAAAGGAACAGAAATTAAATAGGCTGTGGGGAAGTGAGCAGCTGTAGCTGTACTGACACCAATAACTTTTCATGAGGGTGAGTCAAAGCATCAGGATGTCAGACCCTCGTTCCTGCCCTTCTGAACTCACTTCTATAGATCACGACAAAATAGAGAAGTGAGAGAAAAGTACTCCTCTCCCCAGTGGGACAGAGAGGAAACCAGCCGCTCATGCAAATGTTTCAGATGAGAAGTTGAACACACACCCTGCTCACATCCGCAGGGACAGCCGCGTTAAGCAGTACCGACGTGTTTCGGAGGCGGAAACAGGTATAAAGTAATAAGTACATGGGGGAGAAGAGGGGCTTCCTCATGTCCACTCATGTGAAGTGTAAAATAGTAATTTAGCCTCGATGGGGCCTTGTAAATGTGCTAAGTGCAGCAGTGGAGCCCCAAAATGTGGGTGGTATGAGGCAGGAGAGGAAGAGGCTCCATGGGAACATTCTGGCCAGGCTGGGGCTCAGCTGTCCCCAGGCGCGGGCAGCCTCTCGGCAGGTCATGCTCTTGCCCTGAGCATGTGTCTGGTGGCTTTGCCTGCAAGAAGCAATGAGCCACATCTCCTGTCTCATCCCTGCTGCTACCAGCTGTGGGGCAGTTCACGCTGTGTTGGCATGAGTTGCCCTATGGGACCTCTGCGAGGAGATGTTTATGCTCGGAGTGTTTTGTCCCCGAGAGCTGGCCCTGAACGTCCCCTCCATGCTGGGATGAGCAGGGACACGACGTGGCAGCAGACCTGCTGCTGGGGCTGCTGGCCACGCTTTTAAGCTAGCCACGGGGCTTTCCACCAGGCCCTGTGTTGCAGGTGTCAGATGCAGAGCGGCCACAGCATGCCCTGGTAGCTCTTCAGAGGTTTTTTTTTGGCATCTGTCTGCTACTCAAATGGCAGTGGTTGAGGTCCCGCTGGGCTCAGGAGACTGCGCGTTGATGTCGTGCGGCATTGTGTGGTCTATGGTTTGTTTTTTAAAAGCAAAATGAGAAGTGAGACACAGCTGGTGTGTTCATGGACCTTTTGTGAAAAGATGGCCCTCAACTTACTTTCTTGGACAACGAAATAAAGTAATTTGCAAAACCCAAATTCCCCACTGTGGTAGCGCAGGCTGTCTTTTCACTCCTCTTAAGAAATGGAGATAGTAAGGGATGCTCAAACTTGGATGATACCCAAGCCTATTTTACTCTCTTGGATTAAAACAAGCCACCTCTGAAATCGGAAGATTTCTGCTGAGGTCAAGAGGTGCTGCTTCTCACCTGCCAGCTATTTCAACTTGATTTCTTACCACAGTACCTCAAGGTTCCAGCCGAGACACAAGTCCCACTGTAGCAGGAACAATGCACACCTCATCGGAGAGGAACATTTGCTGTCTCACAGAGATTCAGATTTAAGTAGACAATGGTGGGAGGGGGGAAAAAAAAAAAAGCCAAGTGATTCGGGGTTGCTGTGCAGGCTGGTGGCATGTGTGGGACTAGGCTACCTCTCCTGCTGGACTGGTGGCCTCAGGATGAAGCTGTACTGCTTTGTCCTGTGTGCGAAGTGTGTGGCCATCCAGCCTGCGTGGGCTTCACACTAGCATTAAGCAACAGCAAAGAATTGCTTTTTTTATGTATGTATGCATGGTCAGTGTCGTTGTTAATATTATAACGAATTATAACTGATTACGAAGTTCAACTGCGTTGCACTGACATGAGTTGAAAAGCTGTATTTCCAGACAGCATCACTGCTGCTCCATGGCTAGTTCACCTGAGCAAAGGAGATACTTTACATGAGTGGATGTGTTATTTAAAAACATGAAGAGGCACATTTTCAAATAGGGAAACAGGTACATAATATCCACTGAAAGCCCCTGGAACTAACAGTGTCATTAGTATCTCTGCACTCCTCTCACAGTGCTTTGGTGACAATTTGTGAGCAACACTTTGACGCTGATTTTAGTGAGCCCGCTTCTGCCTGCACTTTCCAGACCTTATTACCTGCACCTCAGCTGTCCAGAATTTGCTGTTCTTTCAAAACCCTCTATGTCCCAAGAAAAAGTCCTCCTCAATTCTGTAGGTTAGCCCAGAGTTTGATCATCTGCATCTTTTTTTAAAGTGTCTCCAACGGTATTTAGGTAGTTTGGTGACTTGTAAAAGAGTGAGGGCTGGTTGCCCTTTCATGCACTTTGAATTTTCACCTGTGGATCTACTGATATTGGGGTTTATTCTTGACTGTGAATAGCTCAAAGGGAAGACTTGGTCTGAGCTTCCCCGACGCTAAATGTTGCATAGCCATAGCTACCTTCGCCGTTAGCAGCGTAGAATGTTTTCTGCAGTATTTTGTTTTATATTCAGCATTTCCTTCTTTTTCAGCAGCAGACAGGCAATTTGGGTCCCAAGCCTCACCTTTAATATGTTTTAACACTACTAGATTGCATAACCTTCCCAAAGTAAAAAGCAGCAAGCGTGTTACAAAAAAACTCCACAATCCTAATGGCTGCCCAGATCTTTTGGGAAAAAGCCTGTGCATGCAGCTTTCAAACTGCAGGTGTTTTGGTGATACTCCATCACACAGGTCAGTGTTCACCCAAACCCTCTGTTGCTGCTGGGGACCACAGAAAACAAAGTAAAATAGTCCATTCAAATGCTGAGAGGTAGAGATGTCCTTTTTGGATTAAATATTCAAACGAGGTGCACAGGCACCCTGAAAACTGGAATGGGGCAGGAGCCAGGGAGCAGCCGCCTGTCCCTTGCAAGAGAAAGCAGCAAATAACGAGTTGGTTATAGAAGAGATAAAAGAAAAGCTGACCTCTGTGATAAGCATGGAGGTGGTGGGAACGATGAAGCAAGGAGGCAATTATCTCAAGTCTCGGGGATGAAGTGGGTACAAGAGCTAACGTAGCTGAGCAGTGAATTTCAGCAGCAAAAAAATGGATCATGCACAGCTGCAGGGGTTACTGCTGGAGACTGTATCAGAAAGAAGAAAAATGGATATTGCCTGCAGAGGGACTTGGCACTTTATTGGGCTTCCAGGAGAAGTCGGCTCCAGCGTACACAGGAATTTCTGAGAAGATGATTTTCCAGCTACTTTAGATTCACTGCAAACAGGTTTCAAGTGATAAAATTCTTTGGGGGATATGGGTTATAATGAATGATCCGTGTTAGAAGAGGAAACAAATAGTGGGATGTTGCAATGTTTTAGCAGTGAGAAAGCCATTGTTTCCAGATTGGTATTAATGATACGGAGTAGGAGGAGAATGGTGAGATGACAGCATTTGTAAATGAGGGAAGTGATCAAAGATCAACGCCAGTCCCAGGAGGAAGGGTGAGAGCAGTTGGAAAATACTAAATTTCAGCTCTGATTCTCGTATCCCTTAGGATATTTTATAACTTTATTTTTTCCTGAAGAGTTTTCTGGGCACCTCAACTCAAGACAGTCATTAAGCCTGCATACCTCTGTTATTTGGCCAGCAGTTAAAGTCAGTTTCAGCTGCTAATACCGATGAGCCTGGAGTCAGGAGAGATTGCGGTGCTTGAGCCTTGTGAACGACGGCTAGCTGATGTTATGGCAAGACTCCTGTCATGAGCGCAGCTCTCGCCATGCAAATGATTCTGGGTATCACTCACAACTTGTAAGAACAAAGTAAAGAACAGTATTTGAACTGTGTTTTCTAAATGCAACCACATGAACAATACTTTGAAAGGAAAAATTTCCTGTCAAGAGGCATTTATATGCGGCACCAGGAAAAAAAATTATCTACTCTGGAGATCTAGATCTGTAGGCAAAAAGATGCAAAGTAGGAAATCCCAAAACACAAAAAGAATTATGTTGCTCAACTAACATTATATTTCTTGCATGATAATAATTATAAACAGACACACCATTTGATGATTTACAGATTTATTTCTCTTCTTTACTTAGTTCAGCTAAAATTTGTAAAGTATTTCCCTTCATTTGTGGAATAATTGACTTGTTCTTATGACATCCCTTGGCTTACAATCCAAGGCTGAGCATGATCTTTCAGTCGAAGCCGGATGTCTCTGTGAAACAAGCACTGTGATTTCATTGCAACTTACTGGGTTCGGTACAAAAATTACTGTTGAGATGTAATCACCTGGGCTGTGCAGGAAACGACACCAGATGAGTGAAGGGGTTACTTGTACCCTTTACATTCGCTGAAACAACAAACCCAGTGACTCTCCCCTTTCAACAATGTCTGTAGGGATGCCAAAATCAAAAGTTTTAGAGAAACAAAAGTTTTAAAGAATTGCGTGTCAGGGAACTGCAGGAGAAGACTTTCTGTTTCTAAAGCTGCACAGGCTCTTTGGAGTGACCTGCTCTGCCACAACTGCCGACCAGGCTGCCCGTGCTTCCTTTTCTCCACCTGCTCCCACTGCTGCCGCCCCAGGTTTCCTCATCTTCTCCATTTAAAGATCATTTTAGCTGTTGATATATTTGTGCGAGTTTGCTGACTTGTTTTGCGAGGCCATTTGATGCACCGGGATGTCTTGGCACAACATCAGTTTTGCTGCAGCTGGGCTTCGCTGCCGGGCTCCTTCTCAAGCCAAAGCCCTTGTGTCTCCTTTGCAGCCCCTGGCACCTGCGATGCCTTCCTCTAGTTGGGGTGAGGGTGCACATGTGCCCCCAGATCTCCCTCCTCTTGATCAGCCTTTCTGTGTCCTCGTTGCATGAGCATGGACCTGGAGGAGGACTCCCCTGCACCACAGAGTGAGCAACCTGTCTTGTCTCTGAAGGCCCAGGTAGATGCCACACTTCTCAGGCTTTTCATGTGACCAAAAATACCTGTCTGTGTACACAAGCTGAGTCACCTTCTGCCTGCCATGGCTGTCCTTGTCAGACATAGTTTCAAGCATTGTTCTCGGCAATAATGTCTCATTCAGCTCATCCTCTTCTCCCCAGTGATCATCACACACTTTGATTTCCCACCTTTATCAGAATGGGCAGCTTTGCACTTAAAATCTCCTTTTGTTTTTGCTGCTTCGTGTTCGTGTGGGACATTTTTTGGTTGTGATTTTTTTTGTTTTCCCTGTGGACCATGCTCCTTCACACTGCCAATTTGGTCTGTGTCTCACTGCCTGGTTTTCCTGAAGAGCTGGTTCCAAGCAGAAATGGGAGGTCACCTCCTGTGTGTTTTGAAAATTTGCAAGAAATTTTCATTGGATATCTGATACTGAGATATTATATGTGCATGTAGAGTTAGAAGAGAATGTATTAGTGGCATAATCCTTTTTATGATATTCCATACAGATCTTAAGTATAAATATTTCCCGTGTTGAACAAGTGCTACCTTAAATCATTCCATCATTCTGTATAGGCTGCAGTTCACTCAACAGCAAAGCTTAGGCCTGTTTCCAGCCTCTCCTTAACAGACAACACAGGATTGGTCCATCATATTCACTGTTTCCTCTTGTGCTGCCATTTTCCACCCTTCTTAGCCAGGTCCTTTCTTCTGACCAGGGCAACTGGTAAGCAACCAGTACCTCGCTTTGATTATTTTACTCAATTCATTTAGTCTTTGCCTGTAATCAGATGCAAATCTAACCATTAGTAGAACGTCAAGAGCTTTTTTGTATGGGTGACATACTTTTCTCCGTCATGGATGGTTGGGGCCAGGCTCTCGTGGACATCTTGTCTGGTTCTGTCAGCAGAGTTACACCAGGGAAAGGTTTGGCACATGCTGTAAAAACCAAACCTTGACCCAGCCATGAGCAAATGATGGAGAGGTGGCTGTTTAAAATGCCTGATGATGCAGTCAGATGAATCCATTTCGGTATTGACTGAGATACTTAATTTTATCAGCACTGGCCTACTATGAATGTATTTTCCTCTCAGCTACAAGCAGTGGGATGACCCAGCTCAGAGATCACTAGGTGGACTCTCTGTCCTTAGCTCCCCTCTGAGGACAGGACTCGGAGAAAGGGCGATCCTTCACACGGGCCCTTGTCCCCGTGGCCTTATGCCTCTGCCCTTGAACACAGGAGAGGAATGAACCAGACGCAATTGGCTGGTGATTTGGTTTTCAGCTCAGTAGTTCTGACCAGAGGACGTTTGACTCTCCGTGGCCGGAAGCCAATTAGCTGCCAGCAAAGTATTTGCGTGAAGACTCGTGTAACATCTTCTGGCTGACAAACCATATTATATGTCTGTCCCCGTGCCCAGGAGTAAGCACCACAGTTCTTTGCCTCAATACGCTGTGTTATATATAGCCAAAATTGTAAATTTCTTGCGTTGTTGTTCCCCAAGCTAACAACCAAGACGGAGCCGATGTCAGGGACCTGTCTAGAGATGGGGAAGGGGCTCCATCTCAATAACTGCTGCTTGGGCAACTTGCTGACACCAGAGTCCCTAAAAAATTGGCTTAGCAGCGGGCAATATCCGAGCCAAAAAATGGCAGAGCAGCAGCTGCTGGAAGCAGAAACTCCTTCGCAAGTTCTGGTCCTCTCTGGTATCGCCCAAGCTGCTTTCCTGACTTTTAGCAACGGCTTTTCGTTAATTAGGTCATGCATCGCGATTGTATATGCAGTACTACACGATCCAGTAGGAACAGGGTTTTGTGCCAGTGTGTCTTTTCACTTCGTAAGTCTCGCATTTTCTTTGCTCTCCACGTTATGCTGAGACAGAAGGAGGGACTCGGAGAGGGAAGATTAACCTTTCACTGGCCACAATTCGTTCCCTCTTATCACAGAGGATTCGGCAACCCACCCCCCTTCCATCCAGCCTATCTGTCTGAATTGCTGAAAGCATAATGCTCCCATATGAGAGATAAGTAAGTGAGCTCTCTTTCTTTTCCATAGGGATGAACTATAGTGTATGCAGATTATTAGGAGAAGAAAATAATATCAGAGAAAGGTGGCTTTCTTAAAAGGCATCAGTAGCATTAGTGTCATGTGTGAAGCACCCATTTGTGACAACTGTACAGACCTTTCAATGGAAAATTGTGCTGTGCTACCTTTTAAAGTATGAAATGCTAATTTTGGATTTACAGTTTTTGAACTGGAGGGCTGCATTTTGCATGGAATTTTGTTTAATTTCCTAGTGAAAAAAGGCATTTGAAACACAACTGCCTACAGCCAACTGTCAACAAAAATCAACTGTAATAACACGCAGCCTGTCACTGATTTATGTGGTGATGTGGTAATCTTCTCAATTTAGCTGGATAGTTCTTCTTCATACCAAATAGCTGAAAGTCTTGCTAGACATCTATGAATATCGGGAGGTACTATTAGGATGATAATGGGGCAAGATTAAAGAGGTGTTCACTAGTTCAGAGTGCCAGTTAAAGAGACAGGGAATCGAGAGGTGTAGATATATACGGCCCATTGGTATAAGTGAACTTTATATTTTCAGAGATGCTTAAGATTTGGGAGACGGCATATTGAGATCCATCTGCCATGAGAGCATCTTTCTAAAGGGAGACTGGGGGGAGAGCTATACACTTTTTCTTTTTTTTTTTTTCCCTTAAAAAATCTGCTTTTGTTTAGCAGGGGGTGGGTTGAAAATCTTAGGTACTGGAGATGGAGGAAATGAGTATGGGTGATGTTATGGCAAACGGGGTGCTAGGACGCTTCACTCTTTTCTCTGAAGATCTGAGCCTTAGACGTGGTCACTTTGCACCAGGCTGCGTCTCAGCGAGGACTGGCGAGTAAGATATCACACTCTGCATGTTACAGCTAAGAAAAGTAATTGGCCTCTCATAAAGAGCTAGAACTAATGCAGACAAAACGATACTGCAAGACTTGAGCTGCAAATAAAGAGACAAGTTTGTGTTTTACAAAAATGTATAATTTACCAGGCATTTCATTATGCTGTATAAAAAGGCAAAAATGATAATTGAAAATAAATGCGGCTGCCTAGCTACAGTATATGCTGCCAGCGTTACTGGAAATAGAAGCGCTTTCTTGCTGAAGATAGTTAAAATTTTGATACAACTTCTGTCTGCAGATTTGTGTAATGTATCTTGTTAAATTTGTTTCAGTTTGGGTATTTGTTACAGAGAAGCAGGCAAAATGTGAGGATCTGTCTGTGTATTTATATATCTAGGGCTTTATACAGTTACATTAATTATTAACAGTGTGTTCTGCAGATGCACACATCTGCAGAGTCTGAGTGAGGATACATGTTGCTGAGTTTATTTCAAAGTGGGTGAAGTACACCAGTTACCTTCAAGGTTGCCAAAGATACTCCATTGCAAACTCCTGTCTTCCGGGGAACGTGGTTAGAAATATAAATATACCAAAGTAATGTTGTTGGGTTATTTTCCCCTAAAGCAAAGGGAACTCCGAGTTGCCATTTTTCTTTGGCAGCATAAGAAGATGGGGCTACTTGGGGATTCTGAGAATTACTGGAGGAGAAAATAGGTCCATGAATTGTCATTGCTTCTGCTCTGAAAGCTTCTTTCTGGCCCTCCTCATCCTCTGGGAAGAGGAAGTTGCCACAGACACGGTGTCCATCTGTGTCGTAATGAATGAGGCTACCTGCAGCAGTCCCGGTACTCTCCACACAAAATGGGAAAATCTCTCTCAAGGGAACTTTTTTGGGAAAAAACCTCCCCGGGATTGAGAATTTTCCTCCAAGCCCTTCAGTTTCCCAGCAGAGAGAGTTTCAAATGGCTCTAGGCTCACTTCTTCGTGGTGTTTGCTCGTGCCCTGCAGCAGCAAAAGGCCGTGCAGGTTATCCAAGTTATGAGTGAAGCTACTGAGTTTCCAGTTAGCTCTGAAATTAAGCTAAAAAAGGAAAGGTAAGAGACCTTCCCTTGGTGGAAAGAGGCTTGACACAACCAAGCTGGCCTTAGAGACCAAAGAGGTGGGGTCAGAGAAACAGCAAACAAAACGAGTTGCTCGTTGGGACCCCAATACTGCAAATCCCCCCCCCAGGCTGGATGGGATGGGAACACAGTGGACCGAGTGCTGGGAAATGAACTGATCAGAAGGAGAATTATACTTTCATGCGTGTGTTTAGATCCACTGTTTAAAATTATCTTTTTTTTTTTTTTCATTTGGACTCTTTTTTTTTATCTATAGACTCAGCTGGGCTGCATTGTTCAGACAGTCATGGTTGTGTTTGGATGGGTCAGGCCCTATGAGTTCACTTGGCCTTGAAGCAAAAAACTCATCATGAATAATGAAAGAAAAGGAAAATAATGCCTGAGACAGAATGACTTTAAAAATGATTAATATCTATTCTTACCCTCATAATTTGCCTCCAGACTTTTCCCTTTTCAAAATAGCTTGCCATTAGCAGTTGAACTTTCAATAGTCGGTACTTTGATGGAACTGGTGCTCTGAAGCCAAAGGGAACATTATTATTGTTGTTGTTGTTATTATTATTATTATTTTATTAAATCAAGGTTCATTTTGATAAGTTCAAAGCCCTAGATGAATATAGAAAGGACCAAGTTCTGCCCTATCTAGTTTCCAACCACATCTAGTTTGCTCAAATTGGCCACTTGAAACACACCAATGTTTGTCAGAGAGATACTGAAATTCTTGAGACCGTAGAGGTGTAAACACCATCGGGTTCCCATCCAATAACTGCTTACAGGAAAGCAGGTCCTGTGCAGAGCATCACAGAGGGGATTTGCAATTATGAAGGAACAGGATATACCAGGGATGCAATTGACTGCCACTAAGTAGCTCAGCAACTCTCAGGGGCCTCCACTCCAGTTCCCAATGCCTCAACTCAGGCAGGAGATTTTCTTTCTTCAAAGGCTTTTATTAAAAACCAGTTCAGGTAAATGCTGACAATAAGCAAGCAAACCTGTTGAGCCCCGAGTCCACAACTTGCTGGGCAACCGGATGCTTCTGTATGACATTTAAGAGAACTAACAGCTGAAGAAAATATTGCATGTTTTACCCTTTTTACTTAAAATAACAAAAAAAAAGTGCTGCTCTTGCAATTGCATTTAGGTTCATCTTCAGTAGATGTCCCCACCTCCCATCCCCAAGTTCTCAAGGCTCCCAGCTGCCTCCTGTTAAAGGACACCCTTTTCCCATGGTGTCCTGGCCAGTCCCCATTCCAATTCCCTGGCCGGGACTTTGAAATAACCCAAAGCAGCTTTACCTACCCCAGCAGCGGATCCACACCAGGATTTTGGGTGTGCTGAGTCAGAGCTTGGGGAGCTCAGCTGGCAAGGTATGTAGAGTAATTGCAACCAATGAGCTAAAAGGAGTTAATTAGTGCCTCCCAAACACCTGTGGAGCTGTTGCCACCACGGTTTGAGCTTCTCTTTGCTCTTGGTGCACAGACTTTTGCTGCATGTTGCTTCACCTTCCCTCTGAAACATCTCTATCCAACCATCTGGGTCTTGTCTTGGTTACCCTGAACTTCGGGTAAGTCTTTCTATTATTCCTAAAGTTTTAAAGCTTTGTAGCGTGACAGTGCTTCAGGGTTTTTTTGAGGTGATGAGTAGAGAAAGTGTGATGGCTGTAGGACCTGAAGTTGTTCCTTTCCATGGCAGTTACAAGGTGGAGCAGTTGCTTGATGTGAAAGGTGGTGGTTTTGTCTCTGTGTGGTGTGAACCTAATTTTTTTTTTAAACTTTTTAATCCCTCTACCCACCTATATTTACCCCCCATTATATGGCTCTGCTTTGTTGGCATGTTTAACCTTTAGACACCTGTATGCATGTATTGCCTCTCTCGTGAGTCCTCACCTAGCTGATCATCTGTAGATAGCAGCAAGATTTTCTGAGAATTGGTACTTCTTAAGAAAGTCAGACTTCTTTGATTTTCTGTCAAAATAGTGGATGATGATTTTGTTTGCAATGGTCAGATGTGCCAGTTCTGTGAGTGTTATGGTTGCTGCAGTACACGAAGTCAAAATTGTTATAGTCTTCAGTCAGGCAATGCTCATACTGAGTATGTGATTTTTACCCCTGTTTAAAACAGGGATTGCCCCAACTTCTCACTTCATCTTTTTCCTGGTCTTGGAGGAGAGTTGGGGGAACAAAAGGTGCATCTTTTCCTCCAGTGCTGTGGCTTCAGAGAAACCCCACAGTACTACTGCAGGCTTCAGGTGTCCCAGCTAAATTAATTTGTGAGCTTGTGGTCACAGCTGAACTTTGTTACACATGTGGGGTAAAGGATGGCTGCAAAGCACTGAGAAGCTACCAGAACCTTCTGTGCTTTTCAAAACAGGCTCTGAATTATTTCTGCCTGTGCTAAGAGGTGGAAGGAGGTCTGTTAATGTATGCCAGGGAATAAAGCCACTTTTGTTGCCCGCTGAAAGCGTGGCAACCCCAGCTTGGAAAGTCTGAACCTGTGTCAGGTGCCCCATTATGGGGACTTTAATGGCTCAGGAGAGGAAGGTTTATATGGCAAACCCCCCCTCCCCACTGAAAATCCCCCTGATTTCAGGGGTTTCACCTGCAGTCTATAGCAGTCTGGTTTTCAAGACATAAAAATGCACTTGTGTATTATCTGCAGATATAATTAAATGTATATACAAATCCACAATAGGTACACCTGTGCTGCCTCCCCAGCATGCATAAATATTCCCTGCATGTGTGTGTGTTCTCTGCAAGCTACACTACACATTAATAAGACAATCCATATATTGCATTAGGACATACTGTATGCAGACAATGCTCCAGGTACTGAATTTTTTTTTTTTTGTAAATCCTGAAATATGGCTGATATGGTCCACTGCAAAATGAACCTATATTGGAAATGGCAAAATTGTAATGTAAAATATACTGGGGTCAGTGGGGTGTGATGTTTTTTGCATATATTTTTTCTCCCTTGACCCATGCCATTCTGCCGCATATAGGGGGGAAAAAAGCTTCATCTCACACAGAAATGTGATGTCCTTTACTGCCAGAGGCTGTTGCTGTTTTAAATGAGGAAAAAGCACAATGCATGAAGAAGGAAAATTAAAGCATATTCATTTTGGAAATTAGATACGGTGTCAGGAGACTCTCTGGAAATAGCAGGGTTTGAATGGAGCACCAGACTACAAGACAGTTCACTGAACTTTTGACCACTATTTATACTATGGGAGCTTTTGAAATGGGAAGACAGCGAAGTATTTTATAGCTGTTTAATAGCGGATTGTGTTTTTTACTAGACATTTATCTTCTCTCTGAGTGTATATAAGATAAGTAAACATTATGTAGTGTAATTGCGTTATGCTGGGAATGCTTTAATTTAGGGTTGGTTTATTTTCCTTGTTTGTGGTATATCTCGTCTCAAGCAGCAAAGCTGCCTGCCTCAGCGAGCGGGTGCCATTGTCACCTGAATGCCTGAGCCCGTCCCAGGATCTGATGTGTAACTGGGGTCACTCCTGGGATCTAAGGGATGCTTTTCCTGGTTGTTGTATTGGGCAAAAATTTAAGTCTAAAGCAGGGGTGGCTGTGGCCCTTGACCATTTGGGAAGCTCAAGTAACTTCTAGCTCCAGGCCTGACCTAATCGCTCTCTCATTTCTATATAATGAAACTGGTTTTGCTCTCATATATGGCCTCGGTCTCTCTTTAATGTTCCAGGTGCACCGTGCAATATACACCCTTCCAGATTCGGCAGCTTTCTCATTACAATTGTAATGATGCATCACCAGGCAGATACGCGTGAATGAAAACACTGTTTGCAAAACCAAAAATGTGTTTGGGGTATTTTTAGGTCCTATTAATTTGGGCTGTTGTTCATGGAAATAGTGTGGAAAGATCAGAACTTTGGTCGAGTCTGAAAACATGTGATCTTGGAGCAGTTTTAGCTCTTAGTTGAGACTCTTCTTTCCCTTCTCCCTTCTCTTTCCATGTACATAAACTTAGCATGAGTTGGCATGGGGGAAGTTGCACCATGGTGCTGGGTGTCAGAGAGGCCAGTCATCTGAGAGGGAAGTGCTCTGGAGAAGGAGCTGCCACCATCAAACAAGCCATCTCCTCTAGCTGAAGGTTCAAATGGCGTCGTGCTCTACTGTGATAGCTGCGCATAGTGTTATTTTCCTTTTTTTTTCTTTTTTTCTCTTGGAGATGATTGTAAAATATATCTGTTATTACTTAAAACTGTGAAGCACTACAATAAATAAAGCCTTTTCTATTTTTTTAATGTGATATTAGGAAAAAATTAAGCTGATGGACATCCACTGTGTAGTCCCTTTGTCTTCTGTCGGTTAGCCTTCCGTATAGTATAGCCTATGTGGGAAGGAAAAAAAAGCTTCTCCTTCTGCCATGGAAGATGCTTTTCTTCCTTGGACCAGAAGCTCCTCTCCTATCACTAGCCAGTAACAACCCTTCTGTTCATCCTTATGTCAAAGCCACACTACTGAGCTAATAGGGATCGCTGACAATTAGAGATGAGCTGAAATGCTTTGGCAAACTCCGGGTGCTTGTGAACCTGAGGGTGTTCTCAGATCCCTTCGAGCCTGTCGGGTGTATTGCCAGCCACGCGCTTCCCACGTCCCCATCCTAATGGGGAGAGCAGTTGGGACGTTGAGTCCAGCTGGGCCTGGAGGTTGGAGAAGAACGAGAGGGGGAGTCTATCAAGATGCATCTTTTCCCTGCTGAGAGATGCATCTCTTCCCTGCTCTTCCCTGCTTCCCTTCCTGGCTGCTCTTTGTTGCTGCTTCTTGCCAAGACATCCCAGGCACTGTCAGGTTTCTTCTCCCTGTGCGAGATGGATGTGACAAAATCCCAGGATGGCTCTCTGTCTTTTGCTTGTGAGTAGCTAGATGGGCCTTATCTGGAGAGATGATGTTGCTTGAATAGACACGATCGACAATGGTTGAGATAATGCTTTAAAAGGAATACACATTCCCTGTCAGCAAGCACCTCATTAGGTTTTTTGCTTGGTTTGTTTCATCCTTTTTGTAATGGCTATTTTTATTTTTTTGCTCTAGTATTTCTATATCGTGCTTCTCAGCTGTCTGAGACAATACCATGAAATATCTTGAGATCCTATTTATGCCACAACTTTATAGGCCAAGTGGTAATTTTGGATGTTCTCCTCACTGTTCAGTTTGAGACTGCTTGAAGATAACCACTTGAAGCAAAATCCCAAGTAACCACTGTTGAAAAAGCAACCTACATTAGTGTACCCCAAACAAATGCCTCAAAATTAAGAGTATGTAATGGGGTGGTTTATCACTGGAAAAGGAGGCTGGTTGATGGCCAAGCTATGGCCAGCAGCTTGTCATCAGTAGCATGATTTCCACCTTGAAAGACTGCGTTTATCTTTTATGCTCATTGCAGACCTGCACCAGCCAAGAAAGCTTTTGTTCAGTCCTGACTAGCTATTTGTGGAGGTGTGGAGAGAAACTGGTTCCCCAGCCTCATTAGGGAGCTGTGCTGCAGGAAAATTGCTTAGGGAATTTTTGTAAATCATTTGAATCCCGTGAAACTGAAATGAAGAGGTGTGTTTTCATTATTTTTTTTATTTTTTTTTTTTTTAAGGCTCCGGGGTCTCTTTCTTTTCCATCATGGTGTGGAAATCTGTACTTCAGTGTTCCCGTCTGCCAGTGTGTCTGATATTTGTGAAGGACTTTGGAAGTGTCTTAGCCTTAAGTCCAGTAAAACTTTTAACCCGCCCCATGTGCAAACTCATGTCTATTCAATAGTAGTGGCGAAGAGCAACAGGTGGCCAAAACCTGGAAATCAGCAAATTTCAATTTGCATTTTGCAGGCATATGAAATATGTGTGTTCAGTCTCTAGAAATGCAGAGAGGGACCATGCTGACAGTTAGATCTTTATCCTACATGACCGCACATGCTTTGCAGTAGAAAAACATACAAAACCAGACCAGAGCAAAGGCACAGAGGTAATCAAACAGAAAAACGAATGAGTTGGTCGCATTGTTTGCATCATAGACCATGTGAACATGTTAGACACAGATTCTTTGTGTGCATGAAGAGATAACAGATCCACATTAATTTTAGAGCTGATTGCCATTCTTTATTAATAGGAATGTAATGTAGTGCCAATGCCAAGTCCTGCCAGCCTTTCCTTTTTATCTTCTCTTTCAAACATAGACAGCATAGAAGGTCTGATCGTAGTATCCCCCAATCCCTGCTTATTTAAGAGCTGCTTGTTAAGCCAGGGGACAGCGATGGCACCTTATCATGACTGAGGTGATGATGTCTTGTCAGCAAACACTGTAAATATCACTTGGAAATTTTTCTGAGGCTGAACATAGTTTCTGTGGAATAATGCTAATTTAATATAGTTTCATAAATTGAGGAGAATTGAATGAATGACAGTGGATTTGTGAATAATTTGCAAATGGAAGCAGTGATAGAATTTGTCAAATAATGTGTTCTCTATTAATAGTTTGCTCTGCTCTACTGCTGAGTAGCTGCTGAGCAGTTGTGGTTCTCTGTTTGTTTTTTGAGAAAAAGTTGGATTCTTTTTATTATTTTTGTTGGGTTTTTTTAGTGCTATCCTTTTTTTTTCTATTCCAAGGGCCATTGTTTACTTTTGAAGTGGATGAAAGATGAATTCAGGTTACGTTCTGACGTTACAATGAAATTGTCAATAGAAATCAATGACTTGTCACATGATGAGTTAGGGTCTATAAGGCAGCGTAACAGTGTCCTTATATCTTCAGCCTCCTTCATTGTGCTACCCTCCTCAGGAGCCAAGCAACTGTACTGTTATAGAAAGGTGTTGTCATCATTAACGGGATTATAATGGAGTTTAATAAACCTGGAAGCTGAGGCATGGAACCCTAATATCAGTGCCAGTGTTACAAAGAGGCATGTTGTCTGTAGAGCCTGGTATTTGTATGTACATTTATTGACCCTAGAGAGGTAATATAAACAGAAGAGATAGAGGTCAAAGAGCTCACCTTCAGCTGCTACGGATGGCCATCGAGCGGAGCAGGTCTGCACACTCTGCGTTGAAATACCACTGTGTCAACTCTGTCCTCCCAAAGACCTCCGCTTACTTGGCTACGGTTGCTTTTTCATGGTCGCATGGGAACAGTGACAGTATTATTTAGCCTTGGGGAATGTCAGTGTTGGAAACGTGGTGTCACCATCCATGAAGGCATTGGTGTCACCCAGGTGCCTGCTGGTGGTGTTTGCGATGGGTGTGTGCTGTGCCAGCTGGGTGCTGATGGGCTGCTGAGTGCTGCCAGGACGCTTCTTCCTGATGAAGCAAGGATGTAGCTGAAGCTCTTGCTTCTTAAGAGTCCGTTCACTCGGAGCGGCTTGGAGCTGGTTGTCCCTTCCGGCTGCCAGAGCTCCAGCCGTGCCGCCACAACTGGGAGGATGTGGGTGCTTCAGCCACCAAATAGCCTGGCCTGACCAGGAGAGTAGCTTCCCTCACCCAGAGGGATGGTGCAGCCTGCTTGCTCTCGCGCACTGCCCTCAGATTCGACCAGATTGTAAATTATACAATCTGGCTTCAGACCCTTAAACTAGTTCAGCTCCTGAAAGAGATGGCCCTAAACAGAAATTATTATTATTATTAAAAAAAAAAAAAAAAAAGAAAACCCTAAAGAACATGATTTATAACAAGATACAGGAACAATTTATTCTCTCTCTCCGTGGATTAGAGAGGTGGTACTTGGAGCAGCTTGTTAAACAGAAGTGCTTGGCCCCTGGCCTTGCACTGCTGTTTAATGATCCACTCTTCATGTGCCACCTCTCTAATCCATGGAGAGATAGGTACAAATTGTATCTATAATGTTATATTACTTAACAGTATAATGTATTATAAATCATAGAATTGCATCCCTGCCTTGTAATTGGTGAGATGTGTTGCATGAGAAATCCCCTAATTCAATATAAAGTGGTTGCTCTTATGCATAACTACCTCTCTGGATCAAACCAATTCAGCCCAGAAGTGGTGAGGGGAAAGTTAAAGCTTTTTTAATTAAAAAAAAAGCGAAAATATGACTTGCTATGGCTTTATGGGCCCCTCATTGGCTTTATAGGCTCCTGCCCTCGAATGGCTGTTTAATAGTCCCCTGCTTGCGGGGAGCTTCTCTCTGCAGCAGGAACTGGTCTACAGCATGTCCCACCTCTTCCCGGAGGATGCCTCCCTGCATGCTGGTCCATTTGCACCAGGATTTATCCTCAGGCGTCGTGGTGGATCTTTCTCTCTGCCAGAGGGAAGGAAAAACATCTGTGGCAGGGACTTGAGCAGCCTGTCCCTTCCTGTGCACCCAGTGCCACTTACAGTGCCCAGCACGGTGATGTCGGAGCACTCCTGCACATCAGGTCCGAAGTTTTTTCCCCCCCTTAAACAAAGCTTATGTCTTGTCCTTGAATAGGGACCAGAAACAATCTCAGCTTCAAGGAAGAGTTGAAACTACCCAAAATATCCTTATGTAACATTTTATCAATAAAGGAAATATTTTTCCTGACCCTGATAGTAATCCACTAATGTCTTAATGCAGGTTGAGTGATGGGCTGTGTGATTTATTCCATGAAGTTGTAACTACAGATGTGTCTCCCCCCCTCAATAAATAACTAACCTTTCTTTAATAAATAATAAATAAACCCTGAAGCTATTCTAGACAAACTGTGCTTAATTAAAGCCTGCGACACTAAAACAAGTTACCTCCATTTTCAATTAGAAAATGCACTTGTGGCAGAAAAAAGAAAATTTAGGAGTAAGAGTTTGTCTAAACTCGTGACGGGAATGGGCCTTAATGAAGGCAAAGAAAATAACCTTGCTTTAGTTTTTAACAGAACTTGGCTCTGGGATTAAGGGCTCTGTAGAGACGGCGGGGTGATGGGTCCCCACATCCCTTCTGGGGGAGTGATGGCATTGACCTCACTGGGCAAGACCTCGTACGGTTTCCAGAAGTGCTGGAGATCTGCAGTCAGACAGGTATCCGAACTCTTCCAACCTCTTGGAGGCAAGAAGTCCAGACATCTCATACAATTAGTAATTTTTACTGTTGTTTTTTTCTCTCTGCTTAGTTTGGGCTAATCCATAAATATTTAGGAAATGTATTCTCTTATCACACTCCTCCTGCAGTATTTTGCCCACAAGAGGAAATCTGGTAGGCTTAAAATGAAGAAGAAAGTCTTTGGACCTCCTAATGATTTAAGCTAGTGCAAATTTGCATGAGGGTGGGAAGAATTGGTCTCATTTTAGGAGGAAGCATTGTGGTGTACGTTAATGAAGCGAAGCACCCATTTGGCAATCCCCACCTCCTCCCACAGTCACGGGGCAGCTGAATTACTGACTCAGAAAAGTTACTTAATGTCTTGTGCCACCTTATGTAAAACGGGAAGGCAAAAAATTTCCCTTTGTCTGTGAAGTGAAGGTGGCGAGGCAGAGGGTTGTTTCTCCCCAGTTTTACACGCAGCATCTCCGCTGCAAGGCGATACCCTTTACTAAGTCTTCCAGAGATGGGGAAGAGCTGAACTGTTTGTGTTCAGTTTGTTTTGCTTGGCAAATAATAAGTAGCGAGAACCTGAGAGATGATACTTTTATTTGCAAACAATGCATTCATGTTTTCTTTTTTATTTGAAGCTCCTGTAAAAGTAGGTGATGTACAAAATTGATGCTTGTTCCTGCAAGAAGCCAGAAATCTGCATGTGCTGATTCCTTGTGTTTTGCTTTGGAATTTGTTTCTCTAAGGTGCAAAGATGCCACCAAAACTCGTAATGAAAATTTTCAACATTTTTTACCAAGTAAAGCTAGCAGAATAATGACAATACTTCTTAGGGCAATTAGACAAGACTGTGTTTCACCCAGGTTTTTTGGTTATATTTAGCTCTGTGGTACCCAGATTTCCTTCCCGATCAAGTTGTTTTGCTTTCACTGGGTGTGAATCATCTACAAAACGAATGTGGCGTTATACATTTCCTTCTCATCTCCTGTTTCTAGTTTTACCTGCTCTTACAAGTGACAGCCTGGGGTGGGGGAGCAAGACAAAAAAAATTATTACTGGTTTCTCTCTGAAAGTCCCAAATAACTATGCTAAGTGGGGCAAAGTATTTTTGTCTCCTGTGACCAGCTACAGACCCCCCTGTCCCCTCCTGAAAGCCCCTTTGAGCCTCAGGGCACTGGATTTTCCTCCCCACAGTGGGCAGAGGTTGGGGTTCCTGTCCTCCCCGCCAGCAACTCATGGCAGATGGCGGGGCTGCCTGGCAAAGTAGGGACATGCCATGGGGAGCAAAGCATGGGATGAACCACAAAAAATGAGGCCGGGGCGGGGTGGGGGGGGGGGAAGCTTTTTTCTCTGCAAGGTCTAATCAGTACTCACATCGTACATTTGTAAAAATGACTGCCTAACAGGTGAAAAAAAAATCTATTTCTCTGGCAGCATGCACTTACTCTTAAATCAATCCAACGCAGTAGGGCTTTTGTTTTTTTTTTTTTTTTTTTCTGACTTTTCTATTTATTTGCTTTGTATGACAACAAACTTGCCTTTTCCTGGACCAAAGCGAGCAACAGAGTGCTTTGCCTTCCTCTTTTCCCCATGCTGTGGGATTATTGCGAGTAGAGCGTAAACACAGATTCATTTTGTGGAGTGTTTTTATATGCGTGTCTGCATAAAAATAAGATGTAATGATTCTGAGGATTAAAGGTATGGTCAGAAACTTTTTAATATGATATGAAATGCTTGCCCTGAACGCGGTCCTTTCTGACCCTCCAAGACCTCCATACTGAATGTACAATAGCAATAAATCCTGGAGCAGATTAAGCAATTTCCCCATAGTAATGTGTCTATTGGAGTTTCAAATAACCCAGAGTAGCTTGAAACATTTGGATATTCCAGTCTGTATCCCTTCTGTATGTAGAAAGTTGATGGCAGGGCAGCATCCTGAACTTTGACTCCTTGTAAAAGTTTAAATTGCTGCCCTGCTGGGCTGAGTGAATGCTAATTACTTTGTCTCTTACAATACGTCCAGACTACTTATTTAAAAAAAAATCCCTGAAGACACAGCTTTTGCATGCCAAATATATTGCACTCAACAAAACACACAAAATAGCAGGCCTGTTTGCATACAGCAAATGCAATTGCAAAGTCGCTGTTTAGCAACCTTTAAGAATAATTTCAGTTTTGCACCGCTAGTGTGAAAATTCGCTGCAACCCCAAGCAGCGCTTGCTCGGGTATTGCCTGCAGTGGCAGCTGCGACGCACAAAAGCTGTCCGTGTTTCTCCTAGGGCCACAGAGCGTGTCCCCAAAACAAAGATTGTCTCAAGGCTGAATCTATGTCTGAAATGATCGGAGTTTCTTATAAGCAATTAGGAGCCTTTTCTGGGCTCATACCAGGGCGGGCATTAGTCAGAGGTATGTTCAAAATAAGGACAAAGCTGTAAAATACAAAACAGGAGTTGGGCAGGCTGTATGTCTTCTGGAGATGCTCAAAATCTTTGATGCTTCCTAGCTTGCCGGAGTCTAATAATTATTAACAATTCTGTAATAACAATATTAATTACCAGGGAAGCCGAAGTTCACTCGTGATTGCTTGGTTCCTTTCAGCAATCGTTAAGCACAATTAGAATATCAGAACTGATGAGTTTCTGGCAGTGCCGCTCGTTGCACCACTGCTGCAGAGTAAGGAGCTGTGGGCAAGTGTGGCTTTTTGTGGAGTTTGTGCTGTAAACATGGCATCAGCGTATCCTGAAGGAGAAGAAAAACAGGACAAAAAGAAAAGAAATACCAAAAGATAACAGAGCTTATAAGTATCGCTTATCACAAAATCACTCCGGGAAGCAAGAATCTAAACAAATGTTAGCCCCTGACCCCCCTGCTCTGCCCATTTCTGAATTGTTAGCATGCAGGCTCACTCGAGCGCAGATCTGAGGGCAAACCGAAAAGCTGCTTGTTGGCTGGTTGGACTTTGCACTGGACCGAAAACAGCCTTAAAATTTTCCTGAGCTTTGGTGGAGAGCCAGGGGTTGTGGTCCCATTTATTCTCTCATGGACCTTGAATCAACTGGAAGGTGGTGTTATGTTGGTTCTTTCCCCATATACAAAGAGCAAACTTGTTTATTTTCAGCCAGAATAAGCTTGTCCTGCACAATGATGACGACTGAGGTTTAGTTCTCATCCAAGAGCCCTCAGGATGCTAAGCCTTGGGGAAGAGCTGTGGGTTTCAGCCCACGATAAATACTTTTAATAGAAGATGGTCTCCCGGCTTGGTGTCTGGGAGAGCTGCACAGTTCAGACTAATCTCAAATGCTTTGGCCAAGTCCTACTCCCTTGCGAAGACAGCCTTGGAAGTACATGCTAACATGTACCAACTGCAGGGAGTTAAGACAACTGTTGGGAACCAATGTTGGGATGTCCCAGGCTGGAGAGTCTTTCTACTCCGAGGCGATGCTGCGCCCCCCTAAAAGACCCTGGCAAACCCCCTTTCCCCTGGCTTTGGAGCAGCCTTGGCTTTATGGTGCCCTGTGGCTCTCCCAGGACTGCACAAGGGGGATGAGCAAGTGTGCTGCTGGCACAGCACGCAGGGCTAAGGGAATATTTTGGAAATAGGTTAAATGAAAGACATTCCTAACGTGCTCCCCACAAAATGTTTTTACGTAAGGAATGTCTTTTACGGAGGGAAACAGCCTGCAAATAATTAGTTGGGGAAAGCAGGGGGGTGTGTGGGGGGGGTGAAATTAAAGAATTTCATAATATTTCAGACTCGGAAAAAGTGTCACCAAATCAACAAACAGAGTATTCATTAGGAAAAATGTGCTTAATTTCACACCAGGGATGTGGAAGCGCCGTGAGAGTTGTTCTCAGAGAATTTTTAGCCCAATCAGAAACGAGAGGAGACCACAATTATTATGGGAGCCTGTTCTTCTGAGAACGCCAACCCAGTTTTGCAGACCCAAGAGGTCTGAACAATCTCAAATCAGGTCTGGCTGAACAGCTATTCCTCTTGCTGCTGTCTATGCCGAGTGAGACGCGAGGTTTCTCGTTATTGTTTTCAAAATCAGCGTAATGTTTAACCTTTGAGAATTTCCCAAATAGAAAGGCAGGGGAGAAACATGTTTGTTAGGGCTATCTGCGTTGATGAAAGGTTTTAAAATCTTACCTGCAAATAAAGCTTGACTCCAGAAAACTGACTGAATTTGCTGAAGTAGGTTTGACGCAGGGCAGGGCTGCGGGGTTTGGGAGCGTTACGTACCGAGAGGACTCGGCGATGCTCGGGCCGCGATTTAGCTATCACAGACGTGCAGAGCACATGTCTTCTGGGTGTTAACGAAAATCATCAGACCATGGGCCTGAGCTCCTCCCTGGAGGAGCTTACAGAAGGTCACCCCGTAGCTTTTCCCCGCTGGTGTGCCATATGCCAAGCTGGCAAACTCTTTGTGGGTGCCTTGTCCTCAACAAGCGGACGCCCGAGGATGCACTTGCGTCCCGCTCTGCACAGATACCGTGCAGGTACTGATTGCTTGTCAACCAGGGCTGATTCAGTAATGTACCCAGCTCGTTTCTGCGTATTGCAGGCAGTGCCGTGGTGGTACTGGAATTAACAACTCGGTGTTTTAGATTACTCCCTGGATTTATTACCTTCTGGGAAAAGAAGTTATTTCTAGACCCTCTGCCAACCCTCAATTTCTAGTAAATGAGAATATACTAGTTCTGGGACTTAGGATGCTTTATGAAAGGAGGGAAAAAAATGATGAAGGAAAAATTATTTTGATCTGAGACAGAAATTCAGACAAAGGATTATCCGTGTTGTTTGAACAGACAGTGCATAAACATTACCTTATATTAGAAGGAACAGAGACTTGCAACATCCAGGAAACTACTTTATTCACAAAATAAAACTAGGCCTATTTCTGTTTATTCAAATACCACCCACAACTTTCTGGGGAAAGATCATATGCAGAGCATATTTGGAAACATTATTAGGAATGCATAAAGTACAGTATTAGTCAATTTTATATGCTCAGTTGCATGAAATCTGTGTGTTTAAAAAATATAATAATTTGCATTTCATGGCTTTTGATAACCTCAGGAGTGCACTTGAAATTCAGCACATGCCCACAGCACCTCCCAGCTCACCCCATTTTTAACTGAAGACCAATGGTTTCTATTAAGGGATCAGGCAGGGACTCTGACAAGCCAGTCAATAACTATGTGAGGTTACTTCATTAATGCTATAATGGCTGATAGAGTGAGAGGCAAAAAACAGGTTCCTGACAGCAGCAAATGAAAATGATAGAGATTCCTGAAGCAACGCGCCTTTCCTTTGTCATTGTCTTTTGCTTGGCTTATTCAAAATGTGGCATTTATGTATTCAGCCTTGATGAATGTTGCAGGCTTTAAGTACTTTTTCCATCTCTAATGCAGTGCCGATTGCACATTGTTCTTTCTTTCTCTCCCTCTCTCTCTTTTTTTTTTTTTTTCCCTATAACCTCTGCTGTCAAGCATTGCGGGCTGAAGGGTTGCAGGCACTGGCTAAATAGCTTTTTTGCTGTAAACGGTGAGGGTGACGGGACGATGTATCATGAGCGCTGGCGGGGTCACGCAGCGAGTGGGTGGCGGAGGCTGGAGCCGCAGTGAGGTGGTGCAGGAGTGCCCGGCCCCGCTGCCCGCCAGGGGAGCAGGTTTTTGGGCACAAAAAGGTGGTGACCCACCACCTCATGTGTTGCTGGGGTGGTTTATGGGACCTCACTGGTGTGTTAGGAAACGCGTTGTAGAAGGGCCCCATAATTTTCTTCTTGAGCAGTTCTTCCCCGGACAAGTGAGGGCTCCATCCCCAGTGTCCCAGAGCGGCTCCTGGTGCGCCCAGCCCTCGGCGCCCTGCTGCGGTGTCCCCTCCCGTGGCTGTCCCAGGGTGTCCCCAAAGGGGTGCCACGTTTCTGCCGTTCCCCTGGAACAGAGTCATGTGTGGAATCTGAACATCAGGATAATGGGGCTGGATAATTTAGCTTCTTTAAACGTTTGGAAGTATTGCATATAAATGCCCACATTACAGTTAGAAGCATGATATTCTTACAGTTTGCTTTCACTCTTATTTCATTTCATTTAACTATTGACAGTATTGCATGCCTCATGCTATTTAATTTTGGTCGCTGGTCCTTTCTGCAAATTGCTTTTCTTTAGGCCAGCTAAACCTGAGGGTCAAGGCAAAACTGGCCTAATGTTCGCCCCTTGCAGAACCTGACACCTTTGCATTTGTGTTGTGGAAAAAAGCCTCTGATTTATCATTGATTACTCTTTTAAAAGGCAATGCTAAAGGTGAAATACCTCTTCTCAAACTTGTCAAAGTTGCCATATGATGAGTTACAAAAATATTTCTTTTTTATTGTTCCATTCTCATAATTATTCCAGATACCTCAGCCATATGTTGAGTATTTTTATTAAAAATTATTTATTCCTTTCATAGGGTGTTTGTGACACCTGGTAAATAGCTTCCCATCCTTCAGGTTTCTATTCTAAGGCAATTCTTTACTTGCCCAAACCCAGTTTGTTTAGAGGCAGCTTCTGAAGATACTGTTACTGAGGCTTAATTCAGTGCAGCGTTTAGGCATGTGCTTATCTTTAAATAGTCCCCCAGCAGTCACATTGCAGAGGCAGTATTAGACACATGCCTAACTGTCTGCTGACTTGAGCCTAAATATCCAAATAATTAGATTAATTTGTGGCTTGATAGTGGAAGACTTTTGGCCTAGGAAATGAGAATGCAAAGAGTACGTAAAGCAGTTGCAGATGTGTGTTTCCCAACTAACTTGGAAGAGACTGTGAGGCAAGATGTTGATACTGGGTGTGTGAGTATGTCTGAACATTAAAGTACTTTAAGCTTCTTTAAGGAGTAGCTTGGGTATGAACCAAAGCTCGGTTTTAGATTGTTTCCGCAGCAGAAGCAGAGAGGCTCAGAGCTTGAATTATTTATTTTTTTTAAGGCACTGGTAACTTCAGGGATTTTCCCATGTTTATGGTTTAACAAGAAGAGAGCCAAGTATGCTGTGGTTAATGACATAAGTATTAAAAAAGAAGGATGAGGGAGATCTGGACTCACAAACCTCTTTTGGGATTTTGGGCCAGCCAAACAACCCCCTCAGCAAAGAGGGTGGCCACTTTCTCCAGCTTGTCCTTCGTATGTGCTCTCTGGCAGGGACTGCTGCTCACCACGGGAAGGGGCTGCAGGAGGAGGTCTTTGGGCGTTACTGCAGTCCCCATGATGACAACTCAGAATCACCCAGATGGGGAGGGGGGGCACAAGCTGCCCATTTCCAATTCACAGGAAGACCTGTCAGAGGCCTGGGGTGTGGAGGAGGGCACTGGTGGGACTGACGCTTGTAGCAGAGATGGAGTTGTATGATAACAAAGTTATTGCATTATTATTAACAAAAACATTACTGCTAACATAAAGTTAAGTGTTTCGCTCAAATTTAGCTATCTAGGAGTTGTATGTCCATGACAGTATTCAGTGTCTTCCTATTTGGGTTACACAGAGACATTGAGGAGTGACTGAGCTGCTGAGTTAGTGTCCAGCACAGGTCGTGCAAATTATGTTTTGCAGGTGCCTGTCTCTCTTTGCGGACTGGAAAGGGAAGCCTAGTTTGGAAACATAACTTTTTTTTAAGGTGTGTGGTTTTAAAATGCCATGAAACTTCCCTTGAGGTGGAAGAGCCTGTCCATCCATATATTGCAAAATGAGTTTCTAACTTAACCAGCCATGCTCTGAGTATTTTCCACCTACTTGCTGAAACAAAGCTGTGTGGAAACCGCCAGCCTCTTCCAAGAAGGAGGAAATCTCACTTGGGACTGATAGGGTTACCTGCCAAATGTTTGAAATGCCCCCAATTTCCAGCCAAAATACTCATCTATATGGTGTTTGCTGAATGCACTCTGTGTGTGTATGTAAACTGATGTCAGTCTGTTGCTACTGTTGGACGTTAGAAGACTTCCCAACAGGGTGATCTTGCACAACGCCCATCGTTTGACTTGCTCTGTGGTTGCAGGTGTTGTTTCAGTATGTCCCTGTTGGCCTTTGTGCGATCTATTTCTCATGAAGCCATCAGTCTGTGTTCAGCCCTAAATTATTCCAGATTCTTCCAGGTGCTCAGTGCCTCTTTCCGCAGCCTGTTGCCCAGATGGAAAAGGCTGTGATCCCTCCTGGTGCGCCCAGAATGGGCTTGGCATGTCCCCATCACTGCAAATACTTGGAGCTGTGACAATCTCTTTGGGACCAGAGTGGTCCCAGCACCTCCTGCCGGGGAACTAGGGTTGAGGACTGTCCCTGGATGAAAGCTGCTTTCCAAGAGAGGAGTTGCTCAAAGGGTAGTTGTGCAGACAATGCCTGTCCTCCACTAAGATAACCCCTGCCCGGGGGAGGCAGCTCCAGGAGGTGCCATTTGCACCTTTTTGCACAGCCAGAGGTGTGAATTGAGTGAGGAAGCTGCCGGGCTTTGGTTCCTTGATGGAAAACCACGTGTATTGTTTTCCACCAGGCAGTAAGGAGAAGGAGACTGATTTTTGCAAACTCCAATTTGCCGTCCTCACCCAAATTGCATTTTTGGGCCATAAAAATCTGGGAAACGGGTTTATGGGTGATCAGGCACCTCCTGCCGTTCTCCTGTAGAGCGGGACCGTACCGGTGGGCTGGACTGCTGCACCAGTGGGAGAAGTGGTGGGCCTGGGTGACAAACCTCACTGCTCTGCCTTCGCTCTTTACTATTACTAAAAGTTGTTTTTGTTGCACTTTTGGTTGGTATTTGGGTGCAAAGTCGTGCTATTTTGGTAGGTAACAAAGATTCGAAAATATTAATATAGTGTGTTTTCATGTGCAGAGCTGGGTGTTGGCGGAGTCAAGGTTTCTTCATTTTTTGAAGTTGCAAAATTGCTCAGGAGTAACTGGAAAATGCTTTTCTGCAAATTTCACAGGAAACATTGCACCTCTTTTACCTGTTCATATTTATAGAATACTCTGAGCACAAAGGAGGGCACTTAATGAACTTAATGAATTCGTCAATTAAAGAAGATTTCATATGCTTTTGATGAGCTGCTTGTTATTTCAAGGCCAAATTGTATTCAACCCAGCCCAGTAGTCCCTAGCAGGTATAATATTGAAATATATCAATTGTTGCATGCGGTATAGTTTTAAAAAGAGATATTAAGCGAAAGGCATTAACACATGTATTACACAAAGATAGAGACATGTTAAACGCTTTCACAGAAATAACAGAAACAGTTTTAAGAATCTTCTGCAAATTAGTTTGCATTTAGTCATTTTCTCTTTTAAACAAAAGTTAGAGAAATTATTGCTAGCAAACAAAAATCTATTTCAGACAAACACAATATGTCGTGAAAGATCCAGTTTGTCATGCCAGTAGTCTCATTGGCTGTGATTTGTATATTAAAAAGATTTTAATTGCCCAGGTAAGTGCCTGCACCTGCTAAGACATTGAATATTAGAGCACTTTATTCTAATCTCTTATAATATAGGGCACACTTCAGCCATAAAATTATTCTCCACACAATTATAGCTCAGTTTTGCTGAGGTAGAAAGTGCAACTTAACAGTTTGGTTTTACTCATTATTATTAAAATCATGCAAATTAGGATCATTAGGTAACAGTTGTGTAGTTAACTACTCAATAGCCTGGTCACTGCTTTTCCTTTCTACTACAAACAATTACAGGGATGGAGATGTGCTACGTTGCAGCTTGGGCTGTGCTGGATGGGGAGCAGGGTCTAGAAGATGAGAAGCAGCTCGGAGACCCCCCGGGGTAACTCCTCCACACTGGCACTGCCATTTGTTTGAAGGGCAAAAGTTTCCTTCACATCTCCTTCAGCGTGTGATTCCTTGAGGCATCTCTGACCTGCTCTTCCAAGGCAGTAAGACGTTGGGCAGTGGTAGAGGTAGTGACACCTTTCCGAGGGGGAACAGGGTTTTTGGAGGCACCATCGTGTCCCTGTGGCGCTGGGGTGTAGCACACCTCTCTGTCACATAGGGCCAAAAGCTGCAGCCAAGATCCTTCCGCCTCTTACAACCTTTGAGCTGTGATTAAGAGTGAATGAAATAAAAAACACAAGCTCTCCAGCACATAACGAAGGAAACAAAGTCAGTATACTGTAAGCTAATCTCCTTATAGCAGAGCCATGTGTAAATCTAATGATGGGGTCATTTAGGGATGCCCAGGGTTTGTTTTGACCACTGAATTATATGAGCTTTGAGTCCCACCTAGTTTCCCCAAGTGTTACGCATCCTTACTCGCACACATCTGATAATATCTCTCTTGAGGAACAGCAGTGTATTTCCTATCTGACTTCTGCATCTCTGGTATTATCCTGTTTCTTCCTGTGCTGCTCAGTGCCCTGTTTTGTCTACTCAGATGTCCTTAAAGCTGCTCAAAAGTTGCTGGAAAAAGGAGTTATGTGTAATATTGCCATCCGCTTTGTGTAAGCTGCTTGGTTTTCTCATACATCATTTTTCCATTTAACTGGGAAATTTGTGATTTCAAAATGTAGAGATTTGTTCTGAATTGGAACAAAAGCACAAAGTTGAAATTGCCTGTGAAAAACACATTTCTAGGACATGCTATTTTGAATTAGTCAAAATGTTCTAGTTCAATAAATCAAAAGGTTTCATTCCAATTATGTATTTCTTTTCTTTTATAATTAGGGATATAATGTAAAGTAACAGTTCAGAACAACTTTTTCTTTTGCAATGAATAATTGACTCTCTCTGTTCCACTGAAATTTAATTTTAGAGTTTATTCTCACCAAAACACTGTGGTTCAATTTTATTCTAAATGAAATTCTATCAAAATGTGCTGGCTTCTGCACCAAGCTCCTATCTGACAAAATGGCATTTCCTGATGGAGAATGTTTTACCCAGCTGCTTTGACCAGCTCTTGCCTAAGTCCCCAAATCTCTAAAGAAAATAACGGTATTCTTTACTCTCCCCCATTATACCTTTATTGAAAGCATCCCATGCAGCTGAAGAGGAAAAATGCTGTGTTCTGGAGCCCAGGATACTTCATGTAGTTTTTAATTGCAGGTAGGAAATACAAAGCAACTGGTCTGTGCTACAGCTACTGGTTCAATTTAGTAACTCCAGTGCCTTTAGTGGAATTGCTACAGGAATAAACTTGACCCCCCTGTTTTCATCCAGGTGGGTTTCTTTAGATATCACAAGGTGACTGTGTGGCCAACTGTGGATTTCTTATTCTTGAAGGCAGCTCCTGCAGGTCTCGAAGCATATTGCTGTAGTTATCAGGGTGATTTGTTTTATTTTGTCATACGTGAAGGAGGAAATGGTCATTCTCTTTGGGTATGTAACGCAGAAATGTTGGTGCTGGATGCACACGTGTAGGTGCTGGGGAGGGGAACCAGAACGCCTTGAGTTCCGGGCAAGTTTCTGCCCAAAGTTGGGCTTACGCTAAGGCTCTTTGGCAATGCGAGGGGGTCTTATGGCAGCCATCAATGTAAAGGACCTGAAATTAGGAGTAACTGTACCCCTTCAGACAGCTACTCACCAAAGTGGTGAAATCCATCCTTAGCAGATCTGGCTTGTTGACTTCTTTAGGAGCAGAAGGATTCAAGATGTTTCCGGTGCGGAGTTTGGATAGACAAGAAAGCTGCTAGTGTATGCATAACAGGAGTTATTTGGGATATTTTAAGCGGAAAGAGTAATGGGATGAAACCGAGCTAAGGAAAACTTAAAAGTGATGCCGTAGGAAAAAAAATACTGCGTAGTGATCTGTGGACTGGTCTCCCAAGAGACCTAGGAAAGCCAAGCCACACTGGCCAGTGAAAACCATGGTGGGAATAGACTGAAAGAAAAATATTTTTGTTGTCAGCAGGATGGACAAGGTGCCCTACGGGATTTTTAGAGCAATTCAAGGAGTATTTGTTTTCATGTTTTGTTTTCTAATTGACCAAAACATATACAGCAGAGTCTCTCAGGGCTGTACTGAGCCAAAACTCTTGCTGAAGTCAGATGAAGAACTTTTGAGCCTGGCCTGTTGGAAAATGTCCACGGGTGAAATTGTAGGAGGTAAGAAATGCAAGAAATTCCCTCCAAAATGCTCATTTCACTGTACATCCTCCCTACAGGGGACATGTGTGTAATTAGCAATTGCTTCCAGTAAATGACTCTCTGATCATGACGACAATCCAATTTGAAGGAAATTATTGTAAAAACACAATTTATGGATGAGCCCTTACACTAGCAAGTGCCTCGCTGGTGGAACGCCTCCGTTTGCAACCGAGCGTTTGCCAGACATCGTATAAAGTGTTAGGTTTATGGCTCGTCTGCCACAGGCATCCTACAGCTTGGTGGGGAAAGAAGTACCTCCTTGAAGACAGCTGATCTTCCACACCATGACGTTTCATGGTTAATGTACACCGCAGTGATGTGCGTGGTCTCAGTATATACTGGCTTTGAAGGATACAACCCATGAAGAAACCTCTTAAAAAGGGCTCTCTTTGATTCTTTTTTTTTAAACACTTAGAGTAATATTGTCTCTTGATGTGCTGCTGATGTAAAGTCCTTATTGTTACGTGTCCCACGGGGAAAATCCCTTTTCCTTCTCACCAGCTGGAGTGTCTGGGCTTGGCATAACTGAAGAATGAAATCTTTCTCCCCTTTACTCCATTCTTCATGAGACTTTACTACATCTTCAGGCCAACACAGTCTCTCCAGTATCCCTGCACTACAGAAGATGATCCTTGACTACTGTGTTGATGATCAGCCTCTCCTGGTTGTCTCTTGTCCCTTGTGTCACCAAGGGTACCTGTCCTTGTCCTGCTTTTTCCAGGGCCCTCGGTGGTTGTGCACACATATGCAACATACACGGAAGCAGTTGAACATTCTTGCAGTGCTGGCAAAGAGGGGTTTTGACCACTTTAGCATTGAATTTTAGTCCCCTCGGGGCTGTGTCACTGCGTGCCCAAAGGGAGGAGAATGGAAGTTTATGCTTTTTTACTTTTTCAGCGAGATCATTATTCTGCGACCGTGTCCATACCTTGTGAATTAAATCTGCAGGCACAACAGCTCCTTGCTGTACAGGATGCTTCCTTCTTGCTTGGTTTTCTAAATCATAAATATTACAAATTCTGGAGAAATTCTATAAACAAAGAGGTTCATATCTGAACTCATCAGGACAATGCTATGTTTATATAAACTGCTACTTGTGATGATGGGGAAGATGGCATTTTTTATTGCAAGCAAAGGACATATGATTCAAATAAATGTAGGGAAAATAAAATGAGCTCGATAAAATTGGGATGCCCCTAGCAATCAGAGTTTCACTTTAAAATAACAATAATAATTGAAGCACCATTCTGCTTGCCTGAACCGCAATCAGTGACACCGCACTCCGTTGGCTTCCACGGGCCCCCTCGTGCTTTGAGGTGCTTTCCAGCCCAAGCAGGAGGAGAGGAGTCTGACCTTGGTGCAATTGTCTTTCGCTTCGGAGTCTCAGCAAGTCCCGTTTGCAAATGAGCACAGCAACTGCGGCGGCTTCGCTTTCCCATCAGGACCAAGCGCGAGAGGCACATCGGCAAACCCGGCGTGTTGTGGGGGTAAGGCAGTAGCCAGGCAGTTTGGCTTGAAAGTCAAAGCAAAATGCAAATGTCAGAAGCTTCTTATTTTGTGCAAGTAATCCATCTGGGGTGGGCAAGGAGTTATCCCAGCAAGAAGTGAGCGACTTGGGAATGGGCTGGAGGCGAGCTGGAGCATCTCACCCCACCGATGGATGGGCTGCCCTGCGCTGGGATCTGGTTCCGTGGGGCCGTCGCCTCCCAGCTTTGCCTGCTGACCTCAGTGCTTTTATCCGGAGTAACCACATGTGCATTTATCACACAACTTTATGAACAGTGAAGGTTTATTACGTTGCACTTAAACCTCGTTTAACCTTTTCTCGGGAAGCAATGCTTTAAAGTGGAATTGTGGGAGTTTGCAGAATCCTGGTGAGCTGCTTCCCAAGAGGGGTGTACACAAGCTCCCTCCAAGACAAAATGTGGGACCAAACCCCACATCCGTTGCCTTCATTTTTCTGCCACGAGGCAAAATTTTGCAGCCTGGAAAGGATTTATCAGAAGACCTAACTTTAGATTTTTTTTTTTTTGTTTTATTTTTTATTTTTAAATTAATGTCTGGCTCAAAAATGCATGCATCTCCCTCTTCCATGGTGGCACCCAGAGCCCCAACACCCCTCTGTGCAGGTGGCCTTGGGGTAGTCCTCAGGCCTGAAGACCTCCTGTGAGCTGTCACGCTGCTCAAAAAGCTCTTCTCCTGGAGGGGAAAATGAGAAATAGAAAACTAGAGCTGAATAGTACAGAAAGCTTCCTGGCAGGAGCAGTCCCCCGGGGAAGCTAATGCAAATCCCGTCGCTTGGGATGGTAAAAACTTGAGTGAATGAAGTTCTAACCTAAAGATAGCGGGGGAGCATCCTTCATGGGTGAGGTAGGGACTTGGGAGACTCCAGAGCCGGGTAGCCAGTTTCTGTGTGCAGTTTCAGTGATTTCTGTTCATGTTCTGAAGCCTTTAGTGTGTAAGATGCTCGCGCTACTTGAGAATGGAAAAACACGATGAAAAATATGCGAGATTTGATCAAGAGTGTTTAGTGAATTTAAGGAAATCTTAAATCTGGCAGAGAAAAAAAATCTCATCTTTGGTTTCTGCAGAGCCAAAAAAAAATTAATAAAAATAGCCATATCTGTAAGTTCTCACCATGTCAAGGCTGGGTTGCAAAACGTGAATCCCTTCACATACGCCCACACTGCTCCCTTATACTGCTGAGTGAGACTGCTGTCGATACAGAATTGGTGCTGCCGCAGTGCTAAGCCAGGGAAAGACAATGAGCATTTGGTTAGATTTTATTGATTTACTCAATTTAAAAAAAAAATTTCTATTTTGTACTTCTGCTTGGGTTAAAGGGTCAGTTTGCTGACATGGTACCTTAAGCCCGTAGGTTTCTTTTTGTTTCAAAGCACCTCAGGTGCTTTGCAGTAAATACTGTAATTAGTAGAGGTCACAGAAATGAGAAGGAAGAAGAAAATTAGCACTGATTGCTGGGTCTGCCAGTCCAGTTTCCCATGAACTCAAGGTTTTCCCTGGCAGGGAATATCCTAGTATCCGAGCTTTATATGAGCTTTGAGCATCTCGCAGCTGATGTCCCCTCCACTTTTTTGAAAATCTTCTCACATAGAAACTCCTAAACACAAAGTTTCCTCAACATCATCAATAAAGACATTTCTTCTTAGAAAGTCTGAGCCTCTTCTAGATGCAGCCAAAAATAAGCGCTTGTAAAAAGGTCTTCCAAGTTGGTGGCAAATGTTACCAGAGGTTGGTATCAGTGATTTTCTATAGCTCAGGGAATGAGTGGAGTTGTAGAAATTGCTATATTTAAGGTGATTGGGCCAGAGAGTACTGCTCGCAAGGCAACTTGACAATTAAATCAATAATTTACCCTAGTGGTACGGCTGCAATGGCTTGAGTCTTCCCAAGTCAACTTAGAGGTAAGCAAGAATGTGCCATAACAGCGTGTTTTTGAACCACAGCATAGAGACTTAATTGATTTACTCTTTATTCTTTTCAAAAGACAGCTGAATGTCAAAGGTCTTTCTTTTGTGAAGTACTGGAAAACCCGTTGTCAAACAACCTCTACTCATTTAATAATTTATCCCATTTTGTAAAAGAAAGGCAGCTGACACGCAGTAAATCTAGTCCATGTTTAAATTACTGCATTGAACAATAATAAGAGGAATGAATAATCTAGTACATCTATTTAAAATTAAACATATATGAAACTGTTTTTCCAAATGATCACCAAGGGCTATAGTTTAAAGGCAGGACAGAAACCACGAACAGAATGAAAATGCCGAACAGTAGTTTGCAAGTGGCAGCAGAATTATTTATTCTATTTTTTCTATACATAAGGAATAGAGCTAAATGAACAATGTTTAAGCATGTCAGAATTTCATCAATTTTGCATGAGCATTCACAAATATCCTGGTGGGGGTAATTGCTTGCAAATACATTTAAACTAATGATATGTTATATCCTTACTTGATATAAAACTATTAAAAGATACGTTATTGCATTTGACAATGCCATGAAGCTGGGTCAAAGCTTAATGACAGATTTCTGCATTCGTAAATTAAGATACACTCTGCTGGAAGCAAATATTTTGTAAAAATAAAAGCCATCTACTATGAAAGTTTGATCATTGATCTAAGGTTGCTTTTTGGTTTCTCTAAGCACTGGGCTGAAAACCAAGGAAAGGGAGATTCCTTTGCAACAGCAACTCTGAAAATGCAGTGTGGCTGTGCCCCACACAACAGGAGTAAGGAGGCTTGTCAAAGATACTGTGTGGTTTTAATAGTCTGATTGGAGACTTGAGGAATGAAGCTTATGCATCAGCTGGTGAGATTGCTGGGGTTTCCTGAAGGAAGAGCCAGATGATTTATTTTTCCTACAGTTGACGGTGCTGGGGAGGCTTTTTAGTCTGGAAAGGAATTCAGAAGCTGGTATTGATAGCATGAGAAGACTCTGAAGAAGCCAGTTAAATTGAAGTTAGTGTGATGACTTCATGACGGTCTGGCCACATTCTCCCTCACTCAGATGAGGCTGAGGCATCCCTGGTTGGTTTGGTGTGGCAGGAGTGTGCCACAGAGCGTGCAAGTTTGCAATCAGTGTGGCACTATGCTGGTGAGCAATTTCAGTTATTTACTGGAGATTATCATAAATATGAAATATTTAGAAAATAAAATGTCCACAGGATGCAGCCGGGCAGCCTTCAACAAGTAATGGAAAGCTCTTGGAGCCGTGCAGACATCTGGGAAATACTGTGTTGTCCCAGGAGAAGCCATAGGATGTTATGACCATAGGAGAGATACTGATAAACCTTTACTAATGATTTCTGGGTAGTTTGAATGCTGTGATGATGTGGTTACACAGCTAGGCGTTATAGCCGTAATCACAAAGAAAACGTATCCCTTGTGAAGGATGATGCGTCCCGCAGAGGTGCTGCCGCACGCTGCTGCCCTACACCCAGCAGCAAGTAGAGAGGCAGCAGGAGTGATGATAAATTCTCATTTGCCCCATCCAGAAAGCTGCCCCAAACCTCTGCGCCGGCAGCGTACGCGAGCCCGGGTGGGTCCCAGCCCGTGCTCGGGAGCCGGCCCTGACGTGGGTGTTGCGGAGGTGGTTTGAGCATCTGCTCTGGGGTGTTTTATGTTCCCGCTCGCAGGCGCCGTTGCCGCAGCCTGCGGTCCTCCACTGCATGGCAATACTGAAATATCCTCTCCCATCACCTCTTGCGCTCTCTTTCACTCTTTGAATTGCTCTGATTCCCAACATCATTGAGGATTATTATAACCTCCCTTCGTAATGTACTATAAATTTTATTATAAAGCACAAATTCTTCAGCTCCCAAGCCCCATCTTACAGGGAGACAGCGCGCTGTAGTTCTTCCGCTCACAGTAATGTGAGCAGAGAGCTAATGAAGGTCTTTATGTAAATTTTCCAGTTATCAGGTAAAATCTTCACATCGAAATCTGTCACATGTTATAAAAATTCTTTATGTTATCAAATGCTAATGATAACTCAGAACACAGAGCCCATGGAGGAGCTTTGAAATCCTTCATAAAAACTGCATTTGGACCCAGCAACCGGAGCCTTGAATTTCTACTCCGACTACTCCAGTTTGTAATTAGCATAGTGCAGGCTTCTCTGCCCTCTGAAACCATAATGTTAATTACAAAAATTACACTGTGTTTAAAAGTGCAATTAAGAGACTGTGCTGCACAAAGGGAGCCGTGGAACCTCTTTGCACACTTTGAAGCCAGGTCACAACGCAGCCCATGAAAGAGAGTCCAAGGCTCACTCCCTGCTAAAGGCTTGGGAAGATCATAGGGAGATCTCAGCTAAAATGAGCTCTGGTGGGCTCTGCTGAGCCCTTAATGAATAATACTCTTCCTTGGGAGGGAAAGTGGTAAAAGGCGGGTGGGAGAAGATTGAACTAATTAAGGACCCAACCCTGCGATGGTTATTGCATTTGGTTGGGATGACTGTTTCCGTGGGGAATAAGGGCAGGATCAGGCCCTCAGAGGTCACAGTGCAATTGCAGCTGCAACCAGCCTATGCTTGCTGTGATATTGGCACTGCACCTGAAAGCAAAAAGCCACGTTCCTTTGTGTCTTTGCTGCATTGAGTAACTTGGAAAAAAATTTAATTCTTCTGCCCTGGTCCTTGGCTGAGGGTTTGTTCTGCTCTGGGGAGCTGGGGCGTCCCCTGTGATATGGGTGGTGCCAGGGTCAAGCCTGGCGGTTGCCAGTCGAGGGAGCCCTTGGTCCTGCCCATAGATCTTCCCCTCTTCAGCTCACAAAGGGAGGAAAAGGCAGCTCCTAAGTGTTTGTGGAGAGGCAAGAAAAAGGTGGAAATCTGAATCGCACAGTCCCAAGTGTTGCACAAAAGACTTGGAAAAACAAGCACAAAAATAAAACAATATTATTTTTTTTTCTTAAAACCATTTAATAATATGAACTTTGATAGTCCCCTCCACCAAAGGCCTTCCAAGTGCCTTGCACAAGGCGTTAATTAATTAATTAAGACCCAGAGCACCCCTCTGTGGTCATTATCTGCACACCAGCTTATAAACAGAGAAACCGAGGCACGGCCAGTGGCATGAGGTGGTGTGGGCAACTGTGCCTGGGGCGGGAGAGCCCACAGGGCCCCATCCTCTCCCTCTGCACAACTGAACATTGTTCCTGTGCATGTGCCCAGCTAAAAAAGATCAGGCAGGTCTGTGGCATCGACTGCCAGTGGCTGTGTTGAAGCAGGATGATGTGGTGGCAAACACGTGGATCCCACTTCTGCAGCTCTCTTCCCGAATCGAGGTCTGAGGCCACCCGCTGCCCTCCATTGGCACAAACTGGGTGCTTGCAGTGACATGAGTGGGGCAGGACAGGGACACACTGGCACGTGAAGGGCTATCGACCCGGGTCTGAGACGAACCATGAGCTGTTGCCTTTATGTAGTCTTTCCTTGGATTTTCTGGTAACTTTTCCATACAGCCTCATGTAAAAAAACTTCAATAACTGTTCAATAAATCATCAACCTGACCTTTTCCACTAAAAACGAGCACTGCCACGGGTGACGCCAAGTGTGCGTGTGTGTATGGTGGGGGCGTGGGGGGAAGGCAAGGGGGAGCCCGGCTTCGCCGAGAAACTTCAGTGCAGCCAGCAGCCTCGGGTTTATTTTGCTTCGGTGCCCGAAATAAAAAAAATCCACTTTCCTTTTCTTTGCCTTCTACCTGCCCAACTGGTTATAGACCCAGACAGTTTACATATGTGATCCTTCCTATTTAGAAAATTAATGGTGTTTTCTGGCTCCAAATCACAGCTTGTGGTGCTCTGCAGGCGATGAAAAACTTGGCCAGCTTCAGCAGCAAAGCAGCCATTAGAAAATTAACCCTTGGTGGCAAAAGAGCAAAGGTACCCCAGCGAGGTCCACGAGAAGTGGCAGGCTGTAGCTTTCAGGTGTACCTACATATGTTAGCAATGTAAAACCAGCACAGGCAGTCCCCCCGGAGAGTGCCCATCAAGCGTGTTTGTAGCTGGATACTGTGGAGAGGGCACGGCCATATCACTTGGCAGCGAGAGCGACCAATATGCCACAATTTTCATTAGAGTACAAGGGAAGCGCTGAGTGGAGATTATGAATCAGAGACGCCTCTCTTCGCTCTACCTGACTGCAAAGGAGTTGGCTAGTTTTGCTCCTCAGTGCTGCCCCGGTTCCCCACAGGTCCGTCGTTATCTATTCCTGCATCTCTGTCGTTTATTAATGGCAGCAGTGCACAGGCGCGAAAGTAAACATTGCAAAAAGCTTTAAAGATTTTTTTTTTTTTTTAAAAAGAGGGTGTTGTGCATTGCTACAGACTTCTTTTTGCTTTTTAAGGGCTGCACCCAAAACCCCTGGATTGTGCGAGTGCTGTGCATCGCCCCTGCAGCAGGGAAGGGGGGAGCGGTCCGGGGACACACGATCCGTTTGTGAGTTTTGCAGAGATCTTGAATTTCCACAATATGAAAGTTGTCACTTTGTGCTGGAGGTTCAATGGTGCTTCTCAAACTGCCCCAAAGCAGAGAAAAATAAAATAAAATGGTGTGTACAGAGGAGGAATAGCACTGTGGGTCTGAGTGCCCCAACTGTGCACGTCTTGCACGGTGCATCTCCCAGGCGAGTGGAGCAGGGGGTAAGTCTGCACCCAACACCCTTCCCTGCGCTGTGGGGATCCTCAGGATGCCCCAGAGCCTGACGAGGTGGCGGTAGCACGGGTTAGGGCTGTGCAGGCTCTCGTTTGGAAGCAGATGAGGCAATGTTATTTTGAGGTGGTCCTGGGTCAGGGCAAGCAGGAGGATGCTGCAAGGACCCTGGTGCTACTTTTCTTCCTGGTGAGTTGAGGGGGTTCTGGCTGGGGTGTTGCAGTGGGGTCTCTGCAGTAGCCGTGTGTGCTGAGGGTGGCTGGGGGGTCGTGCTGGCACCGTCCCTTCGGGAGAGGCTTCGCGGTGCCGTTGCACCATGTCAAGTGGTGCAAAGGAGTAGGGCCGCCGTTTGCCTTTTGCTCCCAGCTCCCTCCTGCTTGTCGGTGACTGAAGCGTCTCTGCTCCCCAGCCATTGCCTCTCCCACATATGTACTTGCCCCTTGTTCTCCAAGAATATTTTTTTCATAGCGTGTTTTTAAGTGGAAGAGCATCAGGGCAGGCTATGGCTGTCACTGCTTACCCGTAGTGGAGAATGAGGTGACAGGACCAGGGATCCCGTGTTGGATGCGACAGAAACCTGGCGACCATCGCCTCTGCTACCCCGGTCCTGTGCATGCTCGTCCTGGAATATTAAAGCTGGTTTCGTCTTTAGGCTTATGGTGCTGGAAACCACAGCCGTTAATTCACTGCCTCTGAATTTGGGCTGTGTGGTGCTGGGTGAAATTAGGCTGTCCTCCTCCCTGCTGCTGTGCTAGCAGGTGCCTCCCCAAAACCCAGGGTAAATAACAACAGAGTAGTTTACTTTGACAAAAATGCCTTAAAATGAAGACTAATGTGAGTATAGATGACGCATTTTCAATTAGCCTTTGTTAATGCTATTAATAAGATTCATAACGTAGAGTAAAAACGTCAATAAGCTTATCTCCATAATTTTTTGGATCAGGCTTTTGGCTGGTAGTAGCGAGCCCTTCCCTGCGCAGCCTCACAGGGCTTGGGAGCAAAGTTACTGCAGTAGGATTTGATTTCCAGAGAGCAGATAGGACACGTTTCTGCTCTCCTTTGGCAGCTGCTGCTGTAACACAGTCTGTAGACCCGGGGCTTGCGCTCAAAGCACTGGTAAACTTGGTGAAGCCCAGGACTTTCCAAAGTTGCTGCACAGCAAAATCTTCTCTCGAAAAAGCTCATTTTGTATTACCTGGGCTGGCGTCGGTGACCCCGTTATGAACTGAATGATAAATCGTGCGAGAAGCTTGCTTTCCTTCTCTTTTTTTAAAACGTGCGACACAGCAGTGACTAGTGTTAATGTATAAAATTAATTGCCCCGGTGAGACATTTCTTCCAAAAAAGTAATAATAGTCAGGATTTAGCCTTGTGAATGTGAAAACCCTCTGGTATACTAATAAAATGAAAAGGTTTCGCAAAATAATATCCCAAATAATTGGGTTCCCTCTACCAAAGGACCCCATGTTGTTTCTCTTAAGCAATATAAAAAAAAATTGTGATTATTCCTTTGGACTTAATAAAACATAATTGGAAAAAAAATCTTTAAAGAAAGCATAAGGTAATCGTTTTCACTTTTTCCAATCAAATTGATGTTGCTTTCCCTCTTCCATCCTCGTTGTAAGGTGAAGAAGTCTTTAATGCATTTGGATCATTCAAGAGGAAAAAAAAAAAGGAGAGAAAAAAAGAGTGAACCAGCTTTTCTCTCTTTTTATTTACAAATGGAGTTGCAATGTTTATTTGTGGTGCTAATGCACCGGCTTGCAGCTTCCTTTGGTTTGAAGGGGCTGGCTGGTTTGGTGGTGGGGATATTTTTTTTTTTTTGGTTAATGATGGTTTGGGGTGGGGTTTGATGTTGATAATTTATTATTATTTTTTTTTAGGCGCATTTGACCATTCAAACTTTTGAACAGCCCCGGCTTGTAAATCCAGTGCCCGTCGCCCCCTCCTCCCGCTCCCCAGAAACTGCATGCTCCTACTGTGCTGCATTCATAATCAAATTAGTGCGCTGTGAATAGGTTAAAAAAACTGTTATCCAGCCGCTGCCACGGAAGATATTTTAGCCCACTCCCCACAAAGCCCTCCCTTCTCTGCTCCCCCCTGCCTTTTTTCCTCCCTACGTGAGACATAAAGACATCCACGCAGACAGAAAGATCTTTACCTTACTACTTCTCTGCAATCTTAGCGTCTTTATTTATCCACACCCCCCCCCCACCCCCCCCCCCCCCCAACAAAACAAAAGTAAATTCTCCAGAAATGAGCTGCTCGCGGGAGAAAAAGGGACGCTGGGGGGGTGGGAAGCCGGTGGGCTGCTGCGCGAGAGATGCTATAGGGAGACAGCGCTGGAGATAGTTGTCCCAGCTACGAGATAAAAGCTACATTACATGAAATTAATGGAGGCTGTCTGAGACATACATGAATCACTGTTTCAACACTAAGAAACCAGCACAAAAGAATAAAGAAATCTGAGTACTAACTATATCTTCAAAGGTCTCCTATTTACCCAGCTATACCGGGTACTGACACAAGTGGGGGGAAAATATAAGAAAAAAGCACTGCTGTGATCGAATGAATGAGACCATATGAGCTATATTGGTGCCGTATGCATTCTATTTAGCTGATATCAAACACAGTTTAATGAAAGTTAAATAGTTTCTGAGGAGTGCATGAGCTGGAACAGATTAGATTCCACCGAGGGGTCTGTCAGCATATTGTTGCTCACATGTATTCCCTGCTCAGAGCTGCCACAATTCCAGCACTCCATTAGCAATACACAAAAGACTTATGCAGATAGCGGGCATAAGCACGTACCGCCATGTTGGGAAATAAAAAAAAAAAAAAATAAAAAAAAGAGAGAAGAAGAAAAAAAAAAAACCCAGATGAAGGTTTTGTTCAGCGCGTTCATCTGAAAATAGATCTCTGTAATTCGAAAGTGATAAGAATAGATGGAGAAAAGGAGAAGTGGGGGCTGTAAGAAAAATAAAATTTTAAAATAAGAAAAAAATAAAAGAGGAAAAATATGTAAACTACCTTAAAAGAACAGATATTGCACCAAGTATGTAATGAGGTTTTGATCTTTCAGGGGACAATGACATGGGTGAATGCTGTGCCCTTTTGATCTGCAAGTTACATCTGGTCTTAAAGGCACAGCGGTTCCTGTGGCTGCTCTCCCCCAGAAGTTGTAGTGGAAGACGCTTTCTGGGGGAGGCGGGGGGTGGGGGGGGGGGATCTTTCTACAAAACAACATCTCTCAGGCTCCTCCGTCTTATTTTCAGATGCAGAATTCATCCCAGAAATACCGCCGGACAGCCTGTGCGCCTGGTACAATCGCTGTCACGGAAACTAACATGAATTGAGATTAATTTTTATCACTTCAGAGGATTTTTATTCCTCTCCCTGGGAAAAAAAAAAAAATCCTCCTTCTCAGAGGTGTCTGTTTTAAAATTAGTAGTAGGATAAGGCTGGTGAGGGTATTTAGATATCAGATGGCAATTGCTCAGTGATTATTGCATTTTGATTTAATCTGACAGAAGTGATCTTGCACCATGAAATCTGTCTTTTCACAGGAAAATAGGAGTTGCCATACTGGAACAGACCATTTGTCCACCCAGACCAGTGCACTGTGCCGGCCTGGACCTGTACATGGGGTAGCAAACACCTCCCCTTGTGCTTGCACCCTCTGCAATTTTTTTATTATTTATCATGGGGCGGGGGTGCTCAGGATTTTTCTCTGCTCCTGACTGACAGTCACTTTACACCCTAAGGCATCAGGATTTCTTTCCCCTGAAACTTTTTTTTTTTTTTTAATCCAGCTAAGTGCAGCCACGAGTATTATTTCTGCCCATGGAAACACTGCAAACTCTTTTTGGAGCGTGCCTGGCGGCGGCGGTGCTTGCCCCGGACATTTCCATCCGGCGGTGGGGATGTCGCTTAGGTGCAGGAGGGCAGGCGGTCCCCCCCCCATCATCAGCCCTTCCCCTTCCCTCCCCACTTGTGTCTCCTCTAATTCGGTCAAAGAAAAGGGGGCACAAGTGAAAACATGATTATTTGTTCAGGTTTCTTTCTCTGCAGCTGGGAGCCTGCCTTATTAATATTATCTGGGCTGGGAGTGCGCAGTGTTTCCTCAGGCATCTCTTCTGAGTCATTTTATCATTATTCATAGGGATAAAAATGGCCCAAACCAAGGATGCTGAGGATCCATTTAGGGTTGCCTGTCAGATCCACTAAGGTAATTGGCTCCATTTCTTCATTCCCATTCTAAATTAAAATAATTTTATTAAGTGGTACAGTAGGTGTTTCACCTGTGTCACCAGCTGCCTATTAGAGCCAGAAAGGGCTTTTCCACATTATTTCTGTCTGTTCTTATAACATTATGTCATCCTATTCAGCGTTACATCATGTCAGAGGTTGCGCTGTCTCGTGTACTTAAGCCCAATGGTTACAAAATGTAGGTCCAAGATGCCCTTTTCAGGGGGGTGAAAAAGTCAAATACACTTGACTGTTGCAGCTCTGCTCACTGCTTCCCAGATACAATCCACGCAGCAGGAAAAATGACCGTATAACAGAGAGCATGGTCCATGGCGTGATTGAAAACGTACTACTAACGAAAACGATGAACCAGTGATAGTGGTGAGGTGCCCAGCACCAATATTTGGAGGGGAAAAGCTGGTTTTAAAGCTGCATTGCCTGGGTCTGTGAGGAAAACACGTGGATGGGTCTGTATGGAGGGAAAAAAGTGTAACGTGACTGGTCCCTGCAGGTAGCAGCTACTGGCGGTCCTGATGTGGGTACAAATGTGGTGTTAAGTAATAGGAGGCTGGCTGAGTGTATTTAGGGTTATTTTCTTCTTCAGAGCAGGGTAGTTCTTCCTGGTAGGGACCTGGCTGGGGTCAGTAATCGCACTTTAAAGAAGTGAGAACTGAGGTGGAGCTCAAAAGCACTACGGTAAAGGTGTTCAGTGTCAAAATAAGGAATTGGCAGCTCCCGGTTTCATGGTGGAAACATCCAGCTGTGTCAGTCAGGGATGGGGTCCGTGTTTCCAACAGCGGTGTTGGCATCCCGTGTTCAAATACAGCATTAAACACCTCCAGTCAGTGTCTTGGCAGTGAAAGCACGGAAGGGCAAGTACCCATTTGAGCATCCGTCTGAATTAGACATCTTGGGATTAGATAGTCGGTGACTGAGATCCTTACGTTCCCCCGGGAGAGGGGAACCAGGAGCAGTTACGGTAGCAGAAGAAGCATCGGAGAAAACTGCTGATGGATATTTTACCTCAGCATTCCCATAAACTACTAGCTACCAGTAAGGTAGAAGTTTCCGCAAGCAGATAACGCAAGCTGTGCAGTGAGAAAAGGTCACTTTTCCAACGGACAAAGTCATTTCTGTCCAGAAAAAGGTGTAGTTGCACAGTAACATTCCTTGGGGCTAGATAGGGAAGGAGGAGGAAAAAAAAAGTCATGTTTGTTCAGTTTTCAAGGATCTTGCAACTGTTTTTCTTCAACCTGCAGGTGGCATTAGCACTAAAAATGGATTTTTCTTTCTTTCTTGAAAAGCGTTTAGCAATGAAATGAAGAAAGCTGCAAGGGGATCTGTAGTAGGACTGTGTGCTTGGAGTTAGTCATGCTAACTGCAGATGGCATTTTTGCATGTTTTATAAGGCAGGGATATACAAATGTTTTAGCACCCTGAAATATAATATATTAAGTTTCCGGAAGCAGGCGGGCTGGTAGGACCAGAGGAGCCTGAGCTTACGCTAAATCTGTGCAACTGTGAATGAGTTGCGCCGCACTCAGAGCAGCACTCACTGCCGGCAACGCCGGGCTGACACCTGTCCATCACAGCGTCGCTTCAAGCTGCGAGCGCGTCCCCAGCCCTTCGAGAGGGACAGTTTTGGATGCCCTAAACTGCTGAGGAGCAGTTTATTGCGGGCATGAGGTGGTTCCCGTTAAAATTAATGAGAGAACTCCCTCACAGCTGAGCGGAGCAGGATCAAACCCTCCTGCACACTGAGGAGCGCTGGGGATGTGCTGTAGGCTTTGACCGTCCAGTGTTTTGGGCTCCTTGTGAAATGGAGAATAATAATAATATCTGCTTGCCTTCTCTGCCTGGCATGGAGGGCTGGAAACATTAAATAGTGCTGAAACAGGGCTTAGAATATGAAAGATTATTCCCTCCCTGGCCTTTTATTGTGTGTATTTGTGTCAGGAATGGGAACTAGCTCCCGTTTTAAACTGTAAAATCCAACCCTAACCCCAACACCAACGTTTTCACCTTCCTAAAACACTGACTTGCCCCGTAGGGTACAGTGCTGGTGCAGTTCCTTCTAGCAAGGCTGGAGCTTCATTTCACCTTGACCTGGTGAGCTGAAAATGAGCCTTTTATGGCCATAGTCATTCAGGTTTGAGTTTGTGACCAGAAAAAGCCCATTTAGGTGGCACAAGAAGAGCAAATCTGGAAGAACAAAACCCTGCAAAGGTGGAGCTGCATCAGTCTTTATCCCGCTGCTCAACTCTTTGCCAAAGAGTCACAAGCAAATCCAAATAATGATAAAACCAAGAGCAGACGTGGAAATTCCTTGTGACCTTGTGCTGTTTGAGCCATGATTGACCCAGGGTAAACCTCACTGACAGCAAGGCACCTACGGGCTTTTCCGGCCGAAACCCAGAGTCTGTAGCTGTGAAAGCTGGAGTCGGTCCTCTACTCTTCAATTTTCTTTATTTTCCTCATTTTTTTGCCACCACTCGAGCACTCCTTTAACAGCCAGACCCCTGACTCCAGTCAGCTTCTGTCATCTGTTCTGTAGCTGGTACTCATGGGCAAAAACACAGGACAAGGCTAACTTTGCTAGCAGATCTGTGACAGTTTAGGTGCAATTGCATGCAATCAGCCTAGATTGCAAACCTTCCTCTGTTCCCCACACTAAAAAAAAATTGAGCATCATAAAAAAACACAGAGGCTGCTGGCTCGTGCTGAAGCCCCCAGAAGAAAACCAGGAGTACTGGGAGGGAGAAGAGTTGCAGCAAAAGGTTGCCGAAGAGGGAAGCCGTCGGTTGAGGGAGAACTGAGGCCACACAGCTCTCACCAGAGGCTGCGTGGTGATTTTTTTTTTCCTTTTTTTCGTTTTAAGCAAACCATTTTGTTATTGGGAAGTGCTAATTTGTGAAAGCAAAACAACTCCAGGCAAAGGGTGTGCTTTGACAAATTTCCCATATTGAGGAGGGGTGGGGAGAAGCATGAAAAAGAGGAGAAAATAAATGTAGAACGATTGCAATGTCATGGGGGGTAAGTGGTACGTTTGAGACAGGGGCTAAATCACTGCTAAATCACTGCAGGCAGAATTGATGTGAGACTGGAGCACACTGAGAACTGGGCAGGGGCATAAACCTAATTGATTTGAGGCTGGAGCAGGGAGTTAATTGGGGGCCAGGGTGGAACAGTAACTAACGTAGCGCTGTGATAGCCAAAAGCATATCTCACTACGCTGGTTGCATCCGTTGTCCTGCCCGCGCGGTTAAGCAGTAGCTTAAACCATGATTTCATTATTCTGGTTGGAGGCCGGTCTCGTGTGTTTGGAGATGGGCTTGGGCATGTTTTGAGCGCTTGCAAGTGCTCACTGTTGCGACGGACCTCAGGAGAGAGATGCTGTGCAGCATGGCTCAGCAGCGCTTGTCATCCACAGGGTTGTTTTGGCTGGGGAAGGGGAGGAGCAATTGGCTGCCAGCACAGTTATTGCAGCAATTGTGGAAAAACGGGTGCTTTTACAGAGAACTTCATTCCTCTCTGAGAAGCAATGTACATCCCCAAGGAAACCACCTAGACCAGGTCCACAGTTATTCCTTAGAAATGTTCCCCCCCCCCCCTTTATTTTTTTTAGACTGTTGAATTGAGCACTCAAAATTTGAAAATGCAAAGATGAAGGTTGCCTGGGCAACTGCTTTGCACTGAATGAGGAAATGATCTTGTGAAACAAACATTAAGTGATCATGTAATTAAAGACTGAATCAAAATTCCATTGTACAAAGAAGGAGCCTAAATTAAAGTTGACCAGGCAACTTCCAGTTTGGCATTTCCTAAATTTTAGGAACTTGACTTAAATCAACTTTTTAAAAAAATTATTTCTCCTCTTGTATGCAATCTTAATTTTTTCTATAAGAAAATTTATGGAATTTCAATGTTTTATGGCCAAGCTCACCTCCAGCCACAGTCTGACTTCCAGCCCAGGAGTTATAGATTCCTGGCGCAGACGCCTGCCACTGGGACAGAGGTTGCAACTTTCATCTGCTGCCCTTGGGGGAATGACTTACAGCTGAAGGAACAGCATGGCTTTTCAGTTTGTTATTATGTACAGTTTGCCACACTGCATCAGATGGGCAGTGAATTTAGTCTGCATCATGCACCAGAGGAAGATGAAACAAATCAGTGTACAGATGTAGAACGGTTTGTCCACAGGAAGACTTCACCCAAGCCACTAGTAGTTAGAGGTTGTTTTAAACCATCAAGAATATTTTTCATATCCCTTCCAAACTCTATTTTTTATTTACTTTTTGGCAGTGGCTTTGGTTTTAGATTTCACCCTTTCACCATTTCCATTACCCAATGTGTCAGAGGAATGTGGTGACTCAGTATTCCTGGGGTCTGCTTCAAGCTCTGGGGCGAGAGTGTGGTCCAAAACAATTGTTAGCAATCAGTCACCAACAGCAGAGGCAAATGCCTTAAAACTGTAACATTACATGCCACTTGGTTAAGAACTTTTAAGGGATGTCAACTTCTATATAATGTATGAATCCTTCTAAATAGTACCTTCCATTTTGTTCCTATTGCAGAACCACAGTGGCATCTTCCAGCGCATTACAGTGTACTTGCCATTTCAAACCTGTATTTAAGACTTTGCATCAGCAAACTTCTCTCTTCAATTCATCTGGAAACACACACACATTTTTAACTTACACATTTTTTTAGCTTACTGAGTGATAGTTACACAGAGCACTACCGTTCTCTTGCTATTTTCAAGGGCAAGAAATGTCCGTACACGCAGCATGTGCTAGGGCCTGGCTTTTATTATTATAATTGTTATTGTACTTAGCTATCTGTCAATGCAGAGCTTCAATTTGACAGAAATTATCTCCACAGTGGTGTGTTCCTACCGTGAGATGCTCTCACAGCTTCCAGCTCCAAACATGAAGGCAAAAGACTAGTTTTAACCTTCTCCCATTTGCACCCAGTCTAATTTTGCCTAATGATCTCAGTTTATTTTTTTTTTTTTTTTTTTTTTTTTTGTAAATCCCAGGCTATCCGAATAGTTCCTAAGAGTTACATCTAGAAATTCAGTCATACAGTAGGGAAGCTTTAACTTGCATTTGCAGAACTGACTATGGGTTTGGGACACCTCAGTTCTCATCCACCTTTCTGGGGACACTGGAATACTGCGGGTGAGCACTTGCTCAGGACCACTTGCCGATTAGGCTGGCTTCCTTTGGTAGTTCTCCTTCCTCCACTCAGTCAGGTAGTCTTTGTCAGTGGAGACTCTTGTTTCTTGTAGTGTAGGCCAACGATATGACTAACAAAAATTCTCTAATATCTAGGTGCCAATGCATTTTCTTAGTTTTGAATAATGATAGCTGTATGAATTTTTTTCATCTTAATGACAGTTGTATGAAAACTTTTCCATGCACGGTGTTTATACTAGCAGCAGCAGCAGAAGTTGATGCAGTTTTGGGATAAGGGGGCTGGAAGACCTTGTGAGACCTCTATCACCATATATGCTGATGAGCACAAATAGTGCCTGTTTCTAAGCAAAGGAGACTCAGTGTCTCTTGAGATCAGCTTTGTATTGCTTTCATTTTTCCAGGAGAGGTTGGGAAGTTCATTCAAAGTTCTTTCTTTACTGTGGGACATCCCTGACATTTTCCCATTGACACAGACCAACTGGTGTGATTCAGTGACCTTCTGCAGCAATACTTCAGCTGGATCCCATTCCTGCTTCCTCACCCAGCCTGTTCCACCATCGTGTCCTCATCCAGCTCCACTGTTCTGCTGCCACCAGCTGCCACCCAGTCCCCTTGCTTGGCCAGGCACAGCATCTCTCTTTTCATTCATACAAGTGTTTTTATTTCATGACTTTGCCCAACCAGTATTGCTCTTCCACTCATCGTTCAGCGCTAGCTCCTCACCCAGTGAGACCAGCTGTAACCCGTCTTTCCTATCCTGTATTTCGGTTTTGCTTGACCTGTTATCCCATGAATTTCTTTCCACGCTCAGAGTCTTCTTCACGTGTCCTCTTCTCCCCCCGTTAAATGAAGTTGTTTCCTTTTCTGTGTCGCTCAGACCTGGAGATACCCAGGGAAAACCGATTCCCGTTCTTCTCTCTGAGGCCCCTCTTCCAGCAGCTGGAAGCTGCAATTACAGAAAAAGTCTGGTTTGAGTTTGGCAAAGTTATAAGCAAATGAAACGGTCTCTTCTAATAGGAAGTGTCATACAACCTTAATAATAGACAGTGCTATCAGCCCCACCTATAATATGTATGTGCGCGTGTATAAGAATGAAACCTGAAAACTGAATGAACATGAAAAGGCCTCGACCTACTTTCAAACTGATAGGCGTGCTCCGCATCTCTAATGGAAGTAGACAGGACAGGTCTTGTACATCTCTGGCTTCATTTTGCAGGAGTGTGTTACAAGTAGAGAATTACTGTGGAAGGAGTCTTGCAGACAATAAAACTGGGGAAGGGTTTTTTTGCAGGATCTCATTTGCACATGGGTAAAATGCCCAAGCTCTTTTGAACCCCATCCAGGGCAATTCAGACAGATGTTGTAACATGTGATAACCAAAAGTAGGTCCAAGCCTGGGCTCTCAGGTAGACGGATCTTTCTCCTAACAGTCTCAGGCTGTGCAGTTTCAGGGTCTGCTCTCCAGCTGCAACACAGAAGAAATTTGGAGGGACAGAGGGATTCGTAGCATCCTCTTTGAGCCTGCCATTAGCTTATTAGGAAACTGAGAGCTGTTGTTCCTGGAAGCAACGTTTTGTGAACTGTCATACTCGTTTCCTTCACACGCTGGCACAGATTGCCTGCTTGACCTGAGGGCTGAAGCCATTTACATTTTTGATCTGCTCATCTCTCACAAACCTCCACAAATTAGAAATACTATAAACCATATTTGTTGTCATGAGGGCAGAGAAGTTTGAAGTGAGGTCTGGGTGTTGTGTTTGACCTCGGCTGAAACACTGATTCAAAATAGACTTTCTTTGAAGAATCTCAGAGTCCCTAAACTTCAAAGCACTGGCGAATGTCTAATTGACTGTAGGTAAGTATTTCTTTACAGAAGAGCTCTTCTGCACCAGAACTCTCAAACCAAGTTTCTCCAGTGTCTTATAGGTGAACGGGAGAACTCAAAAGTTAATCTCTAAAAAGATTTTGAGTTGAAGTTGCATAATTGTAAGACCTTTTCCTTCTGTGTTATGATTTCTAATGAGCTTTTTACAGGAGACTGTCGGTCTCTCAGCTGAGAAATACTATAAGACAGCAAACACTGGCGACTTTATTTCCTTAATCTTTATCCTTCCTCATAGTGTCTGTAGTGATTGCCATGGGTGTGCTCTACATTGCGCTTTTGCGATGCGGCTGTGTCCATCCTTTCTGCTTTCCTGTGGTCCCAGACCCCTCAGATGGGCATCGGGGTGGCACAGATGGCTCTCTGGCTGGGACCCTTGGAGCTGGCCCACATGCTGTGGCCTCAAAAGGAGGCAGAGCTGAGAGTGAAACCCTAGAAGCGAGCTGGTAATGCTGCAAGATTGAGTGGTCAGAACCTCGGTATTTTTCTGTGATGAGGCCGTTTATAATTTCCCTCTTGCTGAAAAATTCCTCTAATTCTTCCCATGTGAATGGAGAGCATGAAAGGAGCACCGAAAGTCTCCCCTCTTGATTTCCCATTCATTTTCTTACTCCAAAGCCCTGTGGACGAAGCCCGTTCCAGGTGTAGGAGAGCTTTTCCTGTAATTTACCCATGGTATTCTTATCAAAAGTGTTACCTCCAAAACTATTTCCTTTTAACATTAATTATCCTTTGAGCTGGCTCACTCACAGCACACAAAAGGGTACGGAGGCTTTGCGGGATTTTTTGTTTCTTTTTTTCTTTTTCATTAAGTACCACATGTGCCTCTCTGCATATATAGAGTGGTTCTCCACCACCTTGAAGACATCACAGCATGTACTGTAGGAACCAAAGCTAACAGGTATAAAATGGGTGGTTATTGTTTACTTATGTGCCATAATGCTTCCCATATGACCTAGTGATGAGGCTTGTGGTGCTGGAGGTGTAAGAATTAAATTAAATGTTTAAAGAAATAATAAAAAGGGAGATAAGCTGCTGCTAGCATAACATCTTTTGAGACTGAATCTTCCCAGCAGGGTTCGGTGTGCCCATGTGGTCTTGTCCAGCAAAGGGAGATGAGGGTGCTCTCAGCCCCACTGGCATGGAGGTTGGTAGCTGAAGGCATTCCCACAGGAGTTGGGAGGAGAGAGAGGGGTTAATCTCCTGTCCTCTTTGGCCAGGGGAATGTTTATCACCTGGAAGGAAAGGTCTCCTTTTCTTCGGTGAGTTAAGTCAGTCTCTGCTTTGTTTGATGCTGCCCATTTGAGGAAAGCTTCTCCCTGACCTTCTGCCAGAGAGACTGATGACAAGGACGGTTTGAACTAACCTTGACATTCACCAGGGTAAATGGCTTTTTCCACAAGTAGTCAGCAAGCAAGGAGAGCCAGTGAAGAGCTAATGAATCTGTACCTGAGGGAAACTGAACAACAATTGTACTTTTAAAGAAGGAAAGGCTTCCCTGGCTCCATCTGTCCTTAAATGCTGAAGGATTAACTCTTCCAGCTCATGCCTGGGTCTTGCCATGTCGCCTTTTGGCTGATGGCGAGGAGGCCACTGGTGGAGGCGTGAATAGAGAAAATCTCGGTGAGAAAGGAAATGTGCTCAGCTCTCTGATTGCTGTGGTGCTGGATTAAATTGCTGCAGTCCCTCCTCTCTCCGTGGCAGGCGATAATCCTCTGGCAGCCCCGCGCTGCCCTCCAGCGCAGGGTGTCAGCTCAAGGGACTCGAGCAAGGACTGATGGGCGGTAGGGTAACTGCTGCCTACGGGCACTGTACCCCCAAATGCACCTTTTAAAGTGGGTTCTAAGGCTGAGTTTCAGCCCCAGGCTTTAGCTTTAGGGAGTGGTGTGATCACTGTGGCCATCATCAGAGGTGGCTCAGGTCTCCGTGGATGGGGGTATCACGTGTGGGCTGGTTTGTAACACAGGAAAGGGCCCGGCTGCACCTTGGCCTGGGGTTTTCACCAGGGTATCTTCAGATTATAAAAGCAGAGGCACTCGGAGCCTGCTGTGCTCTTTTCCTGCTCAGGAAAGGAGGTTTCATTGGCTTCTCGGCTGATATCTGGAAACAATAGAAAGAGCGTTGGCGATTGCAACATATTTCACTTTTCTCAGTACTGTCCAGATGATGTATTCTTAGTCCTAATTAGGTCGTTCAAAGCCTAGTTTTTTGTGAATAAGCCATCATTGTGTGAAGATTGGCCCGACAGTCCTCTGGCCTGTTCATTCACAAATCTTGCCTGTTGCTTCATTTAGTGTTAACTCATTAGGGGATTCCTCCTGCAGCTGGTGGGCAGGACCAGAGGTGTTGCACTGGATGGGGCTTCCTGGATGGGAGGAAATCGGGGTACAGCTCCTTTCAGCCCACTTCTGGTGAACTTCAGTATTTCATGGGAGCTCATGCTCTTGCAAGAAGTTTGCAAGGGGACCGGCTGGTGAAGTGAGAGCCTATTTTTCTGGGATGCTTGGGAAGTGACTGCAGCCAGCTTTTGTCTGGCAGCACTTGGACTCAAGGCACACGGGCTGCTTTTCTGAGTCTGCTACTAATTCGTGTGTGCATAACTCCTACTGGCTGGACTAAATCGAGCTCTGTAAAATGTATTTATTAATACTTACTTCCTAGGGCTGTTTATTTAAATGTTTGCAAAAGGCTTTGGAAGGCTAAGCAAGGGGAAGGCACGAGCTCCAGCACTGAATCTTAAGCACTGGCAATGGAGACAGTTGGCAAAAAAACAGCGATACATTTTCCTCAGGATAACAAAAGTAGTGCCGATGCCATCTTTGTCGCATGATCATCTTCCAAGGGATAATTTTAAAAAAAACCTACAATGTTTTAAAGAGGGAATGAAACAACACTGGGAAAATGGGCTGGTAAAACAAAATGCAGCTGGGATGTGAGCCACATGTGTTCACTTCTGAGATTTCCCCTGGTGGGGCTTTGCCCAGGTTTCACCACTGCATGCGAGAAACAGGCAACATCAGGGATAAACTGAGACTGGAGTTAGTATGTGGTGAGGATCTGCCAGGTTTTGGGTCTGCTGATCAAACATACGAACAGCCCAAGCACTAAGTGTGGTGCTGGCACGGAGGGAAGGGCTAAAGCTGCCGCGCCAGGGCCCGCGAACACCCCTGGGTGATGGCTGGCAGGGGTGCGCTGGAGGCAGACGGGTGCAAAACCCAAGAGGCTGGAGACAAAGCTGTGGCGCTGGTGAGACTCCCCGGGAAAAAAGTTGTATACAGTGGAGGAGATAATATTTCATCTCCCTGCGGGTCAGTTGGTTCTCGGCAGAGTGTTCTCTGTTTGAGATTTGAGGATTTGCAGACAGACAAACTCCACAACCCAGCAAAGGTCAGTCTAAATATCAGACAGATAAACAGCACCTTCGCCGTAAGCACAACTCCGATTTATGGTGCTCAATTTACTCTTTCCTTTACATGATAAAGTGAAATGCATGCTTCTTCAGAGGGTAGCAGCTGAAAAATTTAAAGTAACGTAACTTCCTGAGGTGTTTTTAAAGAAATATGCTTTCCTGTAGCTACAGCCCGCTTCCTCTTTAAGGGTGTTTTTTTCTCTCTGACTATTTTGCTTTGGAGAATTTCTCCTTCCTGACCCACCAGTGCTGCAGAAAAACCTGACACCTGCCTTGCAATTGCTTTTCCAAAACCAGACCTCGGTGAAAGTGAGTCTGTGGAATCACTGTGTTGCCCAAGGGCCACCTAGGAAGTGTTGGACCCTCTTCCTTGACCAAAGCTGTGCTTTGGTGGCTCAACCTGCTCATGGTTAAGCCAACACTGCTGGCAAGGTACAGGGCAGCAGACGTGTCCTCCCACTGTGTTGGCAGCTCCCTGCAGCCCTAGGGCTACCCCGGGATTCAGCACGGCAAATTTCACACACGGCAATCAAGAGTCCCATGAATCAATTGCAAGGGGTGTTTCGCACAATTAACATCTATAGGATCAGAATGAGATAAGGAGGAAGAAGGTATAAGATATTTTCAAAGTCTTATTTTCTGCTACTTTTGCTTAGGTAGAGCAGAAAACTAGGAAATTTAACTTTGTACACAAAACACCGAAGTTAACCTGTTTTTGGGAGTCTCTTCTATTGCAGATCTGATTCCAGTTAATAACACAGATCCTTTATGCCAGGTGAGACCCTTGTAGCTAGAACTTCCTTGTGCCATCCTCATGGAACCCACATTTCTCCATGCCCCATGAAGTATCTTCAAAGTGAATATAAATTATGTTACAATCGAAAACCACCTTTAACAGTATTAGAGTGGGCAAAGGGACTCACAGTAAATCAGGATCAGATTCGCTTTAATTTTCTTCTTACTGACCTTGCGGACAAGATGTACGTAATTAAACCACTTCTGTAGGTAGTAAAAGTGCTGAATGCAGAGGATGTACCATATACTTTTTTAAGCTAAATTATTTTTCATTAGTCAAATACTTGAGGAAGTACCACTCTGCATCATAAAAACAGAAAAAAAAGACACTATTTCCACTCTTAAAAAAATACTAAAATTAGGGTTTAGTGTTTTGGGGTGGCTTTTTTCTGTTTGCAGAAATCCTGTGTATGCTGTCATCAAGACTGAACTCTCCTTTTCTAGGAATTCTAGGTGTCTGTACCTTGGATTCTGGGACTAGTTTGCTTCTAAGTTGACTGACAGAGTAGCTATTCAGTCAATCTGTGAAAAGTGATTTTTAGTATCACTATATACTTGATGTAGTTTAATTTTTTTTTTTTTTTTAAAATATGCCTCTGAATCTCATTGCAAGCTAACATTTGTCAGGAATGTATGTGGCTAGAGGCTGCTCATCATAGATGCCAAGGGAGCAAACCCTGGTTCAGCTGGTCAGTTCAGCATTTGCAGCTGCAGCCTTGAAATCATGCAAATTATCTGCCTAGTCTGTAATATTAATACAAAAAACTTTTAAATAATTTGTAAGGTTTTATAACACAATAAAATCATTGTAACTCTTTGAAAAATGGTAATACTAGCTTAAATGCTTTGAAGTTCGTTCCGGGAATTTCTATTTCACAAGGATGTCCCTACAGGTTTTACAGTCAGTAGAAGACATTTGGGTGCAGAGAGGAAGCAAACTGAACTTCCTTATCTCTTTCAAGTTTTGAAGGCTTTAGAGGACTCCAAGCGGGGTGTGCGTGATTTTAGTTTTTAAGCAAAGGTGACATCTTCACCATTACAATATAGAGCAAAGTTTTAGTGCCTTAAGTTCAAGATTGATATTTTATATTCTGTTTCACTTTTCTTTTTTGGAGAAATGCTGTTTTCCTTGAAAGCATGGCAGATTAGTGAGGAGGAGGCGGTCGAGCTAAAGCAGCAAACTCAGGCAGAGAGGTGAGGGTCAGGATATTTGTGCTGGTGGGCACCAAGGTGTGTATGTAAAGATCTTGGTAATTAAATCCCTCACGAGGCAGGTAACCCTCTGGGTCCCGGTATGAGCAGGTCTCCCCATTGCATCTCTTACAGCCCATTCACTCCTACTTTATGAGACAGAAGAGTGACACGCTATTAAAATTGGTTATTCTAGATAGTTCACCTCAAAACCCACTGGGGATTTGATATAATTACTGGAATATTCCCCTGCTACCCGTGGTCAGGGGCAGCGGAGATGCGATGCCATATCGTGCTACTAACAGAGCCCAGCGTATAGTGGGCTGCCTTAAGTTGTAATAGAAATATTACCCAGAAATTATTTTCTTTCTAGTAATTTTTGGCTCACTCTTCCATGACCTATGTGGACACAGCCTGACAATGAGGGCTGGGTGCACATCCAATAAAGTAGTAAATAAATCCATCAGTATGTAGGCGCATATGTATCCTAACGTGAATCCTGGGTGGCTCTACCTTGGTAGAAACAAGTGCTTTCTTTTATTTCTCGTGCAAGGTATCATGAGTGAGAGCAGCAGCGATGACAGTTAACATTGTCATCCAATATCCTTTGGAGAAAGTTAGTTTTTATGCTTCTTGCATGCTTACTCAGACCTGAGGGCTGTGTTCATCTCGAAGGCAGCAGCACGGGACCCGTGCTCTCTGTGAGCTGGAGCCAGCCGGTGCAGCTGGGACAAAGTTTTATGGTACACTCAGTGCTGCCATGAAAAGCCACGTTTTCTTTTCTCTTCTTGGGGTTTCTTTGGGAAATTTTACTAGTCTTGGTGGAAAACCTCATCACACAAGAGAAAGGATGAAGAGACGTGGTATTTCTGCGCCTCCGCTGCCATGCTTGCTTGGGTTTTGTTGGTTTTCCCAGGGTCGGGGTCATGCTCTCACCCCTGCGCAGTCGGCAGGGGGACAGCCCCTCTTCCTGCTCCCCCCAGTGCCTGAGCACTGCCAACCTGAGCACCGCTGGGCGTTTCCATGGTGACAATAGCTGGGCCAGTCTCCATGGTTACGGCAGTACCCTGGCTGTGGGATGGGGAGCTGCTGCTGATGGCTGGGGGTACCCAGCCGTCCCGGGACGGGGGGCAGCGGGTCAGACAGGAGCAGTGTGGGATGGGCCAGCAGGCTGGGGACAGCACCAGGTTGGGGAACGACATGTCGTGGGTAACAGCCGGAGGACAGTTTGTCACTGCTGCCAGCCTCAGGGTGCAGAGCATCTCCTCCTGGCTCTCTGAGGCCTGCGGTTTCCCTACGTGAACAGGGACTAAAACCCAGCCCCATTAATCACCTGGCTCCAAACATCTCCCTTTGTGTCACCACGTGCCGTGCAGCGGCAGGAGCAGTGTCCTGCCACCGTGCAGGTGGGAATGTCCCCAGGAGGGCAGGGAAGCTCCGGAACAAGACCACCCACAAATGTTGCAGACAAGTACTTTATTTCTGTTTGGCTCACGTGATGCAAACGTGCACCTGCTCAACCTGATCTTCGCCAGACCCACGCGCCCTCTTGCACCACAACAGTGAGAAGAGAGGCTGCTCACAGCCACCCATGCACAGATGCTTAAACACTGAGTGGAACATGCTCAAATGAGCAAATCCTGTTGGGCAGGGCTGGCTTTCTATACCAAGAAAGGCTCAACTGGGTAGGCTTAGGCATGAAAATAATATATGCACCTGATAAAGATGTTTTTTCTTTAAATTTGTGCATTAGACATTGAAGGTGAACTTTGTATTTCTTGATCATTGGGCAGTGAAAGGAGATGTGTTGGCTGCTTTTATCCCTGTATTAGTTAGGTTGAGTGCTGCCAGCATCCGCATTTCATCTCGTGTGGGCCCTTCCCTGCTTATACTGACCTGATGCTATCCACAAAATAATCTGCCAGTGCTCAGATAAACCGTGGGCTGTAAGAGCTGTGGGCAAAGGCGTGGGCTGGTGCTGTGTCCAAACTGTAGATGAAGGAATGGCAATTTGTTATTTCAAATGATCTAATCCTGGTAAGGGCAAAGAGTGACATAAGTGCCATAGTAAACAGCGTTAGTGTCACCAAGGGCTCTGGGAAGTGTTGGATTGTCTTCATCTGACATGGCTGGAGGTTTGTTTTTTTCCTTCATTTGCTTGAAATGCTATCGATGATCCAACTTCAGTCCCTGTATGGGTGTTTATCTCAATGCCTCCTGGGGTGCTAGCAGGCAGAACGTGCCTGCTTTGCCATGGGGCAGGGGGAAGGCAAGGGAGAGAAAGATTAACCTGGGAGTGATTCGTTTGAGCTGAAATTGATCATGCCGAGTCAAAGACAAAGAAGATGGTGAAAGCGCATTGGAAAGGCTGATTTCAGCCCAAGCCTGTGCCCATTGAGAAGATCTGTCCCTTTTCAAGCACTTCAGAAAGGAAGCACCTCCTTCCCTTCTGCCCAAATTAGCCAAGTCATTTTTGAGAATGACCTCCTGTTGCTTTCCAAACTTTTTAACCCATTTTGAACTGAATATGCTGGTGTCTTCATCCTGGTCCCACCCATGTCAAGGTAAAGCTTCATGCTGGGTTTAATACAGCTGGACTAAGCCTCTGCCACAGCCTCTCAGCACAAGTGCTTCCCCCAAATCTCTGTGTACCTGCTCCCTTGCAAGTGGCACCAGGCATTACTGGCACTGCAGAAGGTGAGGGAAAAGCAAAAATATTTCTCCTGGTTAGGTCAGCTGCCTTGCTCTGTGCAGTTTTCACTTGGTTTCTGCAGGCAAACTGGAGAGAATCACCTGTAGAAAAAATAAAAATTGGAAGTGTGCAGAAATTGGCAACAAGATTGATGACTGAATAAACTCCACTGCAGACCATCACCAAAGTTTCATTTTTATTCTGTTCGCTGTAGTTCAGATCAACCTTTGAGCTGGTCCCAGAGGCGCTGTGACCAGCAGGCTGCACTGGGCGCAGGAGCGTGCCTGGGAGTCAGCTGCGCCGTAGCCAGAGAGGCCCTAGAACTGAGTATGTGAGAAACTGTGCAAGTGCCTACTGTACCTTGGATTGACGTCTCCTGCATTTCAGCACTTGATGGAGTTTAACTGCACTTTTGAGAGTATCAAAGAGTTGAAGTGTGTGTCCAGTTTGCCTTCCCCAGTGCTCAAGGATTAGAGGGGTTTGTGGTGCTTAGCAATGTTTTGGATCAGTCCTCATGGGAGGAGTTAAAAATAAAAATCAGAGATGATCCCCACAGATCCCCTTATCCTTTACAGAGAGAGGGAGGAGGTAGGGGCTCCCTTGCCATGAGGCTGCACCCCTTCCCCTCTCTCAAACCTGCTCGTAGGAAATAATTCAGAAAACACTGTCCTTATCTCCCGGCATTCCTGTGGAGCAGCAGCACTGGCCGTGCCAGGGCATTATCGGAGGCCCGGGTGCCCCGTGGCACCCGGCTGAGGGAAGGTCAGTGCCGGGGCAGGCTGTGCTTTCAGCTTTGTTCTTCCTCTCCATCACCCTGCGGCAGCCGTAGAGGTCGGTCTGAGGGAGCGCCGAAAGGCCTGGAGATTGTTAAGCACCGAATTTTGTTTACTCCCTCTTTTATATGAGCATATTTCATCGAAGAAGCAGAGGGAGAGCTTGTCCGCTTGCGAAGGAAGAGCATCCTCTCTGCATCCATTTTAGGACTGTGCCTCTTATGAGCGATTATATTAGGGGAAGGAGCCACGGTCTGCTGGATCGAGCTGCGGTGCGCGGGGCTGCAGGAGCGGTTAAAATATCGCCTTGCCTTCGCCAGGGATTTTTCTTTCCCTTATGAAAACAGAGTGGCCTCTGAATGTCAGCCCAGCCTGCCTGTCAGTTCTCAGCTGCACCATGGGATAAAGCTGCTGATCCCTTTTATCCCCTTCTGGGAGTAGTATTAATAGTATATTCATTTTTGTTCCATTTATAATTCATTACTGCCCAGTTATTTGGATTTACTTGCGTTAAAAGGCATAACGAGACAAAAACTTAGCTGGTTACGAGCCCGGGGAGGAGGGGAAGAGCCTTCCCCTCCCTCAGTCCCCATCTTGCCTCTGGTGCTGGTGGATCTGCCAGCCGGGGCCAAGCTTGCAAGGCGAGCAAGGGAGAAGGGTGGTCACTTTGTCCCCAGGGTGTAAAGCTTCGGAGGTCACCGTGACTCCGGGGTGTCGCCTCCAAACCCATAGGAACTGCTGCATTGCTTCTGTCCAGACTGGTATATTCTAGACTGATGCACCCAAATCTCACTGAACTTGCTGCAAATCTAGCTCCTCTTGGGTTTTAAAAATCCCTCTGTACAACAGAAATATTTGTTCTAAACAGAGAGGGGCATGCGTTTTAAATGAAAATTTCTCCTTACTGTTTTAACACACACACACCCCCGCCCCCCGCCGTGTTTTTATCCGCTCAGAGTCGCGTAAACGTTGGCTCTCCTCTGGGCATTGCAGGTTCAGGGCCAGAGGGTCTGCTCTGCCCACAGCACACACTTCAGGAGAGGCCCAGATGTTCAGAGAGGGAAAAAAAAACCCAAACCCAACAACAACAAAAAAGCTGTGGTTTTTAAACCACCTTTACGCTTTCCTGCTCCTGGGGCCAGCCCCCTGCATAAGATAAAACAGCCTGGAGTCTGCTTTATCTCACCCCCAGCTGCCCACCATCCCGGGGGACGCTCCGGCAGAAGGGCTCAGCCGGACATGGCAGCTCCCCGGCCGCACGCCGCCTCCTCGGCAAGGGGGGACTTGGCCCAGGGAGGGGGCTGTCGTGGCACTGGCCCCGCTGGGACGCCCTGCGGCTGGGGCTCACCCCATGGCCAGTCACGTTGGGTTTTCCTGTCTGTTTGCTTTGCATGAAGCAGCTGGGGCCAGTGTTGGGCTTTGCAGTCCAAGGTGCTTTTTTATTTGATTTATGTTTTATTTTTTTCTCCTAAGCTGTCAGGCTGCTCTCCCAGCAAACTGTGGCTTTTGTGCTGACTCTGGGGGTCCCACTGACACCAGGACATGATCTAGTAGATCCCCTCTACGGCTTGGCCCAAGTAGGTACAAACTTGCTCTTGCAGACTTGCCGGTGCCCTCGTGCTACCCGCCTTCGCTGTGACCACCTGCAGGGTTTTTAGCGAGCTTAAATTAGCTGCTGATAGAGATCTGGCAAGGTCAGTCTGGACAGTCACTTCCAAAACATGCTTTCGGGAAATGATCTAAAATATGGGCAGGAACTTTTATTTTGCAGATAGACCCATGCAGAGCTCTACAGACAGAGAAGCATAGGTAGACAAATCAGTCAGCTGGGGTGTCTTGAAAGCTCCCAGTTTTTGAAGGATTTTTTGTGTATTAGGAAGATCTCCAGTCTCAGCCATCCTTTGACCCAGTCACTCCCTTCCCAAAGGGCGTCTGTGGACGTAGAACTAGAGGTAGTGGTGGGTTCCCACGATGAGATATCCCAAATTACTAAGGAGTATACTGCGGGTTACCTACCTGTAGCTCCCTTGCTTTTGATGCGATACCCGGAATGGCCTTTCTGAAGCTCATAGAGCCTCTTGGGAGGAGGGTTTCATACTGTACTTGCTGTGTGGCTCCACAATTTCTTCTTTTTGTTTCATTTTTGCACCACTGTGGACTAGAGGTTAAGTGCAGTACCAAAGGCTCGTCTTGCAGACATAGTGATCGCTCAAGATAAGTACTAGTAGTAAGTGTTAGAAGTATGTTTTCTATTTAATTTCAATTCAGTATTTCCAATGAAACTTTAATGTCCTCAGATGGGGCAAAAATAGTGATATTTATGCCCAAATACTTTCCAGACTTTTTTATCACTCTGGGCTGGATGCTGATTTTCACCAGTAAAGTTTGGACTCTCTCCCCTGTTTTCAGAAGAGTTACCCTGGATGTGGTTGAACATAAATGAGATGAGAGCTTAGCTGTAGCCTGTAAAACTTCTTAGCGTGGTCTGCATTTATCTTATCTTCACTGTTAAGTAACTCATTGCCTTTGCTATGAATTAGATGGGAGAAGCATGTCACAGTGTAGATACATGGTTTCTTTTTTTCTTTGTTTTCCTCCAAAAACCACGATTTAAAACAAAGAGAAATAAAGCCAGGTCTGAACCCCGTACCTCATTAGTGGTGCGCTAGTCTTGCTCTTCAAAAAAAGGCCAAAAATGGAGGCCAGTGGCCCGTCCCAGAGTGACGCTGGTGCTTTTTTGCCTCACCCATTCGAGTGCAGGAGCATCGCCTGCGCTCCAATTTTTGCTTTGCTTTTGTCCTTGCCACCATTTTGAATGGCACACAGATCAGGAGGCGTGCGGCGAAATTATGTAGTCATGGGCACTGCTGGCAAGTGCCCTCCCCTCCTGACACACGGCACCTATTGACTTCGTCCACCTATTTGGTATGGCTGCGGGGTCTAATATATTTTCGAAAGGGGAGCAGAGACCCTTGAAGGGAGGGGGAGAGGGGGCAGGGAAGCTGCTGGCAGCCCCTCTAACAGGAGCACGGTTTGCAACCCCATTCACAGGCATTGTCTGGCATTGTTGTACCAGACACGCTCCATTCATGGCCCCTCTCTTGTCCCTTTTCAGCGAGTGCCCACTGGTCCTGCTCTGTTTGTCGGCAAGAATGAGCTGTCGGGAGGAGGAATGTTTCCCAGACGGGGGTGAGGAAGGTCAGTCTGGACCTCTGGACATTGGCGGAGTGGACTTGCAGCCGTGGCATGTGAAAACGGGGTGATCCTTTGAGGGTCTGACGGCAGTTTGTTTGGATATGTGCGGCAGAGCGCAATTCAGATCATGAGATTAGCTGTCAGGTCATCTGCTGTGAAATCCATTATGAAAAACACCCGGAAACTGATGCTTGACTTGAAATCCTTAGTTTAGTAAATTGCAGAAATTATCTTTCGAAGCTGTTGTCAGATACATATATATGTATAATATATTTATACGCTCACACATGCACTCACACATATAAGATAATGTTTGCAGTAATGCCTCATGCAAAATGCTCGTTGAATAAATCTGTCACTGAAACTTCAATTCCAGATTACTACACTCCAAGATCTGCTATTATAAGTGAAAACACATCTTTATAAAGTTCACAACAGTCTGAAGTAGATGAGCTATTGAAATGCAATAGAAAATGTACCCCTTACGGATTAGTCAAACAATGAATGTAGTCCTGCACGTAAACATTGTCTAACTGTATTGGCAGGGTAAATGGTTCCTGATTTACTGCTGCAGGAATAGGTGGCATTTCCTCAGACTGTGAATACAAATATAAATTATCCCGAGGAAAAATACATTTCTAATCTGTAAGTGTGGTCAAGCGATTCAAATACTGGTAACAAATCAGACAATTACCAAATTATTAAACATTTCCAATATTGTTATTAATCTCTGGTAGCAACAGTGTACAATTTGCCGGAAAATAAATCCTTAGTAGATGTTGAAGTACTTGAAAATGTAGTTTTAATCTGTGGACATCCTGAAAAGCCACAACCCTGAGTGAGGGATATCAAAGAGGAATGAAGAGTCTGGTTTTTTTGGTTTCAGGGATAGTCTTTCATGGTGGTGGTTGTTGTTACTTCTTTTTGTGTTTTCAAACTGCATGCTGCCTTGTGTGCATTGTGGATTTATGCAGTAATAGCCATATTTACCTTTGCAGCCATTTGAATGTAGCAGCAAAGCATGAACTCCTGAAGGAGAAAAAGATAAAAGAAAGAGTGAAGCAGAGTAAAGCAGGTATTACTCTGTTGATGAAGAGCAGTTTCTGATCTGTGTGCAAAATATTTCCTTGTTTTCCATGCGATCTTCTCAAAGAGTGCTCTCAGTCCAGTGTATTTTGATGGAAATATCTGAGGTACAAAGACCTGAAGGAAGGAAGAACTTAGTCTTGGGGTAGGTAGAAAGTTTGGATCATTTTAGTCCAACCCATTGAAATCTTTGCCAAGTTGTTTTTAAAATTTAATACCTTTCCACAAGACCCTTGGTAGCAAACCTAACGTGCTAATGTGCTCGTGCCATGCCGCTGGGTGCAAAGGGAGCTTTCATTCACTCTTCCAAAAATGAGTAACTTGGATGAAGGGAGTGGTTTTGGCGGGTTTTCTTCAATTCTCTGAAACTGCACACATGCCCGTTGGCACGTGCATGCACACAGAGCAGGTTTTTACAGTGGCTCTTCTTAGACTATCAGCTTCGTCTCAAACCAGTTTCGGGCCTGACCAAAAGAAACCAACATCAAAAAAGACCATGAAACCAATGAGGCCGTGGCTGGTGGATGCGACAGAAAATGCTCTTGCTGGGCATGTGATCACGGGCTCGGTCCAGCCCCGGCACAAGCGGATTGCGCAAGTCATGGATGAGCGTGTCACCATTGTACTTTTTTATTTGCATAAAACAATTATCCCACGGACAGTAGCTTCGGAGTTGTCTAGACAACATGCTTTCGATGGTATCGCTGACCTCAGACACACTGGGCTAGCTCTAAATTAGCAATGAGCAGGGCTGGAGGGATGTATTATGGTAGTTATAAACCATAAGAAGGTATTTAAATAGATAGATAAGACACATGCAAATCTTTTCATTGCCATGACAACCATCTTGATATAGGTTTTCCATATGTAGCAAGAAGGGCAGAGCAAAAGGCACTGGAAAAATAGCAAGAACCTGTAATGATAATGAACCCTGACAGTGTATTAGTCTAGATTTTGGTCACTTATTAACTCTTAATAGAATACAAACTTCTATAGTAATACAGTGTTCAGTGGGTCAGGGAGCAATTACTTCTAAACCTTTGCTATAAGGATTTCTGCTATATGGCTATACCTAATGTACCAATTCTTCACAAATTGATCTGACTGATTAAAAAACACTTTGCTATTAGATGTAAATTGCTTAGCTGCTCAAAAGCGCTTTGCAGGGACGGGTTGCACAAAGCATGAAAATATGTCATTTATGGACATCTCTATATTTCCCTCCTGGTTTTATTGGCTGGGTGAAGAATCTCGTAAATCTGAATGCGCAGATAATTGTCACATAATAGCTGGGACCGCCAGTTTCAAAAGGGAAACGCATTGCAACCCCCCAACACGTGTGTGACCCCTCCTTACATTACCTGTCTGGGCAGACCAGAACTGAGTATTTATTCTTTTTTGTTCTTCCTTTTTACAGTTCTTCCCTTCTTCTAAGTGCAAAGCCAGTAGTTTGAAGGCCAGCTCATGGCTCTAATGATGCCTCCTGTGGCCAGCGAGGGTCCCCTCCAGCCGTGTCTTTCTCAGATAGACGCACAGGATGAAAGCAGCTGCCAGAGCTCGGAGCTGGAGGCATCTTGTCCAACCTGTCTGCGTCCTCTGTGCTTGTCCCCACTCATCTGGAGATGTTGGGGTGTGGGTGTCCCAGGTGGGAAGGACGCAGGCATGCTACCACACTTCAAATAGTTTTCTCCACAGATCAGATGCATCTATGGTGACTGGGGTCTTTGGAAATGAGTTACAGTTAACCTTGCAGAGTTTTTTCTTGTTGTTTCCTTGATGGTAGTGAAGTTGCAAACTTAATTCCTTGTTACCGCCTCTTGCCGTACCTGTAATGGAGGGTTTTGGTGTGTAAGGGTGTTTAGAGGCAGGTGGCCCACACCATGCTTTCGCATTGCCCCGTTGCCTTCCACCCCAGCAGGCAGTGGGGTACCCCCCTCCCCAGCCCAGCTCTGGGTCCGGGGGGACTGAATCTGCCACAGCCTCCGTGCCATCTCCTGTTGCCTTTGTCCGTTGCCTCCATCCGTTGCCTCCTTCCTATCATACTCTGTAAAAGCCTTGTCCTCCTTGTCAGAGCCCTTCCTAAAACGCTGTCCTTTTATTTATGCTTTCAGGTAATAATTTTGGCCAGCACCGTTGGGCTTTTACTGTGCAGCTCCCTACAACGCCCACACCGAGCCTCCTGCTTCCAACTCCTTTTGGGCAGTGACTCCTCCAAGCCCTTGAAGATGGCGAGGCAGGTAGGGTGCTACAACAACTGCTCATTATTGGAGGTGCAGCGTCTTACTATAGCTTTGTGTTTCCTCTCTGCCCAACTTGTAAGGTAGGCAGGAAGCAATTTGGGCAGGCACCATCCTGTCCTCCCGCAATGTGCAGCACCAAGCACAGCAGCTCTGACTGAAACCCTGCGGGTGATACCGCGGTGCAGAGAATAATTAAAAAGCTGTGCTCGTTTCCCAGATGAGATACACTCCTGTAGTGTGTAAATCAGTCACAGTCCTGGAGGAATAATCCAGGCGGGATAATTGTGCAGGGGAAAGGCCCCAGGCGTGATAGGGGTTTGCATTAGCAATGCCTTTTCATCCATCTGTCTTTTGACCAGAGCTTGAGAGGGCCAGAATTTGACTTATAAGGATGTTTTGATCAACTGATTATTTCGGTGACAGAGCTCCTGAAGTACACACAGACACAAAATACCTTATTTGTGTACAGGAGCAGCTAGGAGCCAGGGACTGAAAGGTTTCATTCTTCAAAGATTAATCTGTTTAGGATCTACCAGTTCCCTTATCCTGGAGAATTCAACCATCAGCTTTACTGGGGGAAATATTTCACCTTGACTGTTTATCCACTGAGTACAGGGGAAGCAGAACCAGGCCAAGGAAGAATTCAGAGCAGGCATTAAATGATATAGTTTATTGGTATACTATTGTTATTTATTAATTACGCAAAAGAGGAGCTGAAGAGCCCTGCTCACGATCAGAGCTTGATTGTGTTGTTCAAGTGTGTTAGGAGCCCTGTCTGACACGTCGAACACATACCCCACTTTTTGGTGTCATTAAGGGAAGGTTAAACGTGCTGAAGACAGCCGGTACCAAAAAAGGTCTCAAGAATGAAGTGAAAATAACGCAAGGACAAATACATTTGTCCTGCAGTCAAATGGTTTTTACAAGTCATACCTATCATACGTGCTACTAACAACACCCAGGCTGTTAAAAAGTGTATTCCAAAGTTTAGACAAGACACTTTGGTGCTATGGAGAAGAAAGAGTCTACAACAGACTCCACCTATGTATTTTCTTTTTAAGATCATCTAAACTTTATTGAAGACTAACCACAGAACTGAAAATTGTTGGTATTAACAGTCTAGGGCATCCTGTGCACTGAAGTCTCAATTTCTTATCCTGAATACGTGTTCTGGCTGACAAATTTGGGTGTGTTATTTTGCCTTCTAGATATTCAGATATTCTTTTGGCATCTGGGAATTTAATTAACAGCTTTTACATGTATTTAAAGCAAAGTAAACTTTCCTGGAACCTCTTGATGGTGAGGAGCAATCTTATTTATGAACACTGGCACCTGTCATGTTAATTTGTACAAAGTTTTTGATTTATCCTAAAAGAACACATTACACAGTGGATTTGGAGGAGTTAAAGGGAATCTGCAGGGTGACTTTAATCTTTATGTCTTTATATACTTGAGGGCATTTTACTGCACCTCTGCACTGCTTTCACTACACAATCATTTTCTGCTTTAGAAATGTAGCCATTTGGATCAATAGTTACAGTACAATATATTGTACTTCTGATGGGAGCCTCACAGGACAGTTAAGAAGCACCATGGTAATTTCACACAACGCTTGGCTACACTCTGAAATATATTCTAAAAGTAAAGTTGGCAAAACATACACTGTGCAAAATTTACAAGAGCCCTAATGAAATTGTACTTAGTCTACTTACTTTTATTAAAACTAAATTAGGAAAAATGGGATCTAAAGGGATGTTCCTTGCTTGAAACATGGGTGTTTTAATAGGAAGCTGTAAGTATTAAGGACCGGGCTATCTGCCTCTGAATTTGTTGTAACAGTAGTTTTCAACTTCTGTGGAACGGTGTTGTCTTGTTTGGAAGGATTTTTGAAGGGAAAGATTTCTAGCTAATGTGATAAGCATGCATTTCCTGGCCTTGATTTAAAAGAAAGTAGAAAAAAGAAAAAAGGATGTTTGGAGACATTTGCTCAATACACAGAATAAAAAATAAAAGAGCATTTAAAAATATATGTCCCTTAAAGCGTTAACAAATGTATCCTGCACGTTGTGGATTTTACAGTAAATTCTTTATCTATAAACAAACCGGGTTATCACAGCTGTTTATTGTACTGCTAGCCCTGATCCTAACCTTTATGTCTTTATTGCTTACATACCATTCCCTTGTTTATACGTCTGTACCAGCCTGTGCCCTTGAACTTGGCCCCTGCGAGCCCTGACCCGGCGCGCTCACTCGCTCACACGGGTCACGTCGGCAATCAGTAAATGGGAGACGGGGCTGGCGGGCGGCCGACGGGCAATTAACACACAGCGCCGAGGCCTCGCTGGCCACCGGGGCTGCCGCAGGGGCAGACCACCAGCCACGGTCCTTGGCGCTGGCGCTGCGGCACGCTGGCCGGGCTGAGGGTTACGGCGGGGAGAAAAAGAAAGAGCGAGTAAGGGGAGGAGGAGAAAGGAGCAAAGGGCAGCTGGGATCCCCTTTGAAGGGTTGTGTGTGTCTCGGTGTGGGATGCCAGCTGGACCGCTCACCCGTGCCCAGCAAAACTGCCTGGAAAGCAGTGCCGGGGGCTGCACCAGGAGGGGAGTGATGCTTCACCACTGCAAAACTGTCAGTCCCCCTCCCCTTTCAGCTGCCCAGCTAGGGCCTTGGCAGTGTGCATAAGAAATGAAGGAGAGCCGTGTGCTCTTCTGCCTTTTTCTTTTTTTTTTTTTTTCCCTCTCTCCTCTGGCTGATAAGCTGACAGCCAGGCGTGCCTTGTTCTGATAACTCAGCGAAGTTTGGTTTTCGTACGGACAAACAGCCCGTGCCCTCCAGCATCCTCACCAGCAAGGCTAGAAGGGCAGGACGGAGTGGGCAGTGAATAAGCAGGAATACAAGAATAAGCAGGGACAGGGATGCATCTGGGAAGATCTGTCTTCAGATCAATGATAAACTTCAACCGTCAGCCAAAAAGTACTTACCAAAACCCCTGACGTCCCACACAGTGGATTTCAGTGCGCAGAGGTTTTGGGCTCAGCTCTGTGGGCTGGGTCAGAGTGTTTACCACCAGGAGTGCAGCTGAGGCACGCTGTGCTATGAGCCCGAGAGATGGGCTCTCCAGAACGTGGACAGCCCCAAACATGCTGGGACAAACGGATGCCCGTGTGTATGGTGAGCCTTCCTCACCGCTCCTTGGAGAAATCAGACCTGTTTGGGTTTCAGTTAGTTGAACGGGGTCTTCGCTAAAAACAAACCTCTTGGTGAAAACATCTCCAGGTCTGAATCAAATCCTTCATTTGCTACTAAAAATAATGTCAGTGAATGGAAGAATTCATGAATTCTCCCAGGGAAAAGAAAAGATGATCCCATTAACCTACATTACAGCCATCACCATTAAGAGATACCATTAACACGCAGTTCCCACACAGTCATCCCTATAATTTTGGAGATACTACAGTCTTCCCTATAATTGTGTGGTAACTCCTGGCAAATGCTGACTTTTTAATAGGCAGTATTGCAGCCAAGTACTTTGTCGGATTATAAGGCCCAATCCGTGTAGCCTTTCATGAGCGTTTTGGCTGTTCAGGCAAAGGCCTATCTCTAACCACACTTCAGATCAGAGCTCCAGAATAGCATTGGGTCCCCCACCATCTAAAATTATAGGATTTTACTGCCTTACAAGGTCATGAGCAGTCATAATCAACCAATACAGAGGATGATAGGACTATGAAGAGTTTTCATGACATAATATCATGTTGTAGTCGTTTCACTTTCTAAAGTAACATGTACATTTTCAGTGGCTGTTCTTCACACATTTGTTGATGCTCAGCCTTTGAAGTGAGAGTGCTGATGAGTGCTCATATTTGGTGAATAAGCTTAACCGAATCCTACTAGTTGGAGAATTGGAATGTTATTGTGTAATATAAAGTGTATATATATATATTTACAAATACACGGGCAATATTCTGTTCTCTTAATGTATTTTGTTTACACATTTAGGCTCTGATTAAAAGTATTCTGGTAAGTTTAGTAATCAAATTTTCATCTTTTCAGAAGTGTGAATTTTCTTCATCTTTTACTTTGTGCTGTCCTATCTACCAGCCCAAGATTTTGTTTAATTTTTTTTTCCTCAGAGGAGGGAACTGCAGAGAAGTCAGTGTGGTGTTGCAGTAAGAAGCTGGGGTGGTCCTCGGGACTCATACCTTGACTTACTTCAGGTCCTTAGTGTGACCATAAGCTAATAATTCAGCCCTTATGCCTCAGTTTCCCAGCTGTGGGGTAGTGGTAATACATTACTCTCAGGAGTAACATGAAGATGTATTCAGTATTTGCCTGCTATTCTCAGGTTGGAAAAGGGTGCTGACAGAGAAAGCTGTTGGAGGAAATGGGCTGTTGTGAATCCACAAATCTCTTGTGGTCTTAATTGTGGTGCCTGTTGCCCAGGGGAAGAAACTCTTCCTCTCCTTCTGCACCATCTCAAGAGGCAGTTGAAAAGCTCTTGGTAACATCACCAAAGCAAAAGGACTTAGGGAGCTTCAGGTCTGGAAGCCAACCAGACAACATGAGGACAAGATCCTACAACCTTGTCCTCCATGGCCACACTTCTAAAAAAGCAATAAATTCTGTTTCTGACTAAGTATGCTTCCTGCTGTGCAGCTAAGTATCCTTCCTGCTTGCATAAGGGTTAACTGAGCCCTAAGAATGTGGTTGATATATTACAGCACTGATGTAGCCATCAAAGAGTACCAGGCAAACAGCATGTTCTTAAAAATGTGTCGTTCTCATACCCTTCCGTGAGAGATTTTAGTAATTTTTTCCTACCCTTGCAGGTTGTCTCTTTTTTGAAGTAATTTCTCAGAAACGTTCTCAAATCTAAAATTAAGAAAATCTGTATGTTATGTGCTACAGTAAAACAGAACCTGTTTTCATAGGTTAAAAAAACCCCAAGTAATAAGATGTATATTTATGTAACAAGAAGTCAGATTTATGAAAAATGCTACTGTGGCTTGTAATTTCAGATGAAATGGTCCAATCTCAGGATAAGAAGCGTTGGATGCTGACATGTAGTGATGTGCAAACTCCCCTGTCTCAGCTCAGTATATTTCTAATTTTGCTCTAATTATCAATCACTTGATTCATGTCAGACCACTCACATTTAAATCAAGTTTTTGTGCTATTTAGACAGGTACTCTGTAAACACAGGGAGAAGAGGTGGTTTCTGGAATGAACGGGAATGGCTGCCCGAGTGGCTGTCTGACTCCATGTTCTGTATGAACAAATTAAAAGCAAGAGTCTTTCATGCTAAATTTCTAGGGCCCTCTGCACAAATTGCCCAATTTATTTAAGTATTTTCTGGTGGTGAGATGTTTTGGGACGCGGGGGTTGATAAGACGCGTTAAATAAAACACTGCAAGTCGAATTTAAGTATAAAATGAAATTCTTTCTGTGTTGGGTTTGATGTTCTTAATTTAATCCCTGGTGGACAGTAGTCTGCATTACAAAACCTTCACACATAATTTGGCACAGTTTGGATGATTTGCAATCTCTCCCTTGCTCTCTCTGCAGAGGATGCCCTGAGCAGATCCTGCGTGGAGGCTCGGTGACCTCTCCTCTCTCAGGAGGGTGGTCTCTTCAGGTCACTGTTCAGGTCATTTCTGCAGCAGAGTAAGGAAGCTTTGACTGTTTCTTCATTTGTGTGGATAAACAGAGGACTTTAATTTCCAGCACTACCGGTCCCTAACCTTCAGAAGCTAAGCAGTCACCGAGGGGGATGGGGAAGAGATGCCAAAAGAAAGTGCAGAGCAAAGAATGTAAAGAATTTTGCTTATCTGTGACAAGTTTCTAAGCGTGTTTGATTATGGTAATAAGGATACCTCATTAACAAAGGATTTTAAAGGCATGTACACCATTCATAATCAGCCCTGGCCAAAGTACAGCATACATTTTTAACTTTTTTTTTTTTAATGGGATCTGTTTGAAATACAGCAGCACTTTAGTGCAAATGTGGAATTTCACTTGATGCACAAGGGTGGGGTTGTGGCAGCTAAGGAAGGAGCTGTATCTCCAGAAGAGAAAGTCCCCATCGCCAGCAAGAGATGACTGTAAAACATGCACAATTCCCAATCCTTAAAACTCTCCCTAATTGCAAATCTGCTCATTGTTTTAACTTATCTCTGCCAGTGCTGTGCTGAATTAGTCCTTTGGAGTCCCTGAATGGGGGATCAAGGGAAGAGAAGAGGAAGAGAAGGATGGGAATGAGAGCGAATGAGAAACAGAAGAAAGCGAGATAGCCAGAGAAAAGGAAAGGGGGGGGGGCGGGTGTGTGTGCATGTTAAGCATAATTGCCCTTTGGCTTCCTGTGAAATTGTAAAAGCTTTTGAATACCCTTGCCCAGCCACAAGAACATTTTCCACATCTCTGCTGCATGGGAGGCATCTGGCCTGGTGCAGGCAGGGAAAAGGAAAGAAATGGTTCAGCAGGAATTTACCTCTCCTGTTCAGATGTTTTCGAAGGTGTGTCTTGCCCGGACACTGGAGCAGTGAATGTCCCCCGCCACTAGCCAGTCCTCAATGTTAGGCCTGTTGGGTATTTCCCGCCCCCCTCCCTCAGTTCCCCACTTGTGGGGTGGGAGGTCCGCCACCTCTGTGGTCACCCCATTTTTGGGCCAGTTTGGCACTGTAGCAGGCAGCTGTTCTCACCAACAAGCAACCTGTGGGAATTTACTTCAGCTCCACCTGATACCTGGAGTGTTCCTCTTTTTGCATCCTTATCTCCTCATGAGTTTATAATCTAGAACAGAACGGTACCCCTGCTGTTCTCCGGACTTCTTATCAAATGATTTTGCTATCGGACACATTCAGATGACAGACAAGCCGCTTCTGGCCCCATGTGGGTTGCTGTGTGGGTGCTTTTTTGAGTAGCGATGGACTTGAGCAGAAATCTTGTGTTATGTCAAACAGGAGAAAAATGAAAACCACCTATGCACGAGGCTCTTCAGGCATGTTCCAGGTATAATATTTGGGTGCTGTCTGCCCAACCCTAAATGCGGTGGATATAACTCAGTATTTCTTCTTCTAGTGCCTTTGGGTTGAAGAAAGCATTTTAATATCCACATACCTCTAATAAACTAAAGCTATAACGAGGCTTTTTCTATTTGTATTGCTCTTTTGTTGTCTCCAATGCGCATTTACCATTGATTTTTGCCAAACTCCCCTGTACTGTAACTGTGCAGTTATAAACTGGTGTTACTGAGGGGAACTGAGGAGAGGAAGGATAGCCATAAAATTACTGGTTGCAAACAAACACTGCAGTTCTATTTGGGCGTTTATCAGTAACACCTGGAGATTATTGCATACAACCTTCCTAATCAGTAAATCAGCCAGCCACCAATTGTTTCCTTAGCCACATCAGACAAAAATGTAACAGCTGTTTAATTTACCTTTTTTATGGTAGGAAATTCATATCCTGAATCACTGATATCTTTATTTTGCAACTGGCTGCCATTAAATTATTTCTTTTCTTTTCTCTCAGTGTCGCCTGCTAGAAAAGATGGGAGGGTTGGTCTGCGTGCACGAGGTGGTCTGATGTCATCTTTCAGGATGGTGCCCGTGTGGAAACCAAGTGAAACTCTCTGGAGCTTTCCTAGGTAAGTTGGGACATCCCCTCAAGTCCAAGTGGGGGCACTTGCTAACGTGAGCAGGAACTGAAGGAAGTGCAGGCACAGAGCTGAATCTTTGCAAACTCTAGAAACTCTGAAGCAAATGACTTCAGTTGGCTTGAGACTGTGCAACAGCCAGCTACAACTGAATGCTTTATTGCCGTCTGGAAGTGTTTATTTTCTGAACATAAATTCAAGGGACAGATTCAAGGCATGTCTAGAAATAAAGCATATCATCATGTGAGCTAAGCTGACAAGGACAATTTACTGTACCCTGCATTCGTTCTGGGCCAATCGGAAGAGAAGAGGCTATTAACATCCTGAAATTCCCGCTGTTCGGCTCTCCCTGTCCCTTCACTGAACTCGGGAATGGCATGTATTAACCCCTTGAGGGCCTCCTGTGCACGGCGCACGTCCAAAGAAGGGACACTTGTTTAGGCCCGGTGCACATATGCAGTATGTCCAGCTCTTATTGACAGCAGCAGCAAAGTGCTTTAAAAGCCATGACACGGCCTGCACTGTCTGGAGGCCCAGCACAGGGTTAACCTCTTTCCTAGAGGCAGTTTCAGTGCTGTAGATGAGCACTGACTTACTCTGTTTAAATACGAGAGTTCACTGGTCAGCTTGACCTTGAATTCTCTTGCAAAGACAGGAACAAGTTGACATACTGTTCGTGTTTCCAGTGGCTGAAAAGTTCAGGGAATACAGCGCAACTGTAGCTCACATGCTGTGAGCATCACTTAGAGAAGAGAAGTGAAAGTTCATTTCCTACTTTTTAAATCCTGACAGCAAGAAAAGTAACAAAACCAGAAGAGAGTCAGAAGGTAAAGCACAAAGGGCACAACAGCAGATACTGCAGAGGAAAGGTGCCATTCATAGTCGGGAACGTGTTATAATAAAATCCACAAGCAAAAGTCCACAGAGGACTGTTTGCATAGCAGCATTACAATATCTACATGTGTAAATAGAGGGAACAGCCTTTAAATCCACGTTACAGCAGCGACTGTTGGGTCTTTTACCTGCAGCTGCGCTGCTTGAAGTATTCCTCCTGACTTCGTGAATGTCCTTGTATAGGACAGCACGACCAGCCCTATTTGAACATTGCAGCTGAGGGAAACATATTATTCTGGCTCTGAATATGAGTTTTCTGTATACAGCACTGCAGAAGGGCAGTGCAGTCGAGTTAACTGCTCTCCAGCTCCTTCTTGTCATCCTGTCCCCTCTGCATGGTAGGGGGTACAGATTCAGCACAGCAGCTCATTCCTGCCTCTTGTTCCCAGTGAAAAGTGCATCTCTGCACCTCCAGCCCCTGCGTGAGAAAATGTAAGCTTTTCTAGGTTTTCTTTTAAATCGAGGCTGGCTCACGTGTAGCCTGGTAGGGCTGAAGGCACAGCACACCCAGGCACTCCTGCAGCCACAGACCTGTAGAGGCAGGAGCAGAAGCAGGAGTAGACGCTGGATCCTGGGTTGTGGTCAGCCTCTCAGCTTCTCTATTTGTTTATCACTGTGCCTAAGAACACATGGAGTAAATCCACACGTATTAAAAACACACGCTCCCCCAGCAGTTTGGTCCCATTTTTCATCTGGGCCTTAGTCATTCCTCAGTATTTTGGCACAGAGTCATGCAGCAGGATCTTTCTGCTATATTGGCATAATATTCACAGCTGTAATCAAAACATTTGTTCTCCTATCGTCTCCCAAATCACTTGGGGTCCCCTTCTCCCACCGAGGAGCCTGTCTCATTCATTCCCTGGCTGTTACACACAGCTTAAGTATTGCAGCTTTCAGTACTAGACCAGAATAATGTAAGAACCACAAAGAATCATTTATCTGGCGTGACATATTTTGTGCTCTTGTGTAAGTTTTCCTAAGAGACTTCTGAATGTCCTACTGGGTGACTGTAGAGACACCGAGGACTCAAAGTCACGGGTATCATCTTTATTACAAGCCCTAAAACACTGAGCACAAAGGCAAAGCTGAGTGAATTTAACTTTTCTGAAATTAAGATACTATAGTGTCTCACCTTCTGAAGATCCCTTTAAGAGGAGAGTGGTTTGGGACTGGAAGGATCCTAGTACTGAAACTGATCTTAATCTTCTATTACTATAGAAATGTTTCTGTGCTTTAAAAATACACTCCCTATTTCTTACTTTCAGACTACCATAATCTCAAATTAGCCTTCTGAGCAAAGGTCAGGAGTGCAGGAGTGCAGGTCTTATTGGTTCAATTAAAGGAAATAACGCAAAATCACACAGGCTATTGCAGAAGTCTTTGTCAACAACTTCCTGAATACTGAGAGGCTGCTCAGGCATAAGCTGTCTATACAGCCAGATAATGCTGTTATTAGAAACACATTAGTGTGAGAAATTTAAAAAAAATATCTATATGCATGGCTAATAGATACATTCATCTCTTAGCTTTCACAGTAAAAGTCCTGGACTAGTGCTTCTGATTAATTATTAACATTTGTCTTCTTGTTCTTTTTTTTGGTGCGTTTACAACTTAGCCTTGCCTCTCTCTTTTTTTTTCCAAAATGCTTGCACATAACAAAGCTCGGATAACTACGCTGGTAGCTGTTGTACTATTACTCGCCAATGTCCTTAGTAATGATGAAATGTTAAGTATAATGTACCAATAAATATTTTGGAGTTAGGGAACTGTCAGGTATGTGGGGGAAGGCACTTTGTGTTAACAGTTGATATACTGTTGTTACATTGATGAAAACTGGGGCTAATGCATTTGTGTGAAGATCCTCTTTTTAAAAAGTGATTTTCCTTCCTTTCTTTCTTTTTTTTTTTTTTTTTTTTTTTGTTTGTGTCCTTGTGCCTGAACATTTGACCCTGGGGGAGTAGGATGGAAAGACTGTTTAAACAGCAGAGAATTGTTTATTTCAATTTTCTCCTTTTTTCTCCCTTTTCAGTTCTCTTTACAGGTAAATCACTCGCAATATGGGAGAATCTCAGAAAGTTCAGAGGTTTAGGGCAGGAAACGCCTCCCCTCCCCCTGAAATTTGGATTCAGAGCTAAATTTATCTAAATGCTGTCATTTCCCTGCTTTTCCTTCTCTACCTCCTTCACTACATTCCTCTTTCTCCCTCCCCATTCCCAGCAACCCAGATCTTATCCTTTCCTTGACCTGCAGCTCCCCCTCCCTAGCCTTCCACCGCTTTAAAATGTCCGGAGGCTACAGCTGAAGGTGGTAGTTTCTCCTGTTGTGTTTCTTTTTGGTTTTTTTTTTGTTTGTTTTTTGTTTTTTGTTTTTTTTTTTTTAATTCCTGGGCTGCACTATAGCAAGAAATGCTGTATAAGCCTCTGCCCTCAGAGCCTGTCTCCATCAACAGAGACTAAAAGCGGTTTTGGTGGCCCCTGAGATGAGAAGTCAGCAGCAGTGCTCAGCAGAGCAGTCCAGGCTTGCTCATGGCTCGCTGGGTGCAAGCACCGGCCGGCACTGCAGCAAAGGGCCCGCATAGGTACAGGCCATTGCAATTTGTTTTAGGTAAAAGGATTCTGAAATAGGTGTGGAAGTTCAGCCAAATTTCCAGGCAGCTCCTGCTTCTTCTGACACATCCTGTGCATTTGCATCCCTTATCGCTATCTTGAATGGGTTTGTCCTGGTAGGGAATACACAGAGTTCAACAAGATACCTCCCTTTTTCTTCTTCTCTTTTTTTTTTTTTTTTTTTTTTAAATATTATAGTCTTGTACTGTGGCTATTCTGGTTTTTCATAGAAGTGGCAGACAGCCAAAGACTAGAGTCATTATTTGCAAACTCTAAAAATAGAGTCAAGATTTATAGGAAGAAAACAGATACGTCTTGTTATAAAACCATGAATAAGGATTGGCACAAACATAACGGTTTATTCTTTTTTGATATTGCTTATTGTAAATTGCACTCTATCTTTCTGGGAGATACACTAGATAGTTACAGTACAGGAACATTTCCTTTACTTGAAAGTGCTGGAGAACTGCAGTTTATTTGTTGTAAAGACTTGATTATTCAAAGGAAGCGATAAGAGATGAGGTAGCCCCTGGGAATTTTGTGCATTGTTGGGGTGGACAGTTTGTTTTAAAAAAAGTATTAGTGATCTTCTGCAGGTCACCGCTGATAAAAATTACATTCAGCTCATCTCTTCGCCCAGTGTAAAGGCGCCTCACGAGTTGCACTTCTGGTTAATATTGCTTGTTATTATAAACTGTGAACATCACATCCCTGATCTAACTAATGTTAATAACACTCCGCACACTATCTCCTTCCTCATAGGCTCTGGTGGGGCAGCAACAAAAGGGGGGAAAAAAAAAAAAAGGAAGGGGGAAGCATAGAGAAACAGAGGGAGAGACTTTCAGAAAGAGTTAAAAAGGCCTGATGAAATCCTTACAATGTACACCATATGGCTTGACATTTACCAGATTAGTTAAACATTTCTACTGGGGATAAATATTCCTGCACATCGATGTAAAGAAATTGCATGAGACAAGGGCACATACAGCATATTTATGCCATGGAGTAATCTTCCCCCCCCCCCCCTTTTTTTTTTTTTCCTCTCCTCCCCTTTGCTAGCAGCATTCAGGTTACTGAACATGTAAGGGCCAAGTGTAATAAACCCAAATGAACCCCTGTGCACTCCTGAGGTGCTTGTCACTGTGTCTGCAAACATAAGCCCCCTCCCAGCATTGCCCCAAACGCACACAAAACACCCAAAAAAAAGTTTCGAATGAGCAATCTTGCTATTAAAAAAAAAAAAAAAAAGGCAACTCTGTGGAGAAGCTAAAACATTAAAGTTTGTCAAAATCTATTTCAGGACTCGGTTTGCCTGTGGAGAGATGACTGTGATGGCTGCCAAACTGATTCGAGGCGGGTTGATGCAGAGGAGGTGACTGCTGGTGCCCGTGTCTGGTGTAGACTACTCCGCTCCTTGGTGAACAGCCCTAAAGCCATAGATTTCATTTGATCTTTGCAAAGGCTAACATCTGTCTGCTGTCATTTTAGTAAGATTGATGACAGGCTGGGATAGGGGAGGAGGAGGGGGAGTGCAGCGGGAGGAAGGCTGGTCCCCGCAGCCCCAACGGCTGCGGCCGAGCCTGCCCAGAGTCGCTGGCCCGGACCTTCTGGTCGGCTGCGGCAGTGGCAGGGAGTCACTCCTGCACCACTCTGGCAGTAATTGCACTGGATTGTTACAGCAGATTGCAGGAACTCAGAGACATGAAGGCAGCATTTTGCACCTTATATATCTTAATAGATTATTCGCGTCACAAGCAGCACAGAGCAAAATGTTATGACAACCATAAGAATGTAGTTTACTGTGGCTTAACGTGGCTGGGCAGTACAGGGTAAAGCTATCAAAAAAAATATCTATTTTTTTAAAGTTTCCAAGAGAAACTAACCAGTGTGGACATGCAGCTATTTTTATACAAAACCCTGAGTTTTGGCAAACTCTTTCCAGGCTATAGCAGAAAATGCTTACTCTTTTTATTAGTAGTAGTATTGCAGTGCCAAAGTAAAAATCATACACTTTCCCACTTGGAAGCTTCCTTACTAGCTGATGTCTGAGCTGATGTAATAGGGGAATCTTCTACAAAGGACACATGTCCCAAACGGGGCAGCCGGTTGCTGGCTGCGGCATGCGATACGCCTCGGAAAAAAATAGCATTCGTACTTGGGCAGGATGAAGTCCATGTATCTTTTTCCATGAATGAATGAGTGAATGAATGACTATCAATGCTGAAATTTGATCTTAAGGCAAAATTCTAGAGATTGGGGGTTCACCAGGTGCACGTATGCATACAAGAGGGATTTTGGTGCTTCTGGGGAAGAAGGGCGATGCGGTGCGGTGCACTGCGGGAGAAGTGCATGGTGACAGGGTTACTACCCTTGTGGATTGGGAAGTGAGAAATGTACCTGCAAATCTTAATACCAGTATTAGATTGGAAACCATTGAGGCAAGGGCTGGAAGCGGGCCTAGATCCTCTCTGGGAGCTGGAGGGGAGATGAGTGCGTAAGCCGTTAACTTTAACGAGCTGGAATTCAAAATATGCCTGACCTAAAACTCCAGGCTGGGATGTGTGTGGACTTGGGGGAAAGCTCAGCTCCAGCCCCTCCTGTTGAGATTTATAGTGCTGAGACCGATGCCCTGCAGATTTTAACCACACAGTGTCTCATCACGACAAAATGACACCCCATGAGGATGGGATTTCAGCTCTGGCCAGGGAAAAATGTAGTGTAGAGTATGGAAACAAGCTGTACGCTCCTTATTCTTGCTGGTTAGAGAAGAGAAGAGACTCCCACCCAGATGGGAGGGCTGGCTTGGGCCCCACATGAACTTTGAGCTTGGGTGATCACGGGTGGCTGGATTGATAAAGAGTGAGCCAGAGAGATAAATACATGTACAGAGGAAAATAAGAACAGATAATAGATTGGCATAAGTCGCAGTGTATTTTCTCCTAGTGATGAAAGGCTAAGAGTGAGTTATAGATCTTTCCTTGTGATAAGAACGGATATTTCTTTCCAAATCATTTATCTATAAGATACTGAGATATTATTTAGGTCTGCACTGGTATCAGTCTGGCTCTTTGCTTTTCTGTCCCAGTCCTTGAGCAGGTGAAAACATGCCGGTAGGGACCCTAAAGGTTTTGTCTGCAGCTCCTGGGGATGAGGTATTCGTTTTTATCAGAGGGAGTTGAGAAGAAAGAGGGCATGTTTATCCTAGTGTCTCGGGTAAACGTGATACAGCTATTTAGGTATTACCAGAGTTTAAATCTTCAATTGTTCGGGTCCTTTGTGTGTGACAAGCAATCACTGTAGGTGTTATAAGATCTGTTTAGTGGTCTGGGATATACTTAACTTTTTTTTTTTTTTAAAAAAACAAAAAGAAGAGAAAGAAGAGGATGGCTCTATGAAGAAAACAACCCCACCTGACAACTTTGATGTAAGAAGAGCCTTCTCCTGTTGACTGCTGCGGAGATGCTGGCGCGTCAGGTGGGCGCGCTCAGCCCTTTCATCCCCGCAGTCAAGGCTATAGAACATTTACATGTCTCAGAGATACGACATAGGTATGGTACGCGTGCGTGAGGGCGGGCAGCCTGGGCTTGAAAGAGTATTCAGAAAAAAAAGCAGCATGTTTGTGTCAACCAAGAGAGATTAGAGTACCTGGTGTTACAGATAGAGAAATGTCTTTCATGTGATTAGAAAAGCCAATGTTATTATTGTTGTTATTATTTAGTAAAGGTCCAGTCCTCATCCCGCTTCCCCTGAGGGGCTGGGCTGTGCCCTGGGCTGGGGCTGTTGGAACCAGCCGGATCCAGCTGGAACCGGCTGTGCATGACAGGCAGCCCCTGTTTCTCCTCACAGCGCCGACCTCTCTGCGAAGCTGCCTCCAGCCTGAGGAGATGGTGGAAGTGTTAGGGCCAGGCAATGACCGCAGGCCTGAGAGGAGAGCGCAGGTGGGCTGGGGACAGAGCCCCAGGGTCAGGCAGGGCTGTGGGAGGAGGGCCGGAGGGGCTGGCCGTGCGGGCTGGGTGCCACGGCCGTGAGTAACGGCTGTTTGCCCGCAAAGACACTTGTGGGTCAAGGGGACTTGCGTTTCTGCTAAACAGTCCAGTATATCTTCACCTTCTGTAATCTCAGCTGGAGCCTCTGCTGTCATGCTTTCTTCCTGTAAAACCTCTGCTTTTGAATCTTAAGAGAAATCTTTACAGTGGTCAGTAAATCCTAATGTTGTACTTGTTCTGTTTTATGAGATTTCCAGCAACACACGGCTTCGGAGATTTGTCACTTGGCAGATCAAACAGCTCTAAGGACACAGCAGACTTGGGCTGAGGGGGGAAGAAGTCAACTGTCTCCATCTTGTTTAAATGAGCTTCAGGTTCAGTACATTAACGTGCTAATAAGGAAGTCTTGTGTTCCCACACTGTTCTTAAAGGCATTCTCACACTGCTGACCTGACCTCTTTAATCCTGGCTTTCCTGAAGGAAAAGCTGATCCATCAGACCTCCTGTATCTAAAATGGGATGAAAGGAAGCAGTGGACCTACTTCTACGCTGGTGTTTCTCAGGTACCTCAAGCAGCCCTGTTCTTTATGTATTCATCTCTCATTTCCCTGGGAAGGGGGGGGGGGGGGGGGGGAAAGGAAAAAAAAAAAACCTAGATGTCTAGATGTGAGGGCTCAAATCACTGAAGATGAGAAACAGCAAAAGGAAATAAAGAGGTCACACACCTAAGTTAGCTTATGATTAAAAAGAAATTAGTGGGGCTATTTTTAATTTGTTTAAATATATTACTTTCTATTAAAAAGGTCTTTATATTTCACTAAGTATGAGATGAAGTGTGTCACCAGAGGAAGATTTTTCAGTTTTAGTCTCTTTCCTCTTAAACAATTAGAAGTCAAAGAAACTCCGCTGCAGTCACAAATGTGAAGCCAGCAGAAATGGCAGCAGAGTGGGACTTTTCCTCTACAATACAGTGTGGTTGCCTTCCAGTGGGAACAGTTGGCAAGAATTCAGGGAATTAAAACATCAGCTGTGCACAACAGGTACAGTGTGGGTAGGTCTGTGGTACTACCTAGCCCCCCAAATGTTCAGCCTCAGAATGCTGTGCAGCCTTGAGAGGCAAAACGCTGCGTCCCTGCACTCAGATCCAGCCCAAGGCATTTAAGTCCCAGCCCAAGGAGCTGGTGGGACCCCTCTTGGAGGCTGAAGTGCATCTCGTATCCGAGTTGTGCTGCCAGAGTTTACGTCTTTTTCTGTTAAATCTGCTAGGCTATGGATATTTTCAGGCTGCAGCTGACAGAAATTAGAAAGGATAGTTGTAAACGAAGTTTTGTAATGCCAGAAGTCTGTGACGGAGCTTTTTAAATCAGTGCATGAGCTAAACGGTGATCCAACTGTTCTAAGACTTTCCGTGAGATTGCTTGGTTTTCCATTTTTCCTCTGTATTTTAACTTCTGGAATATCTCTTTTGTTAAATGGAATGCCTTAAGAGTAAACATAGCAATTGGGTTAGTCTCTGCAAACCTGTGAGGGAAATTCACCATAATGTTTAAAATAAAATAATAAAAAGTTTGGTTAGGAATTTGTCACAGAACTCTGAAACAATGCAAACACCCTTAGTTTCCTGTTTCATTCCCAGCTGGAAAGTCAGGCCAGAATCACTGAACATTTCACCAAGTCTTGCTAACCTTCTGAGCTGAGTTGTGAGAAATTGTTCTTGACATCACATGAGCTGGGCCACAAGGCAGGACTAATGTGATATTTGCTGTCGAAGGTTTCCTAGGAAACATGCTACTTAGAGTGCTCAGCCCTCCCTGCCACCCTTCCCGCATCCTCCCGTTTCACCCGTTCCCACAGGTTTTGCAGAGGGCAGTGATGTCCCCTCTGACCTCCGGACACCCTCGGTGCAGACCTCCCGCTACAGCACGATGCTTCCCAGCAGCCCTGTGTGCCCAGCTGAGCACAGAGTGGTTGCAGAGATTTTGGAGCTCGCCCACCTAATTGCCCTTTTTTTCTGTGATTTGTCCCTTTCCCTCCCTCTTTTTGTTTTCTCCAGCACTCTGGAGTGGGAGAGGTGAGAGAAACTAGGCTACACCCTGCTGGAGCTGGAGAAAAGGAAGTTTGAGCCTTCCCAGCAATCTTAACCTTTCCTGCCAAAGGGAAACTGGTGGAAAAAGGTTAGGAAATTCAGCCCATTAACTTAAAACTTAAGTTGCCACAAGGCTCCCCATTGTTTGCAGGTTGCAATACAGTAGCTGTTACGGTACAGAACCTCTAGGGATTTTTCAGCTGAAGGGGGTTCCCTAATTCACTCCCACAATCTCATCTGGTGGCTGTAGGTGCTGTCCTTGACATCAGACCCACTTAAATGATTCTTGTCATTCAGGCCAAACTTTTCAGCTTGGCCGTTTGGAGCGACAGGATGGTTCCCATTGAGGATGAGATGAATGGAGTCGGTTCACACATGTTAAATGCAAATCCTTAGATGGAAACTCATGGTCAGCTTTTTCCAATGCTATTTTCAGAACTTCCACAAAAGACTGTGCTGTGATTATATGTATTCATGATATGTATATCATGTATTCAGCTCAAACAATATTTGAATGATGCATTTAGAATTCTTCCTAAAAAAGGACCATGCTTCTGTAAACTGCATCATATTTGTAAAAGAGGAAAAAAATCTAGCTTGCTTTTCCTTTCTTTCTCTCTTTCTTTTTAATATATCATTTCATAAGGCTGTAAGAATTGGTGTTAATGCTACATTACACACAGACACACTTCTACATAATCATATGCATTTGCATGTATGCCATACATAAACAACCCTATGGAATCCCGACTCTTCATTGTTAAGTTTGTCTCCGTATTTTTCAAAGTGAAGAAGCTCTGGATGTCAAACAGTTGCTTTTTTCACTCTCTTTCACTGGGCTATACAGCAAATACAGCCAAAAAAATAAAGCATTGGGGGTTTTGTGGGGGTTTTTTGTTTTGTTTTTTTCCTTTTTCCTACCCGGCCATTTATAACTACCTATTTTCCCTCTTGTCTCCTCTGCTGATAAAACACCATTTTTTTGACTCCATCGTTAAGTGTCCTTCACGTTGCCGATATTGATTTCCCCAGCCCCTTGAAGGCCAAGAGTGTCACCTCCATGATGCTCCCTGCAGCCACTAACTTGGAAAACAGGAGAGCTAGGGTTGCTACGGCCAGACATTGGTTTCCCACATGGTAGGCAAGAAGACAAGTAGCCCTAAGTCACTGGACTGTCTGATTCATTTATCTCTGTGATGCCATTCACTTCACCTTACTGCATGTTTGTGTAGCGAAGCTGTTTGGCCAACATGCCCTGTGGGCCTTGTCTTGGTAATGAAAGCGCAGAGGGCGGAAAAGAAATTCCATTCTGGATTGTTTAGCTCTGTCTTCAGTTTCTGATGGCAACGAAAAGATTGGGCTGGCTTTTGGGCTGGCTTTTCAGTGTGCTTTTAGATTCAGAGGAGCAGCATCTGCTGCACCCTGCAAAGCCAGCAGGACTTCACCTGTGTAATTCTGGGCAGAATGTGGGTCTTTGTGGCCAGAGAAGGGAAACCAGTAACGCTCTTCTCTTTCTGTTCAAACCTAGAAAAGTTTCGTTCGAGCTTTAAGACCGAAGGACAGATGATGTCGGTCAGCTTCAGAGAAACAACATCAGTTTAGCTGAGAATCTGCATACAAGTCTCAGGTATGTACCAATCTTATAGATCAACACTTTTAATTGTAGAGTCATGTTTTTCTTGCACAAAAGTGACGGTGGATTTGCAAATCAGTGTCTACTGTGAGATACTATCATGAAACCACATTGCTCATAGAAGGCAGAACTTTTCTAAATTATGATAGAATACCCAATATGAAAGACTCTGGTGGGTCACCCAGATGATTCACTCATTTTCGAAGCACTTTAAGAATGTCAGTCCTCATGGCACCATGTGTAATATATGTCAGGGGATATTGTTATCCCCCATTTCCCGCTGAGGAAGGGAGGAAAGGAGATTATGAAACCACAACTTGAGTTATTGTTGGAGGCAGGAGTGGAACTTGGGTTTTCCTGAACAGGTTACCGCCCTTCACTTCTCCCTCCTTTGGTATAATTAGCAGTGTCCTGGATCTCTCTTATTCCCATGTAAAACCACATTTGAATACATTTTTCTTTGAAATGGTCTGTCTTGGAGTCATTTCTGTTGTGTGCTTCTGGCTGTTAATGATCTGTTGTCTGCAGTGCAATGCTGCCTAGTACACTAAATCATGAATGGATGTAAAGGCATCCATTTGTGACTACCGGTTTAATCTCTCTGGATTTCTGAAATGGGCTACCTGTAAAACTTTAGGAGCCACGTCTTCAAAAAAGGCAATCTTTGGGGCTCTTTAATTTTTTTGTTCTTGGCTGCTAGCCATTCAGATGGATGTCTTACATCCTTGAGATGAACTTAGTGCAGTCCTCATTGACCTAGCAAGCCATTTTTTTCCCTGAAGACAAGCTGGGATCACATCTTGTAATGACTGCTGCAAGATTGTCTTGTTAGGGAAAGGGCTAAGGTGGGATCGTCTTTAATGACAATGAAAGCACCTCATAAAATCTGATCCTTCGGTTTTACAGGCATGGCTCTAGAATTTTAGCCGATGCAGACTTAGTAAATCAGTCAGTCAAAAATTATATCAGTTGAAGTATAATGTTCATGGCAGTCCAAAAACCTGAACATGTAGGTGATTTGGAGGGCATTTTGTTAACTCTTTAATTGGTCGTTTGAGTGCTGGAGGCAGTAGCTAATTGCCTGTAGGTCAGAGTAGTCCTAGAGCTTAGGTAAATGTATATTGTCATATGTCACATTTTCATATGGCTCCTTTGCACAGGTTGGTAAAAATGATTGCTGCATAATTAAAATTAAGACAAGGTGGGAAAAGTGTTTCAATTAAACCCCTGAAGCCATTGCACAAATTATCTGAAGTACCAAAAACTAATGAATAGTTAAAACTAGTTTTATCTTTTTACTCTTCATTCTTGAATCCTGAGGGTATTAGAATGGCTGGAGACTCTCTCAAAGTTCTCAGAGGTAAGTTTTTGGGTGGGCAGTGCAAGTATGAGTCATTGCAGAGGAATCCAGGCCTTTTAAAATACCAGCACACAGAAACTTTGTTGCCTAGTTGTTTTGAATTGAAAATAACCAGACCTTACGCACAAGAGACCTTTTGGTTTCTCCACCAGCCCAGAATTATTTTGAAAACATCTGCAATATTTCACTCTGCATGCAGCAGGTATTATATACCAGGGAGGGTGATGACAGTAAAAATAAATGAGATATGTTGTAACCAAAACATCCCAAGTTTTACATCATACATTTCACAACCCTTGCAAGCATCCTGTGCTTTGACTTGAAGGCTGAAGGCATGTGGTAGTTTTACAAATGTCTATTAGTATTAACAAATATGTTCCATTATTAGACAGGGTGCCACTGCCCCAACCTCCTGGTGCAAGAGGTGAGTTAATATGGCTTATAAAATATAAGAGTGCTGCAGGCACAAGCTATGGAAATAAGAGCCCTGGCTAAGCAGGAGGTCTCATTACGTTTGGTGGGACGACTTACTAGAGGCCTGAACATGAGTATAAAAGCTGCCTCCCAGCTAAGGCTTTTTATGGTTCCTGTCCTTTCCCAGAGCAATACAACTTTAGGAGGTTTAGAGCAACAAGGTCTGCACCTTTGGATACTGGCAGTGTGCTATTTCTGGCTGGGTTTAGCATGAGAAGTGAATGAGAGAATTAAGATACGCATGTTTACGCTATCCCTGTGCTTTTTAACAGAATTTTTTGAGGGTTGAAATTAGCAGGGCACTTAGGAGTTGTGCTGTTGCAGTTTGTGTTCGGTTTTTGTTTTTTTTTTTTTTTTTCTTTTGCATGGCTCTTTGCTGCTAGCTGTAAACCTCCATTTCTGGGAAACAGAGTGTTTCTTGGCCAGGGTTGTGAGTGTGTGCACAGAGAGGACCCGGTACGCTGAGACTGTATAAACAGCACACCTTAGGAGGAAATAAAAAAGTCTTGCTAATCTTCATTAGAGCAGTTACTGTCCTGTAAGATTTTTAAAATATACCCTAGTAGAGACTGTTTCCAGCCATCCACGTAGAGGTGTCTGTAGGCATTGGCCCTTGCAGGGGTGGTGTATGGTACAGATGAAGAACACAATCGTGTCCTTTTATGCTTCGCCCTCTTTGAATGTTATTCTTGCTCTGCATTTGAAATAAACAGTTATAAAACCTATTCTGATGCTTATCCAGAGCTTATCAGAAACCTTAAATAAGAACTAATTTATTATCATAGGTAGCATATTCATCTAAGTACTAGCTTTATCAAGCCAAGGCAATCCCTGCTGAGGACCAGGATGATTCAGGGAATAGTAGGTTATGAAAACGTGATGACATCAACTCACTAGATGAGTCCTTCATCAATGGGTAAAGCTTCTATAAGTGGAAAAAATAAACCTTCCTGAAGATTTCTGTGGATCAAAATCCCAAGGGATGCAGAGAGCAGAGTAGAGAAAAAGGAGAAAACTGAAACACAGGAGGTGTTCAAATCACGTGAGGTCTCCGCTTTCCCGTGCTTCCTAGTGGAAAAGCAAACAGCCAAACATTGTCAGGAACGTCCTGAAAAGTCAGAATTGTGAATGGGCAAATGTCTGTCCTGCTGTTGCAGTCTCCTCACCAAAATACTTCCTTCAGTCTTTTTTGGTGTGCGTTCAGCCTAGACTGCTTGTAATCGGAGACAAAATTTCCACTGTTTCTTACCTGCGATTCAAGAAAAACACTGCTTAGTGATGAAACAGTGTTTTTCTGTAGCCTTTTCTATATACCCTTGGCCTGAGACCACCCAAATACCAGGTAGAGTGTTGCTTGTGACCAGCCTGGGTTTTCCTCCCACTACAAGGCACAAGTGACAGTCTGTAGTTGCTTGCTTTTACGACTGCAGATTGAGATTTTAGAAGACTACCAACAAAAACCAGCTTATGGTATAGGCTGTTGCTGATTGCTTTGAGAGCGCACTGAAATTCCTGCTCTGCATATAGGAAATACAGGAATGTGGAAATGACTCCAGAGTGTTTGGGATGCCTTTGTGGATTCCATATATATATATATATGTAGTATTGTATTACTTTTATATAGATGTATATGGCAATACCACACAAACCTAATACAAGACATAAAAGTTGTTAAAAGACGTTATGTGACAGATTCACAATTTTTCCTCTGTGTAGGGAGAGCAATTCAAGGTCGTGGCACCAAATTCATCTTTCCAAAGTACCTCATTTCATTGACTATTGAAGGCTTGGACCGGTGCCCCATATTTATTATAAAAATACATATTTTAAGATATTTGAAACCAGAATTTTGATCTGTTAATATGGACCTTGTCAAAGAAAAATGCTAGCTGTTGCTACCAGCCAGGTCCATTCACATGTCAGACCCTGCAAATAACAAGTGTATGCTAAGAGTTTAAAACTTTGATTGAGGATGCAATCAGTATTGCTGGTGGAGGTGCTGGGAGCACAACCCCTGCCTGCTAGGCTTTGTGGAGAAGACCTACACAATGTGCTCATGATCAAAGCAGTGGATGGTAAAGGAATGTATTAGGGCTTTGGAGAAATTGCTTTAAAAGCCTCTGGAATTACAAAGACAGTGAGAGAGACTTTCCATAGACTTTCTGGAAATGCCCTGTGAGTCACTGGTAGGTTCCCCTGGGAACTGAAGGAGCCAGTAGGAAGATGGTAATGGCCTATTAAATTCAATAGGATGTGCTTTGGTGGTGAGTGGTGGGACCACGGCGTTTCCATGTGTTTTCACTAGCTAGCAGCAGAAGGGCATGCACGTTGTACTTCCTTTGGGGTGCAGTTTACATGCAGCGAGGTAGGGATGGGAAGGCAGCTGCCTTCTCCCAGAGAGCCTGCAAGCACTGAATTTCCCTCTGGACTAGCACTCCTCTTGATATGCATCAGTGTTTTAATGGTATTCTCTTGTAAAGAGGAGGTTTTAAAAGGTGTTTTTAATATATGTGACAAACTTAAACCTCGTTAACAGTGAGTCTGGGGACCCACCATCCTTCTGTTATCTCAGGGAGGCACAGCCCTTGCTCACATTAACTCTTGCACAAGGATGAAAACGGTATACTGCTTGAGGCAGTGGTTCTTGCAGCAGCCCAACAAAAAATTGGAGATCTGAGATGTTCAGTTGGTAGTGCGGGTGCCCAAGGATGCGTCTGGAAAGTAAGGTCTGCTTTGCCGTGAGTAGAGCTGTTAGGCTGATGTTACAGGCTTTGCAAGATCATGTTCTTCGGGTGTTCCCATCTTCTCCTGGCTTACACATGAGATGACAACAAGGCTGAAAAGACCCTGTTGGATGCCCAGAAAGGGCCCAAATTAGTAACGATCAGCACGCAGAGGAAGATAAGGCATGAGTAGTGGAATTGGCTTGATTGCTTTAGACAACTTTATGACTTTGTTTTCCTTCCTGAAGTTTTTTGTTGGGTCTTTTTTAGTAAAATAAATCACAGCTCATACATAACACTATGCAAATAAATACCCTGCAGTGTTGCAGTATTTTTGGTGGCTCACAAATTAGCCTTGATAACCCAAAGGATGGAGGCTAGCATATGTCAGGGGTGGAGTCAGGAATAACATGCATCTTTTTGTCTATTTACGTATGACAAATTTCTTCAGTCAGATGCAGGCCAGGCTGAATTTAGCCATCTTGGCCTTGATATTATCCATGTGGCTAAAATTGCCAGTCCATTTACCCTGGAAATTATTACAGTGGTGCACTGCCAAATGCACAGTTGTATTGTTCCTTCGCTTCATGCTGTTGTATGTTAAATGTACCTCTGAGTCTTAAGCAAGTCTAGATTGAGTGTTTTTTGTTTAAAAGAAGTTATCGGGGAGGAGGGGAATCTTTTAGTGTTCTTTCAGAAACTACCAATAAGCTTTGTCATTTACTTCTAGCTTAGGTAGTTATGACTTAAAGGATAAGAAGGAAGTAAAAGGGCTTACGTAAGAATTCAGATGATGGATCACTTGAATTTATAGTGGGAAATCTGCTTTAGTGAAAGGTAGAGTAGGAGCCAGAAAATCCTAGGTTTTTCTACACACAGCCAGAGATCAGTGACTAACCCAAGTTTGTGAGCCAGAAAATGAGCATACTATTTAGGCCTTATATAGGGGCTGAAGACAAGTCTACTGATGATGTGGAGACTAAGGTTCTCCCATCTTTATCTACAACAATGACTATTTGCTTGGAAATACATGTAGAGAGACTTGGCTGTACTAAAACAACCTGTCTTATGTCATCTGAGTGTTGGGACCGTCCAGGCTGGGAACTGTGTCCCTCTTTAAAGGATGAACATGCTCAGGTATCCCTGAAGAGAAGCCATTTGGGGCACCTCCTCTTCTGGAAAGCTGTCAGGATCTTCATGCTTGAGAGGCATCCCAAGCTGGGGAGGAGATGTTTGTTTTCTGATTAGCTCTTGTCTAAGGAATAGACCTAAAAGAATGAGCCCTCCATTAGGAAAACTATTGTAAATGACAAATTCTTCACTGCTGGTCCCAAAGCACAGAGTTTTTGTTAGGGTCACCCATTCTGCAATAAGAGTTTTCATATGGTTTCATGAGGAGATAGTCTTATGTCTCCGTGGGGAAAGATTCATCTCTCGACGTGATTCTTCTTTTGGGTAGGATAAGGAAAGCAATTGCAAGGATTAAAGAGTAACAGCTCTTATGAAGCAAGCAGGCTATCAGCCATCTCTGGAAGCCAGCACTGCCTGTCAGGGAGAAACTCTGTTCTCGTTGTACAAACCACACATTTCATTGGGCACTTGCAAGGCAAAGGTTGAGCATAACATATACCTATAGCTTAGTCAATAAAATCTGAACACTGAGAAGAAATATTATGTCCTTTCTTGTTTGTTTTGCAGAAGAGAACAGAGGCTTGCCGGCACCAACAGAAACTTTTTTTTTTTTGGCTTTCACTGCCATTTTTCCTCTATGGAAAGGGGGAGACATTCTGGCTGTAGTTGCATCTGTTTTCACTATTACCAAGAAGAAAATTTCCATTTTCCAAGTGAACTTAAGGTCCAAGGGCTAGCTCAGTTTCGTTCAGTAATCCTTGAATCTTTCTCGCATGATCAGCTCTTCTCGTGATGAGCACGAGAAGGAGACCAGGAAGGGCAGTGCAGCTGTCCAAAGCAAAATCTTTAGGCTTTTCCCTGAAATTCTCACAATTTAGGGGCAAGCTTTCTATTTATTGCAGGGTTGAATTACAAAAGCAGGGATAACGTGGTTATTGTGCAACGTGCTTGTGCTCCCAAATGACTCTAGATGACTGGTCTGTTACATGGTGCCTGCTCTTGAAGTCTGAAAGATTTTCCGTTCAGGGTAAGCCTGGTGATAGTACAAACCAAAATACTAATCCCACTGCTCTCTTGCACAGATTCAGCCTTGGGTCATGGGAATGCACAGCCAGGGTGCATGTGGCCAAGTCTGAAACATTGCAAATAGTACCTGAAATGTAATGTTGTTTTTCACCCCATTTTCTTCCCATCCTTTTTCTTCCATTTCACAACAGAATAACATTTTTTTAGCCCCCTTTTCCCCTCCATCTGGTATTTGCCTCCTTCCTCTTTCCTTGCAACCCACAAATGTTTTCCACTCTCTCGGCTGCTGTCTTGGGCCCCGGATGCTGTTTGATAAACAGCAGCTAATCTGAAGGAGCAGGTCTGCTCTGCTGGCCATGCAGCAGGAAGCAGCGGTTTCCCTCCCGAGCACTGCAGAGAGGTCTCCTCCGGCAGCAGGGCCCCGCTCCCTATCTTCCCCTTAGACCCCTCCTGCTTCATCCCCGCACCCGGGGTGAGTCCTGGGCATGGGGGCCAGAGAGGTCCCCTCTGAGCAACGACGATCAGATTAAGTTAAAAATTAAAAATGTGATACATCGCATGGATTAGACAGAAAATAGATTATTCTGTACATAGGTTATTATTCTTTTTCACTTGAGTAACTTGAATTTTTAATAGCTTTTTGGGGGGGTTTGTTTTTAGCTTAGCTGTCTGAAGGTAAATATCTGCAATTTGAGCAATACTGCTTTGTTCCAACTGGACACTTGACATTTTCTATTTCTGGAATGAAATGCTGTACGCACTCTTCCAGCCCAAATGTGAGTGTTATTTCTGAAATTTTTTTTCTAGGAGTAAACATCCCCGTAATATTCGTTGCCTAATTGTTTTCAGTAGACGAACACAAAAGGGTTGCAAATGCAGCCAAAGATAGAAATAAAAAAAAATATTCTCAAAAATGTTTGGCACTGTTTGCTCACCTTTGGAATATACATCCTGTTCCTTCTCTTAAAATATTTTATTTTATTTTTTTTAATATAGCTGGGTGAGCTAGTATTTCTTCTGCTCAAGCTGTCTCTAAACTTATATTTCCAACAGTGGCAGCAGATTATGAGACGATACTTATAGAAATGACATTATATCATTCTTTAAAATACCCATCCTGAAAGGCAAAATCTGCAGAAATTATAGGACTAAGAGGCCTCCTTTGAGAGGCAGAAACTATTTTAACTCGTTATTTTTAGAGCTCTGCAAATCACATATTTTTCTCTTCACTGGCAATTCAAAAAAAAAAATTGGAAATTGTAATAAGTTTAAAAAAAAAAGAATCCTTCACAACTTTTTTCTATAAAATGGAAAGTTGAAATATGTCATTTGTGGGCAAATGAGATGCTTCACTTTAATTTCGACCATTTTTTTTTAGTTCCTTTTCTTAGAAAAAAATTAAACACAGAATGGTCTATCGTGGGCTGGCTGCCCATGTGGACTGGATGGGGGTTCTTGGTCAGGACCCCTGTCCTGGAGCATGAATAGTGACACAGACACACGCCCAACTACGTGTTTCTGTAGTCAGCTGATCTGCCACGAACGCGGGTAACCGTGTGCCTGTGAGTCCATGGACTTTTCTCCCACCTCCACCAAGTGCCACAAGCTGTGCAAAATTAAACAAAGAAATTGAACGGTCTGGAATATTTCAGATGAATAATGCTGAAATCTCCAGTGATCACTGACATTATCCTCAGCACCATTTCTTAAATTAGCCTGTTAAGTCAATTGCCAGGGATGGGAAGGTGCTGGTGCTATGACGAGCTGTGTGGGGAGCCCCACCGTGCCCCAGGGAGGTGGTGGATCACCCGCTTCTGGGGCACCCGTGCCAGGATGCTGCCCTCACATCCCTCCTGGTGCTCTGCCCACCAGTGCGTGGATAAGTCATGGGAGCAGCTGTTTCCAATGAGGAGGTGGTGCCGTAAACAAAGCAAACAGCTCTGAAAGTTTCTGGTATTAAGGAAGGTTGAGCGCTGATTTCGTTTTATGGGAAGGATTTTGAAGAGGGTCCTGATTGGTAATAATCAGCCACTAAAAACTGACGCGGTAGGGAAGAGGTGGATAAAGAAAAGGGTAATGGCAATGCAATAATTCCACGTGGACTAAGGAGAAACCCACATCCAATATAGCACAAAAGCAAATTTGTCAGGATTTGCTTTGGCTAACGCAGGCTTTATAAACAGGAATACAGCTCACTAGAGACAGGTCTAGCAGATGAAACCAGGCGCAGGAGTTTCTTTTTTATGGCTGAGCGAAAGGGCTGCACCACATAAGGCAAATGCTGCCTTGCCTTGCCTTTTCATGCCGTGCTGTGCCTGGCTGTGCCATAGATTCTTGTGTGACTGTCTCTGGCAGCATGTACCAGAGGGAGAAGGAAAGTCAGCACAGGCACAGGAGCCCGTAGTACTGCCAAGTATTTTCTTGGAGCCATGAATGTCTGGCTGCTCTTCCCTGCCCTTCCCACTTACGCTTTGTGAACCTTTTTGTTGTACCTGAGCCCAGCACCAGCTGAGCCTGCTCTCCACCCGGGGGTGTCCAGCCTGCCTCTCTCCCACTGGAGGTGGCAGGTCTTTAAGGTTGGCACTGACCAAGCACTGCTTGCCATAGAGTGACCACCTGCCGTTGATCTGTGCCTCTGGGACCACCGTGCTCCTCAGCACTGTGGCCACTGTGGGTGTGACAGGCATAAGGAAGGTGTAGCAGAGCAGACTGAGGTCTGGATTTTCATTTTGGTTTTTATTGGGAAGGATCTTGGATGGAAAGGGGACTGGAGCTTCTGGGGTGAGAGAGCCAGAAGCAGATTCATTGCCTCCATGGAGATGTTGCCAGCAGCAAGAGCAGGTTTGGGGCAACGCAAGAAAATGTTTACAATGTGAAGAGGGACAGGAGATGTGGAGAAGGTTAGGGGATCAGTGGGGATTGACATCATATTCTGTGAGAAGAAATTATGTTTCTTGGGTGTCTTATGGACAACCAGTGCACTGGGCTCCCACAGGATCTCACACGGGGATTGTGTGGAGCAGTGTCAGAGAGCACCTTCACTTGCCAGACACTCTGCTCACAAGCACATCTCCCAGAAGATACCGTCCTGAGCCTTGTTTCCAACTCAGGAAATGATTGCTTCAGTATTCGTTGTTGATAAAGAATAGTAATGCTTCTATTTCCTTTTCTTCCTTTTCTTTTTCTTGTTGTGAGAAAAGATGTCAGTAGGAGAAACTTGTTTTCCAGAGAGCTCACTTCCAAAACTTTTTTCTCAGAGTGGTTCAGCCTGTAATTTAAGAGTTTTTGTTTAATTACATTTTTAAACTTCCCTCTCTTAATTACTTTTATTTTTTTTATTAACACCTAAATATGCTGCTATTTGGAGCACAAACTGACAGAGAATACAATTAACAGAATAATTACACTCTTTTTGTCAGTGTAACCTCATGGTACAGAAAGTATTACAAATCCATTTTAAAACATATTAAATGTTCATATTAATGAGGATAATAGAGAACAAGTACCAGCAAACTAAATATTGTTAATGATTTTGAGCTATTAAATTCATTACCATTTCCTTTCATAATAAAGTGGTTACTTGCTAATTAGACCTTTTTTAACTCATCATTATTGAATTCATTACATTGTGTGCAGTTAACCCTCAAAGATCTGCCTGGGTATACAGATGCAATTAAAAAATAATTTCAACAGCATATGAAGCCAATATGCTGTTTGCAATCCTGCTTGTATTTTTGACAGTAGCTCCATGTACTTTTCTTCTGGTACATTTTCTTGACACATCATGCCTAGCAGCTTCTTAGCTGTCACAGCAGCTTCAGCAACATGTACGATGGAAACATGCTGTATTCATTTCATTTAATAGTGTTTAATGTGAAAACTAAAGTAGAATCCACTTGTTTGGCCAGGGAAAAAAATGTCCATCAGCACACTAAATGGTTGGTGTCAACGAGGCACTCTTCTCCGAGTTAAATCTGTTGAGAGTTGGGATAATTTACCTATGGAGACAGATATACTTGTGCCTACCTGGTTATCTGGCCTTTCTCTGCAACCCTAGATGGAAATGCTGTCCCTGCTGAAGTTCATGTCAAAGTTTCTCTTGATTTCAAGGTACCCCTGAACTCATCTCCCAGCAGCTCTGAGGGTTTGCCCCCATCTTGGGGCAGGGGGGTGCATGCCACTGTGCCTGTATCTTGTCCCACGTATCCTGTTGACAGAGAGGGCGCCCCTGGGGACTGAATCAAAGTGCTTCTTTGCTTCTTCCTTCTCCTTCCAGTTCTTCCTCCTTCGAAGGAATAAGAGAATGGAGCCTCCATCTCTCAACTTCTTTATTTTTTCTCTGTGCACACTTTTTTTCTTCTCACCCCCAAACCAACACCCCACCGCACACACTTTCAAGTTATAGGTATTTAAATAGCACAAAGATACTTATTCTGCGTATCGTTGGGACCTAACGGATAGCACTCGATGCCGTGCCTGCTTCTGGCACAGCAACGTGGAAGGAAAGGGGTGATAATCTCTGAATGGAAAATGCCATTTCTGGAGCAACTCTGCCGTCACAGCACTGGCTGGCGCAGCGCCGGCCACATCGGCAGCCGGGCGTGCGCCGCTCAGGTCGTTCGCTGTCAGCAACACCACCGAGGAATAATTTTACTTGGGTAGGAAAGGCTTCGTGACACTTATTGCTAGTGTACTTGATGGCTGGAAGCTGGGCTGATGGATACCCTGCAACTCCAATAGATAACAGATTAGATATGCACGTACTGTACGGCTCTGGAGAAATGCCGCTGTGCCGTTATTCAGATCAGGCCGTCCTCCTCCTGCCAATCCCAAGCCGTGTCTTTGCATACGTGAGATATGAGGGTACAGCTGTGGGCCCGCCAGTGGGGCAGCCGCAGCCCGGCGCTCTGCCTGGCTCCGGCGCTGCAGCTGCACTGCAATATATAATGACAATAACACTACATATTTGTAACCTCTGTTTTATTTAAAACCAGGTCCCTTTCACCTGTAAATAGCTAGGGTATAAATGTGCCTCACCAATCACATCGGACTATTGTATTATACAGTCTATTGAATGTTTTTGGCAGGCATGAGCCCCTATGCTACTGTGTCCTTATTTTATTATTGTTTTGAGGGTAGAGCTGTGTGATTATCCATTCTTGCTTCAGGCATAGCAAGCCATCTGGAATGCTTATTAAACCCACAGGCAGATCAGAAGGATATAACTCTGATGATGTACATGTACATGGGCTGTACTACATCATCAGAGCATTGCTCCTCTGATGATGTAGTACACATTAGTGGGCCTAGATAATGGATTAGAACTAGCAGAGTGAAAGTTAGACTTTTTGAAGGATGGATATGGTGTGTTGTGGGTTTTTTTTTTTCCCTCTGGGTAACTGCTGGCATAAGATGTGGAAAGGAAAATTTAAAGTAAGCCAAGGAGGCTTCAAAACTTGTAAGTGCTCAGCTTGTCAATGGGGAGGGACAAGTGGTGATCAAGAGGCTTAAGGAGACAGCTTTGAAACCCTGAATCATTGCAAAGAGGTCATATGTACTTGTCTGCTCTAGTGAAAAGGGACATGGAATGTGTCCAGAAATAATGCCACTTCTCCAATCCTGCTTTGTTCGGTCACCACTGAGTGGATTTTTGGTAGGACTTTGGCTTTTCGTCATACTTCAGTACCACATCAAAAACCCAACACCCTGTGTTATGACACATAAAACTAGTTTTTCAGCAGTTTCCAAATTTATGCTCATCACATATTTGCAAGTACTATTTAGAAATAAGCTTTTCAAATGAACGAGGGATCTGATCAGCTTTCAAACTAGCCATGTGTCTTCTCTTCTGACTAAGTATGAAAAAAAAAAATCAACATCAGTAAAAAAGAAAAACAATCTGGGCTCTATGTATGGGGTGTAGGTGAATGAAGGAATAACTATTTGCATGTCTGTGGAGTTATAAGTATAATTTCTATTTCTCTTTGCTCATAACCCTTCTTGCAGTGGTTTTCAGAGATAGCTGATATTTGTCTAATCATGGAAAGGTGTTTCGTGTCTAAACAAAACCTTTTCCTGTGGAAGCTGGAAAGGTTTATAAAAGTTAGGTCATTCAGTCGAGAAACTGAATGTGTGCTATGCAATTTAGATAACAAATTGCACACTTTAAATATCAGACTGTAAATATCAAGTACTCAAAAGAATATTGAAATTTTTGAGCAATTCCAAAGAGTAACAGAACTTTCCAAGAAGAGCCGTACATAGTGAACATATGCTCTAGAAATCATAGCTGTAAAGTAAGGCAAATGCCTGTTTTAACAATGGCAAATAGCAAGTACATAAAGGTATGGGTCACAGTTTATTAATGCTTGGCTTGTCTCAGGTTTAGCCACTTTAGTCAACATTCTAAATGTGGGCTGCGTGTATCTGCATGTATGAGCAAAGTCTGCAGTGTGGGGGGGTACGTGCACATTTGCCAAAGCAATAATTAATTATTTGGGGTGCAGAATAGCAGTACAGTAGCAGCAATTACTTTGCCAAAATCTTTACTTGAGGGCGGCCGTATGGCTTTCTAGTTTGATGGTGAGCAGGTTATCCTGGAGGTTGTAAAGGAGGGCTAATAAAAATTTGCAGCTGGAAGAGTGGAGTTCATCATTTGCATGACGGTAAAAAGGAAAATGGTCAGTTTACAGATTTTTAGGTTTTTCTTGGTACACGTAGTAAACCCCACTTGTGACTGTTTTGTGTTCCTCTTTACCCGAGCTTTATGACCACTAGGAGAGTTTGCTCTCTCTTTCTTAGCAAGTATCTGGAGAAGTTTCCATTTCATGCCTGTGCAGAATAGAAACTTGGAAAACTCTTCCCCCTCACTGCAAATTAGACTGCTCCTTTTTGGATAATCTGTGTTAGCACAGCTCCTAGGCAGCAATTTTGGCAGGAGGGGGGGTGGATGTATGCATGCAGTGGTACGCGTGTGTGTTGATTTCCAGATTTGCACCCCTCTTAGTGAAACATCCAGCTTTTGCCCTTTTTCCAGCTTTCCTTCTTTTCTTTCCCTTAGTGCCTTGCTGTGTTTCTGCTCACAGGCTTCCTTCTCTCCCCCATGAATTGCCCTCTGTCTTCTGGAGTTTGCTTTCTTGCAACCCACTGCAGGGCTGTTGCTTTCCTCAGGCGAAGCCTGCTGCGTCCCCCACTAACCTGCCCGTACCAGTTTGCTTCTTTTCCTATTACCACTTGGTCCCCAGCTCCAGCTCGCTAGGGAAGGAGATGACAAACTGTCACTTTCTCAAACACCCTCTCCTCCACTGACTACTCTTAAAGAGGCAGTGGGATAAATGAAACTCAGTATTCGAAAGTCTCAACTCCTCCATAAAATATTCCACCCACAAGTGGGGAGCTTCAAAATCCATTCCTAGCAGTTAATGCTCCATCCTAAATGACATAGCTTTTCAGTAGTGACATGTGCATTGATCTGCATTACAAAAATAAGAGAAATAGCACTTCTTTTCAGCAGCAGATAATTACCAGCATACATCAGGTTCCCTCCTGCTGATACTCACAGGGTGGAGGGGATGGGAGTGGGCATTAGGTGGAGGGGATGCGGCCAGCTTGCACATTCAGCCAGATAAATAATATTGATTAGGATTTGTGTAGAGCCCTGGCAACACCCCTCCTTGCTGGTTTGATTAACCACAGGGGTACATTCGCTACAGTTACAGGATTTCACCCCAATCATGTCTTCCACACAAAGGTGCTAGTTAGGCTACAAGCAGAAGCAAGCTGGGAGCTGAGAGGTTCTTCAGCACTTAACAGAAAAGCTCATAGCCAGGTGGCTGTGGCCCTGGTGGAAGAGCTGCTTGAATTATGGGACAGACACGTTTAAGAAACCCACCCACCCTCCATCTGGGGGTCACAGGCACCCTAGCATAAGTGCAAAACTCCCCTCTTTCCCTTCCCTGCCACCCCTCTGCACACAAGTAGTTTGGAGACTTAGGAGCTGGGGGAGGTAATTCCCGATGGCTAATTGATCATTTTTGTACTGTAAATTGGGAGGCTACGTGCACCACAGGGGCAGGAGTCTGCCTTAGGTGCTTGAAGGGTCCCCCTCTCCGGGGTTTGGCTCTGGGTCCCCTGTGAGCAGCCAACACCCTGTGCGGGTGAATTAAGCTTTGCAGAAACTTCTGAGCTCCTGTGCAATGAATCCCCCTTGGGCAAGAGACACGTCAAATTTTTGCGAGGGAAGGGGTGCCGCTCACCAGCTGCCAAATGCTTGCACTGCCCTCCGGCAGGACAAGGGCATTTACTTGACTCACTTCTCTTTGGGGCAGATGTCTAAAAAATTCACTGCTGTCACTTTCTGCCTGAACCATCAGAACACAAAAAACCCTTCATTTTCACAGGAGTGCTGGAAAAACTGCAGCTAGCAGGGAAAAGGTCTACTGCTGCCTACGTGGGACTTTCCCATTTCTCACTTCATAGTCTGTTGTTCTTTAGAGGCAAATAAAGCCCATTGGCAATGGGACTGAAAGTGCTCTCTGGGTCTAAGCACGCTTCACTGTGTTAGATCGACTGAATTTCTCCTCATCAGTGAATGCAATCTGCCGTGAGAAAGTTTTACTGTCTGAGTCCTTATGAAAACATTCTTAGATAATTGAGACATTCCCAAACAATTAAGATAACCAGATGTGTCTGTTATTTGTAATTACCTGAACATGAATTCTTTCTTCAAGAACAGTTCTGGTTTTTGTGCTTTTTGAATTACTCTAGATAATGGATAGCAAGATTAACTCCTCTGAAAAGTAATCTGTGGTTTGTACCTAGTATGTCTCATTCTGATGCAAAATCACCTCCTCCCGAATTAAGTACTGGGGCTGAAACAATATGTGAAATGAACTTTCCAGTTCTGCTGTACTTGTGATCCACAGCCTGCAGTGCCCTTTCAGGTGACACCATGGGGTGAACTCTGAGACTTAAAGTCTATGAACAACTCATGAAGAAGATGCTAAAATGATCTCTTCAAGCAGGGAAAATTGCTGAAGGCTCGAAAATGGTTTCACAAACCACTTCGTTAAGTAGCACAGTTTGAATAAAAGGGCTTTTGCACATGCTGCATTTGCACCTAGAGCTTCTGCAACATTTTTATTTTACAGAGCGCCTGGCTTTTGCTGCATCACAGCACACGAGGCGAAGGAAGCCAAGGCATCCCTGACAAATTCACGGTGTAGGAAAGACACCCTTATATCTGGCCACTCTTTCTTCTAGTGCTTCGCTATCAAGTGGGACTTAGCTTACACCTCAAAACTGTTATTTTCAGGGTGGTAGTCATGACTTTTTGTTTTAAAACACATGTCTTTGAAATCTTCCCCGTTCATCAAACAAAGTTTGAATCAGAACTGGCCTTTCACACCCACCGCTGGGGTATGCATTTGCCCATCCCCTTTCAGAGAAGCCTCCTTCTGGACTGCTTGCTGCCTGATGGGTTTCCCTCCTGCTGTGCCTGCAGGCCGTGCTTCAGACGAGTGTTTCACCTGGATGTTCAGTCCCATGTATTGCAGGCTTTTTGTTGGCAGCTCCCTAAATTCAGCTTCTTGGTCCCACAGGGGTCTGTATATCAGTGGTCCTTTCTGTGCCAAGGGCTGTAGCTTGCTTCTCTGTGCTAATTATTCCTGAGTCGGTATCATTACCCCTTGCAGTCCTCCACTGAGCTTTGCACTGCTGACTTCTTCCAAATCCCTTCTTCTGGTCCTTGTCCCGGTGTTGTCTCTAACTCTAGGCAAAGGGGAGCACTGTTGCAGCTCAGGACAGTTAAGCTCACTGCCTCCCCCTTCTCTGCAGCACTGTGTACCCACCATGCTGTTTGTCCAGCCATGCAGTAAGCTCGTACAACTCACTAGTCCAGCAGAAAATATAGACCCGTATTCTTCTCCATGGTACATTTCTGCTGGGCTGATGAGTTGCGTCGGCCTCCCATATGGTTAAGGAGGTCCCCGGGCTGGCACAAGGGAGCAGGACCAAGGGCCAGGAGATGCTAATGAGGATGAAGATGCATCAGTAGGGTTAAGGGAAAGCAGCCATGCCAGTAGATCTCCTTAAGTGTGTTGTGTAATTTTGCTCTTTGTCTCCAAAACAGAACTTCTCCTTATGTGTTTCGTTTTTTTTTTTTTTTTTTTTTTTAACAGCTGACAGCTCTACCAGTGTGCTCAATGTATTTTCTGGCTGGCTTTCAATTTTTCAATAGACTGAGGAAGTTCTATATCCTATTACTGATCACAGCTATTATCCTCATCTTTGGTACATATCTTACTGCTCATGCTTTCATCATCTGATACCTGGGCACTGTAAATAGGAAGGTGGGGAGCGTCCAAGTACCACGGTTCTTGTTTACTTTTTCTCTCCTGTTTATTCCACCTTTCCTATATGAATCAATAGCTTCATCTTTGTCTTCTCCCCTGACAAATTCCTCCCATTCTGTATGTTTACATGTGCTTATTAAGAGTGGTAAGACCAGTGGTGATGATGTCACCTTCAGTCGTTCCAAGAAAAGTGGTTTTTTTCAGTAAAAAAAGTAGCAGTGATTGTATGGTGCTATATGAATACTTGGTTACTGGTGAGTTCAGTATAGAGTTTTTTTTCTTGAAGCTCATTCAAACCTTCCCTCTTTCTCTTGACAGTTTTGCCCTGGGCACTGTTATCTTTGTTGTCCCAAAGGAATATCCTTGAATCTGTTAGTCATGTACATATCAACTGAGACTTCTGTCACCACTTTCCAGCCTGCTGAGGACTTAAAGATCACACTGTTGACTTGGTGCTGAAAATAAATGGGCCTTAGAGATGGTTTGGAAGACTAGTGAGAAATGCTTGTTTTCACTCCTGCTAACTGGTTAGGTCTACTCAATATGAGCTAAGCTTCATCCTCTCTACTGCATACAGTGAGTTATGACAACTTTGCCCAGGTATGAAGCATACGTGGTAGAGTACCTAGCTGTTAAACTGCCACCTCCCTCTCCTTCAAAAGTGGAAGGCATCATTTAGTTGGTACTTGGGAGCCAATGATGTTTTCAGGAAGCTCTGAGTATTTTTCATCCTTGGTAAATGTAAAGGAGGATTTTTGGTGGGGGGAGGCAGTGTACGACTGATTTCTTCACCAGGTTCCTTTATGCCTGGTTCTCCTCAATCAGACAGGTCCTTTTTAGGTCCATGGGAGCATTTGACATCTTCAGGATGGCCAAAAATACATTGGTAGCAGTGGGGAGCAGGGAATTAGGTACCTTTTCCAAGAGACATGTGTTTTATTGCTTCCTTGTCTCCTCACTTCCAGTAGCCTTCCCAGGTCTGTTTGACTCCTGCCTCTCCAAGCTCCATCTGTCCTTTAATGGCATGGTTTCTCCTATTGAAACATTTCTCAGAGGCCCCATTTACCACAAGCTGCTTGTGTCGTGACTACCTGTTAGTTAGGTAGCTAGGCCTAAATTTCTTGTGGCAGTGTATATATTGTATGTATTATGTGTTACAAGAAAGGAACACGCACCTTTCTTTTGTATGGTCATTTTGTGGGTAGTCTATAGCTTCATGTGGCAATTTTCTGAGCTGAACTATGTACTGGTGGGATAAGAAGGAGTCTTATCTGAAGCAAACCATGTGCTGAAGCTTGTCTTCATGTGAACTAAGACTTTACAAAGACTGGCTAGTAATTTCGGGAGTGGCTTCAAGACCTATAATGAAATAGAGTTACACAAAAGGGTTTAATTTTAATAGCGTTGTGTGTGAGAGCGAGAGAGAGAAGTCTGGAGTCTAGTCATATCGAGCCAAAATATAAGGGAAGGGAGGCAGAGGAAGATGAAAAAGGTCAAAAAGATTGCAAAAAAATATAATGAAGGAAAAAAAAAAGCGTGAAGCATAAAGCAGGCTAGTAGAAGTGTTTGTTCAGTTTGCAGATATTTGGTTCAGGGGCAAGAGTTAGACGAGAAGGGGAAGGAAAGGAAATAGAGCCTAAAACTATTGATCTAGCTACTGAAGAGTTAGTTTTCTTCCCTTTTCTTGAGGAAAGAGTTAGTTTTCTTCCCTTTTCATTAAAATGTGTGAATGCCCTTTTTTCCCAAGGGTTTCTAAGCGTCTCTTGGTACTAACAGTAAAGCGGACGCCGTGGTGGTATGGTGGGCAATGCAGAAGGTGTGGCTGAACGTGCCTAGAAAAAACACATCCAAGGAATTTGCTTCTTTATCAACATCCAAATGCTTTGTCAGATGCAAGTTGGTCTCAGGGAAATGCATTCCTCCCAGGAATGCTTCTAGGGAAGCACTTGGGAGTTTGGCAGGGCCATGAAAATGGTACAAGGTCGGGATTTCCCATTTCTGGGTCACTCTAGCCCTGCAGACTGCTTGCACAGCTCCTTCTCTTTCTCTGTCCAACAGTCCCCACAGATATAAAATGGTAGTTTACAGCCCCTGCCTCAAAAATGCACTGAGCAATTCATTGCCTGTTATTTCCCATCATGTAGAGGCACAAGGTGGAGAAGCATGACAGGGCTAAGCCAAGGATGGCTGAGGACAGCGCTGGCCTTGCCGGGTACTGCTGAGACCCCTGCACAAACAGTATTCAGACCTGTTTACCCAGCCTGCCCTCATCACAAATCTTGTATTTCCAAATGAATATTTTAAGGGAAGGGAATTGCGTAGATTGTTAGTGTAGCTTATTAGGTTTTAAAAATTCATGTTTCTAAATTCCCAGTATTATTTTCCCCTTGCTTTAAAGAGAAAAATAAGGGGGAAAAAAAAAATCTCTTTTCAATAACAGCTTAATTGTCTGTTTCATCTGGAAAGCCCTCTGAATTGAAACTCCCTTCTCCACAGTGCTACCTGAGTACTTTGCGATTTTCTTATTTTGAACTGTCTATTGTGCAGTTTGTCTCATTTTCAAGCTTTTATTTAGAACTGGACATTTGCAGAGGAATTTAAACCAAGTAGCACGATATAGAGTTGTCAGGCTCCAGTATTCATTAGGGGCTGTGCTGGTACCAAACACTCCTGACAATCAACATGAACCTAAGGGTGAGGTTGACCTCATGCCACTTCAGCCATCTAAAAGCTAAGGTTCTTTCATCACTTCGACATTGCCAAAGGGAGATCTATCAAAGGTGAAATCTATCTATCTCACCTATCTCGGGCATTTTTGGACAGGAAGAATCTCCCTGTGGGTTTGCTCAGCCCACTGTATTAATGGTGGACTGGATACTTCCCTTTGCACGCCTCAAGCCATGTGAGATGGAGCTTCAGCTGTTGGAGTAGCATGTTACTTTGACCAGCCTGGACTCTTATTTTGAAAAACAGTATCTGGAAGAAAGTTGGAAGCCAAATGAATGGAGGCTGTGCCAAGGTACCCAAAGTGAAGGTTAGCAACACTTGCTCTGAACTGATAAGCTCATTCAAAAAGCTATGTAATTGGAATATAAAAGGTCTGTGCTGAGACAGACATGCTGACTCTGCGAGGGGCAGCAGTTGAACCAGGCAGTCATATTTTTAATGTACTTTGTGTTTTAGCATACAAATTTCTGACTGTTTAAAAAAAATTTGCAACAAAAGTACTCTTTTTTTTAATTTTTAAAAGAAGGGCCCACTTCAGGTGAGTCTGCTTGTAGTATATCACTCTGATACTCTACCAGCTAAAGCAAAGGGCATGAATACCAGCCTACTGAATGTAGACGTGCAACTCAGATGAGAGAACTTCACTGAATTTCCCACTGCATCCTTCTAATGACCTTATCCTCGTGTTTCAGAGATGCCTGGACTATGGTCTAAGAGCAATCTTTTATCTTTTTTTTTTTTTTTTTTTTTTTTAAAAGTTCCTGGAGGAACATGTTTATCTATCAGGAAACTGTTAGGCATTGGAATGGGCTGCCCAGGGCAGGGGGGGGAGTCCCCATCCCTGGAGGGGTTGAAGAGTCGGGTTGACCCAGCGCTGAGGGATCTGGTGGAGTTGAGAACTGTCAGTGTGAGGTTCATGGTTGGACTGGATGATCTTCAAGGTCTTTTCCAACCTAGATGATTCTGTGATGCTGTGAAATGATATGCTTTACCTGGAGTACCTCGGGATATGGAAATTTTGTCTTCTGTCTCATTTCATTACCAGACTTGGAGCTTAAGTTTGCAAATGGCATACACTTAGTGGTGTTAATGGTATGCAGGTGGGGCTGCTTTGTAATATGTGGTACGGACAGACACGAGACTCTGGCAGAGTTTTGCAATAGGGCACAACAGTGACTATGAGTGGTAATTCAGTTAAATGACAGATAAATCACCTGCTCACCAAAAACTGAGAGCGCCACTGGGTAGGAGCTGCCATAGGTCTGTGAAAGAGTAGATGCCCCAGAAGCACCCTGTTGTGCTGGCAGACAGGAGTACCAGCATTAGAAGATAATTTAGGACATAAAACCCCTCTGGTGTTACTGTCAGTACTCAGGTACATTGCAGGAATGCCCCTTCCAATACTGCTTAGAAACTGTCCAGAAGGCATAAAATATGCTAAGCAGCTGTTAAAGGCAAAAAAATAACATGTGGCAGAGAAAGATGAAGGGTATGCATAAAAATATATTGAAGACACTTCTGATCGAAATGTGAAATATGACATTTTTCTATTTGGGATGCTGCAGAGCGCGGTAGCTGTGTTGGTGGCAGGGCTCTGGAAGGGTTGTTTTTCTATTAAGGGCAAACAAAATGAGGGTAAAATTTTAAGTTGAGGAATTTTTTGCTGCTAGAAGGCAAATTACTACACGCACCACTACAAAAGAGCAGGGGTAAACAATACAATATGCTGCGAATTGCAGATGCGTGTGCAGTAATGCCGTGAATACATTAACTTCCCGTGTTGTCAAGGCAAGTGACAGCGGCTGACTGAAATCCAGAAAGGAGCTACTGTCAGCGCAGCGCTTGCCCGGGCAAAGTCACATCGCTCCTAATAACAAAGTCTATTCCGTTTACATCTGACATGGTGATCGAGAGGCTCTCGTTTGGGGAATTTTATTTATTTTGACCCAAGGAAGTCCACTGAGCTGCTCGATCAGGCTCCAGCCTCCTGCCGTGGCAATTAGACAAACTCATCCACCCTGCTTCATCAGAAGGACTGAATTTTCTGCACCTCTCTTTCCTTCCAGTAACTTTTTTTTTCCTCCTGCCGGACTTTACTGTAGGAAGGACGAAAAGAAAAGCGCAGAAGTAAATAAAGCAAGCTCTTTTGGAGCTGTGCCTTGGATGTTCAGACCATTAGTGAGGAAACGGTTATTTCATGAGGGGCGGTGAGTCACGGAAGTCTGTAGTTTTGTGCCCACAACTGTGCGCTGATCTGTGCAGACAAGGGACTGCGCAGCCCCAAGTTTCTCTTTCCTTGCGCTGTGCACATGCCCAGGAAAACCCTTCAAAGGCTAAATCAGTAGATTTAGTCCGTGTCCCAGTTTGATTAAGGTAGGTCTGTATGTGACTTAGCCTGTGCTGAACATATATCCAAGACAGGAAGGTAAACATCCCATTGTGCTGGATCTGATGAAAGAAAATCCTGGAAAACGTTGCACTTGTCTAAGAAAACTGCCAGAGGCAGATTATTAGGTCTGAATTAAAATGCAGACGAGATTCATTAAATTGTTGACCCTGCCCCCTCCAAAAAAAAAGTCAGGTTGCCATCTTAAATTGACAGCATTAGAGACAAATTATGTGCACTGATTAATAAGTGGGGGCTAAATTACTGCTCAGAGAGCGGGTGGAGCACTGTGGGAATGGGAGCGAGGGAAGGAGTGGAGGAGACGAAAGCCATCCTGCCTGCCAGGGATAGGGCAGTGCCAAGGGGTGGGGGGTCCTGTGGCCCTGGGGAGACAAAGGACAATCGATGGGGGGGGCAGGAGGAAGGAGCTGAGCCTCCTCCAAGGATCCTGTTCCCTCCAGGAGGGAGATGGTGACACAGCACCCACTGTACAGCAGTTCGCCAACAAGCTCCCCTGGGACAGCAGTGGTGGGGATGAGTGTTGAGCTCAGGGACTATGTTACCCCTTTTTGTTGGGGTAGAGGGAACTTTTAATTTAAAAAAAAAGAAGGAAAAAGCCACCCAAACCTTGGAAGGGTCAGATTTAATAAGTTAAATAAGAAAGGTAGGGTAAATGAGAGACTTGAGAAGACAATTTCCATCACACTGGGGGAAAAAAATACTGACCATTTCAGACAAAAAGGATAAAGACAGGCATAACAGTATGTGTATTACTCACAAGACGTAATTCTCTGAAAATACTATGACCAGTACATAAATAGCAAAATGAATGTTATTAACATGTTAATTTTACTAACCCTTTAACCTATTGATTAGCCAAACAGAAGGAAACAGCATCTTCTCATGCTTCCCCCCCCCCCCCCCCCCCGGCTTTCATGTAATTGGATTCAAATTCACATCTGTAGCTACTAAACCAATGTTTTCAACCTTTCTTCTACACCTCCCCACCCCCAACTGTTTAACCTCCCATCTCCAGCTCTGGCATAAATGTAAGCCTTTATTTGTGAATATTCCGATAAGCACTTTGCCTCCAACTATATTGTTCAAGTACCAGCATCATTGTTACAGCTGTAATTGTTACTATCAAGACACAGTTCTTTGTAATTAGAAAGTCAAGATGGTATTCAGCAGTATGGCAGCACAGATTCTCATTTGTTAGGCTATTAGAAAAAAATGTTTACAGAGAAAACAGTGTCATTGTTTAGTGCTCTTAATTGACCATCTGCCTGGTAAAGAAATGTCCAAAGAAGGATAAATAAGACTATAGTACACTTATTTATTTATTTTCTTTGTGCAATGAGTAAATTAGGAAAAGCAACAGCAGATCCAAACTAGACAAGACATTGCTAAATCAGGCTGCAAGTGAAATCATGTCATGAATACATTAACTTTTATTTCTCTCAGTGTCAAGACTCGTGTCTGCATCTTCCTCAAAGTTTGTTGGGAAGAAAAAGGAGGCCAGATCTTGGTGGGCACTGTGGAGTTGACAGCATTCATCTTTTAACAAAGTCAAGCATATGCTGCTTTGAGTGCAGCATCTTTGCATGCTCAATGACGTGTTTAATGTCACCTTTCCCACTGTAAATCATCCCTGAGTAAATTCACAAGGGAGAGTGGTACTAGGAATTAAGCAGGAGAGAAATAAAATTCATGACCATGTGGTTCTATCTCAGGGAATTTGGTACGTATTGACAAGAGAGATTCACACCTGACGGGGCCGAGAGCTAATTTGTAGTAGGGCTGTTTATCTTCTGCCTGAAAGGAATGCTTTTTCATATTTAATGTGCATTTTCCTCATCTCTGTGTGTGTATGTGTTTGTGATTTAATGTGGCTAAGGGTACAGCTGGTTTTGCTGCTTGACAAAAATGTAGTTTCAAATTTTGGGCTAATTCAAGATTCATTTTTTTTTCCTATGAAAAAGTAAAGGAGGGGCATTTGGTCAAATTTGGTTCAAAATTTGGTTCAAAAACCAGATTTGATATTTCATTGCACAAGGCACTGTCTTAGGTAGGGAGCATTTGATGTGTTCTTGCAACATTGGTTTACAGTTTTGAAATGAGAAATGAAAAAAACCCAGCAGTATTACCACGCTAAACCAATATGGTAAATGACCAAGCTGATCTTTTGTCCTATTTGTCTTCCAACATTCCAGGTGGAAATAATCCAGTACATTTATATGTTGATTTATTGCAGCGTGGAGTAAAAAAAAAAATAAAAATAGAAGCAATAGGAAAAAAGAAGGAAAAAGAGGAATGAACTAAAAAAGTAAGTATTACATTTAAAAATAGTAATAATCTCTCAAAACATTACCTTCCAGTTTCGAAAGGCACCGGGACGCCGGTAAGGGGAGCCCCAGTTGTGCCTCCTCCACGGCCATTGCAACGTCCCTAGAGAGGTGCAGCCACTCAGACGGTGACAGGGGGACAGCAGCCAGCGCCCTCACAACAATTAGCGGCATGACGATGGTGATGATGCTGGTAGGTAAAATTTCTCAGTACTTAAAAAGCTGAAACTCTTTTAGCCATCAGTTCCCACAATGATAAATGCACTAACGGCTCAAAGTGAATTTTCTTTCCCTAAAGCAGCTCCTTTGGTGCCTTCACCTAATTCCTCAGGTGCATTGTCCCTTGTCCGTCTGTTCTTACCGAAACCTTCCTTTTTGCCATCTCCCCTCATTCCAGCTCTGAATACTGACCTCAATAATCTTTGTTTCTGTTTCTTCCCCGGGTACTTACTCTTGTGCACAGATTCTTTCTGAGTTTTGAGGGAGTACCTCGAAATCTTGGTTTTCTGCCCGATAGCTTTTGAGAAGAGGTGATAGCTAATGGAATCTAGCCATCATTTGTCTTAAAAACACCAACTTGTAATATATTGCTTCTAAATTTAAAATTTTCTTTCTCTCCCATTTCTGGAGATCTTTCATTAGTGCCATGACCAACCTTTTTACTAATTTTTTTCCTTCCAGTAGGGAATATAACTTATATAATAACTTCCATCAGCAGGTGCAGGAAGGTGAGAGGTGCGCAGGGCTTTCAGGGTACTGCACCTTTTTCCTGACCTACAGACACTCCAATTTATGAGGTCCAAAGTCTTGCTTTTATATTTTCTGAACTGGACCTGAGGGAAGTCGATTCTGACCCTACTGAGACCGAAAAGCCTGCTTCGATAGCCTCCTGCTCGCACGTGCTGACGTCCCCGTACACACTGCCCGTTTCACTTAACTGCTGATTCAGTTTTGATAGTGGTATCATAATGATTTCTTGAAGGTGTTTTTATAAACTGCATCTGTACCTGTTTCCCCAGCACTAGGTGTATGTGCTAGCACCCATCTGTCAGCATGTACCTCGCTAGGGTGGGTGCTTCTCCGTGGAGCCTGTGCCTGCGTTTTGTCTGCATGTGATTTGGAGTACCGAGCAGAATAAGTGGCTCAGAAAAATCTGATTGACACCAGTAGTTTTAAGCTCATGCATGTCTCGCTACTTGTTCAATTTGTTTAGTCCAGTGGTCTCCTTTATTAGGAGCCTTAGGGTTTTTCTTTTGATTTGGCAGGATGATTATAATGAGAGCTCCTTAGTGCTGCTACACCAGGGTATCTGCCCACTTGCTCTCAGCCTCTGCTGTATAGCTTGTGATTAATGTAAAACAGTCAGATGCCCTTCAGATCAGTCGAATTTGGGGATTCTATTATAAACACGGAGAGTGCTGACCGCACAAAGCCCTTGGTGGTACCAATTAAAGACAGCGTCATTCAGAGTTGGCACTTCTCATGCCGCTGCTGGTTTTTTTTTCTTTTTCTTTTTTCTTTCCATGGCAAATCTTTTCCACGGCAGTGGTGGCCCCTCTGCCGCCATGCACCTGTGCCATGCTCCAGCCTCAGGGTGTGACTTCCTTGGATAGTGGGGAAACACCTTGCTTTCCGCTCCTGCTGCCCAATTTCTGTGCCCCTTAGCTAGCCCTCCATCTGCCCAGGCGTGAGCAATGGGATTTGAGTACAATATCTCTTCGTGTCGTCATGCAGGGATGGGGCGTGTTGCCTGGACTGCCCCTAGCAGAAAGCCCCGTGGTGTCCCTTCCCCGCTGGTGCGGTGTCTTCAGGCTGCCACCGCAGATCATTTGGCAAATTTCACGGTAAGACCCCAGCTTCTCAACAGTATCTTTTTATTCCACTCAGTATTCCAAGTATTCCTTGAATGTCGCAAGTGAAGAGCTGGATTATTCACAAAGTGTCCGGTGTTAAATCCTATTTACATGCAAAAGTTGTGCCAGCTTACCCTGAGGTTAAATCAGTGCAAACCCCTTCTGTGAGGACTCTTCTAAACTAATGAGAATGACCTCCCATAATTTCTTTAATTAAAGAACAACAACCACCTAAATCAAGATAAAACATGCTTCATATTAAATAAGGTTGGCCAACCCAATGGTTTTGCGTTGCTTGAAATGCTGACTGCGGGTTTTACGCTGACCGAATTACGCGAGTGCTTTGGGCAGAGCCAGTCCCAGCTCTGGTTTCTGACTTCTGGTCGAGCAGCTGCAGCAGTGAGAGGGTGTTACACCTGCCCCCACCAAAGTCAACAGAGGTTTTGCCTCTGCCTGTGAGGCGGCCAAGTCTCTCTCTCCAACATACACATTTTCTGTTAAATCCCATGCACCACTTAGGATATTTCACAAATTCATATAAAGTGTCTGGATCAAGACAAAGTGTTATTTTTCATGAAAGTTACTCCCCGCCTCCCCGTCCCACTCTGTGTTTGTCAGAAAGGAATAAAACTGCACCATACAAGAGCGGAGAGAAAAATCCTTTATTTCTGAAATTTTATCTTCCAGAGTCAGGCTTTTTCTTGCATAAGGCTCTCCATAAATCCTAGGTCTTGTAACTTTGATCTATTTACTCTCTGTCTACAACATATACTTCAATCGCACTTCTTACTTAATGGACTATAAGGAATTGAGGAACCCTCACGTAAGGAAAAAAACCAGTACTGGTTTCCTATTTCTCTGCTCATTTCTTAAAAAAATGACCTTTAAAAGCTACTTAGATGACACTTTCAGTCGTGAAGGCAATGGCTATCCTCCTTCCTTTCATTGCTGATTCAGGAAACCGCTGAGCACAGTAGTGGTGGTGTTTTCCATCCAAGAACAACAATCTCATCACAAATCTTGCGACCGTCTAAGAAGATCATCTTGATTATCTTGAGATAACCCCTTGTAATCCAGCTGTTGTCGAAGTCTGTCCTGAGAGATGATTATTCAGCTGCTTTTCACAGACCTAAACCCTTCACTTGCTCGAATCACCCGTTCATGTAGGGGTTGGTGTCTCCCCGTAGGACTCTCCCCATCGGTGCTCAGACCCTCCTGGAAGGGGCTCTATGCCCAGTGAACCCAACCAGAAAAGTTGCCCCGTGAGGCTACGGGATGTCAGTGGTGTTCACTGTGTCTTACTGTAACGAGAACCTTACGAACAAAACCACTGTGATTAATCCTAGCGGAAAATGTGGGCAAAACTGGAATGTGATTTTCTTCTCAATCAATATTATGGAGCTCCCACCAGTCTTTTAATAATGTTTTATTCATGGATGAAAAGATACTGGGGTCCCAATATATTATAGTCATTCATGTTTAGACCTGTAAATGAACCCAAAAATAATCGTAATGTTTTGTTGCCTGCTACACGTAGAGTCTACGCTCAGCTTACTAGTATATAAATTAAAGATAAACTGCATTTAATCCCATTAAGCATTAAAAAGTAAGCAAACAAATAGACTAACAAAATATAGCGGGATGGCAGAAAAAGAAAATAAGCTCAGAAAATAATTGGTTCTCAGGAAGTTAATGAAAGTTTGTAGTATGCTTTTTATATGAATAGAGTTCAGAAGAGATTATTTTTTTGAAGTGTTACTCACAAATCTCCCGTATCCACAATAGATCTTTTGTTAACTGTACCTGCACATTTATTGTGTATGACAGCCTAATAAAATGAAGTCATTTTAATAAACATTGTATCAGAATATCCTATCTTCTATGTGGCAATGCGAATTTCCACTACTGAAGGAAACATTTAACATTCTTACCATTTTAATACTTTTAATAAATATTTGCAATTCCTGTGATAACGCATAATGGCAGAAAAATGCATTGCCTCCAAAATTTATGTGGCTGCTGGCAGGTGGCCATTTTCCAATTTTCTGTCTCGCTAATATACATTTATTATGTATTTCGAAGGGCTTTTTTTTTCAGTGTTTGGCTTGCCATAAAATTGCTATTTCTTTTACAAGAGAAAGCGCTTGTGACAGAGAAATTCCAATTGAACCTAAAACTGACAAATGGACATCTGCTGGCCAAGCTGGAGAAGAAAAGCATTTGCCCGATGTAGCTCTCGGTTTGATCCCTTCCCATCAGCCGAAGCCACAGTAAGTTTGGGTCAGAGACTCATATTCCAAACTGATAACAAGAATCAGTTCTCACTTAGTAATATTTTCTGAAGTGTGACATTGCATTGCATCATGTTACGTGTGACAGGACATGAAATAACATAACATTACATGATAGGTTGTGACACAGGGAAGTAAGATGCAAGTTAATATTGTGCATTACATCTTTTTTTCTTTCTAAATTGTTGGATCAGAGCGCATGAAGAGCTGCGAGTGGTCCCTTCTATGCTGGCTTTATACAACAGCCATCGTTGTGGTATCTGAGCATCCACCAGCAGATAATTAAGCCTCTATTGACAGCTGAAATCCTTGAATCTTTCAATAAGCACATATCGTTCTCTATATTTAAGTAGTAGTATTCATTTGAAGAGCAAGGGAGCAGTGACTCTCTAAGTATGAAGCATAAACAGACAGGCAATAAGAAGTCATAAAACTACTAAAATGATACATACTTATCCTCTAAATGGAAGGAAGCTAATTTTGTAAAACTCTCTATTGCATTCATAACAAAGCGGGGGATATCCGATATCACAGTGCATGTGCTTCTTGAAGATCCTTTCTGGTAGCAAATGATGTTCAGAGAGCGCGATTTGTTATCGGAGAGCTATTTACGATGGCCGAGATAGAAGGGCACTGAATAAATATCTATAGCTCTCAGGAACTGAAACATGATGGTGCAATAGATGGAAAGAAATATCTCAAATAAGCAGAGGAACAGAACCTCCCTACCAAAGGTGACAGCAAATTCAATGGCCTTTTCTTATTTTTTTATTTCAAAGCTGAAGCAACAGGATAATCTGAATTAATAATGTACTGGAACAGAAAGGAAAAGATTGCTACGTGCCTAAGCAGGAAGTGTGGTATGTTGGGGTTTTTTTTTTCCTTAATGCACATGAGAGGGACTTTTTATTAATAAGAACTGTATAAAACAAGACCAACTAGAAGGCTTTTTCAGACTTCCGTGCCACTGAAACCTGGGGCAGATTGGTATTATTACTTCTTACCATTGCTCATAGGTAAAGCACGGGCATGTAGCCACTAGTAGACTCCGATTCTATTGAGAGGACCTGATATATGCAGGATTGTGAAAATGGAACTCGAGCTACTTACACATGTTATTAGTGGTGCGAACGCCCTCCCTCGCCCCCACCCTCTGACTGAATGAAATTTTCTCTGTTTGTGATGCACACTGAAAAATATAGGGATAGTATGAGAAGAAATAATTGCACAAAACATCAATGTGGTCGTGGGTGCCCCGTCGTCAGATTTTCAGAAGTGCTGAGCACCTGCTGTTTCCAACAACTTCTGAAAGAAAATGCATATTTAGTGCCCTGGCGACAGGAAGTTACTGTTTCGGGGCCCGCTAGCCAAAGCTTTGCTGGTGTCTTGGTGGCCTGGAATTCCTTTCTGCAATAGGATACAGCTTGGCTTACTGACCATGCGGGTGACATGCGCAGAAATTAAAAATGGATGGCTGACTTGTAATGAATTAGGAGTTAAAGGTACAGAGTGTTTTTCTTATATATAATTTATATTTATCTGCTGACAGACTGCTTTTCACTTATCCTGGCCCTGTTCCAATAATGCATTAGCATTACTGCAATTAGTGTGAGAAAAATTACGTTTCTTCAACCTGTATTTCACTAGGACTTTAGGACCTCTGCAGCAGGTGACAGGACTTCTTGCCAAGATGCTCAAATAGATGGACCATTATTAAAGCTGATTTCTGATGCTGGTTTGTGCTCTTCCTCTTCTCCATCTATTATTTTTCTTTGATTAAATTAACTCCTGGAATGATAAATACAGTTTCCCTAGCAAAGGAGAAAGACTGCCTTGCATCTGTGCACGCAACATCAGGAGAGGTAGATTTGCCGCATCGGATACTGTTAAATATGCTCAAAAAGAACTTCTTGGGCATAAAGAAGTAAGTAACAAAAATACGGTTCATGTTGGCACCTTCCACGCACTTCCGAACATCAGGGAGCACAATCCCACCTCGCTGCAGTTGCAGCCTGGGCAGTAGAAGAGGTGCAAGCGAGGAACACGGTGCCTGGCCGCAGCAGCGACCGCTGAGTCTTTCTGCAAAGGATCACTGCATCTTCAGCCTCAGCTTTGAAAAAAGGGGCCAGGCCCCACCAATTCGTTGTTTTTTCCCTGGTGCCGGCCTTACCGAGAAATATATTGATGTCAGTGGCAGGTATAGACAGGCTGGCATTTGCTGAACCGACACTGGCTCAGTGAAGCTTGGCAGGCTCAATTAGGTGGTGGTATAAAAAAAGACTAGGACCGTTTGCTTTGATGAAAGCAAGGCATAACTGCTGTGGCTAAACCCTCAGATTTTCACTGTCATGCCCGACAGAGTGTATTTGCTCAGGAAAAGTTGCAATTCCTGTTAGATCACTAGTTGGCATGTGACTGTAATTCATAGAGCAATAAAGGGTCTAGTTAGGAAAAATGCAGCTGAGCAGTATGTAATAGCTGCTGGGGCACACGGGCTGTGTTTGAGTTAATCCAGTGCCATCTTTCTTTATCTTGGTCAGACACCTCATTCATGTTTTCCCCAAAGCAGCAAAGTGACTTTTCATTATGCAAACTGCTGTTGCTTCTTGGTCTGGGAAGCCCTCGAAGAGGGTAGTGAGAGGGTGTCTTTCTCTTTCCCTGAACTAAAAAAGGACAAGAAGACAGATGGTTAACTGAGAAACAGGACTGGCTACTGTACAAGAGGTTAAATCTCTAATTTGCTGGGGAATTACGGGCACATTGCTTCACTGTCTGCATTTTTGTTTTTCCCTTTACTTGACCTACGTTGGCCCCAGTTCAGGAAAGAATCGCTGTTTGGAAAAGCGCTTACTGGACTTACTGTGAATGTTTCAGGGCTTTCCTGAACCAGTCCCGGAGATACCGCAGCACTGGACGTGTACAAGACAAAGGTGCATTTTTCACTGGTGATCATGGGCTTGTGCCAGGAATCGCAGTTTGGAAGTGAACAGGTAGACATTTTCTGTTTGTTGTTTGTTTTTTTGTTTTTTGAACTGAAAATGAATGGTGTCTAAATCTTTTTCATGAAAAATCATCTGTCTGTTTTGAAACTAATTCGTCTGAAAACCGTGAGAATTGGGTGCAAACTTTTCAATTTTCCACCAGACTTTCTCAGCTGTCTGAAAAATCATGGAAGTCTTGAGTACCTGTCCAAAAAGATAATTACTTTTTATATAAATAGTATTATATAATTATGTAAACTATCTTTTATGTATTTGTACATATGTATTTTAGATGATTTAGATAATAATTGATAAAATTTATTAATATATGTTTGTATAAATTAGTATTACAGGGTGATGCTAGAAATATATAATTAATATTAGGGATTCAGGAGAAAAAAAGGTCATTATTTTTCTTTGCAATGGACATTATTCAAATATTTGGGTGAACAGGTAAAGGCCCCTTCGAACTCCTCCTTCTGCCACTTACGTCAGTGGCAAAGTGCAGCTCAGAAATTTGCTTATGGATTCTCTGTTACTAAACAGTAGACTATTCTACATAATTTTTTTGTCTAATTGATTTCTTCTTCCTGAATTTACAGCCATGCTGCCTTTTTAGAACTGCTAGGTGGACTTGCTCTCATGTAATATTTTCTTGTGATGAACCCATGTCACACTAGAGAACTGTGTTTTGTTTCCATTTGTTTTATTAAGTGGAGGATACGTCATTAAGTTTTTGTGTTGCTCATGTTCAATGCAAGTTGATAGGAAGCAGATATTTGAAGAAATGGAGAAAAGTAGATTAAAGATTTCCTGTCGTCTCATGGGTAGCTTTCTCTTAGATGAAATGAAGAGTTTGTGAGCGGACACGAGCAGGTGATACAATCGTTCCTGTACCAGTAAGCTGACTGTATCAGTGGTCTGAATCTTAGCATCTTCTGATAATGATTTCCTTGCGAGAAGAATTCGCATATATGTATTTCTGACTCTGGTGTGTGCATGCTGTTTCCTTAGCAATGGGCTGTGGATTGTGGTCCAACTCTGCTGGGTCAGTTGTCGAAGTACAATAATTCACCTAAACATTTTTCTGGGGGGTGCACTAGTACTTTCAGATCAGGACGCTCTCTGAAAGGGGGCGCGCGCTAAGTTTTAATCTCGGAGCACAAAGGTTGCCTCAGGTAGGAACAGCAGGTAGACAAACGGGAAACCAAGAGATTGCAAAAAAAAAAAAAAAAAAAAGACTAACTGCACTTTACACAAACAGTGCACTTGAGCAGTGAACCTGATCATCACACACAGATTTAAACCTGTGCTGATGCTGCATTGTAGCAGCTCGGCTCTTTGGAACCTCAACCCCCCGAAGGTGCAGGGGAACATGTGCCCTCTCCCCAGCAGCCTGTGTGTTGCTGCTGATTTCATCCATGCCCGTGAGTTGCTTGTGAAAGAGTTCTCAGAAGTAACTACTCATTACAAAGGGCAGCCGTTAAAAAAAAAAGAACCAAACCCTACAAAAACAAGCAAAGCAGAACACCTGACAAGAGGGAAAACTGTGGCACTTCTCCGTGAGTCTCCTTAAGCTCATACATTTTATAAGTATTTAATGTGATGCCTTGTAGGAGGAGAGAGCAGCAGGTGACTGCGACACCTTTAAAGAACAGCTTTTTTCTGTCACTTCTTTTACAGTGTGGCCCAATAGTGTTCCTAAACAGATATCGCTTGCACAGTATCACCATTTCTCTTAGGATAATCAGTATAGGTTGGTAATAACGCATAGCAACATACAATTAAATATTAATAGCGAAATGATTACATTATTCTCTTCCAGCAGAAAAAAACTCTTATCTTACCACAAAGGCCTTTAAAGCATTTTGGCTGTTTTCCAAAATAGCTAATTAATACTCCACCTAGCACCACTACTGTGAAGCAGGCGTGCTATTGCCAGGCAGGAATTGCTAACTGTCCGCCGAGGAAGCGTGCAGGTGGCAGGGCAGGCTCCGCTCAGCGTCCCTCCGCACTCGGCAGGGCCAGTCGTACCACGCCAGGAAAACCTGCTCAAACGGCAACAGCGTGGCAAGTCGGGCTTTTGTATTATTGGAATAATTGGTGACATTCAAAACTGAGAGACAATGCGTTGGGAAGTCTGGAGAGACTAGAGGTTTGCTTTCCTCAACACCAAAACAAAGGCTTTGCAGTGTTACATATATTATTCTGATCACAAAAGTATCTTGCATTAGGGCTTTCAGTGTGAGATAATTGACCTTGACATTGCTTTCAGCTAAGGGCACATAACTCTTATCGCAGTGACTTATCTTGAAGAAAAGCGTGCAACTGCAAAGAATATTTACTTACTATCTTCTCTCTCTCTTTTTTTTTTTTTTTTTTTTAAATCTTGAAAACTGTGCACTGCAAGGACAAGTAGGCAGAAGTATAGTGAGGGATAGAAGGTATTTTATGTGGATGAACACATGAAGAGGTGATTATGTATTGCTAAAAGTCTAATCCTTGGATAAACTACAGTTTGCTATTAATTCTTTGGACTTGCTTAGCTGCTACTTAACATTTCCATGACTTAACAATTATATTCTTGAGCTAAGAGTAACTTTTCAACAAAATGTGTAGGGATTAGAAACATTGATAATTATATTAATTAATATTAATGGGAGTGACAATATTTGTAGTCATATGACAAACATGAGGAAAGCAGGGCTTTAATTTAATCAATTAATTCTGTTTCTAATTGCTTTCACTATTCAATTGTCAGAACGTGTTCCACTTGCAACAAGGAATGTGTTAAGCAGGAAATGCAAACCAAAATTAAGGGGAAGCAGAGAGAGGTGTGTTTGTATATGGTATGTTATCCAGAAACATATTTGGCCTTGTCTGTGGGCTTTGCATTTTCTCCTCTCTGTCTATCTATTATAAATGCCAATCATCTGGAGTAACAGGCTCGGTCTCAGTTGAGATGGGTTGGCAGGTAGAGAGGCAGTCAGGAGCAGAAAATGCCCCTTCCTGAAGAGCTCTCCAAATTATCAAACATCCCTCTTCGCACACCTTCCCGTAGGTGCAGGACGAGCGCAGGACAGCAAGACAAGCAGACCTTGGGAAAGAGAGCTCAGTGTGTATATCTACGCTGACTACTCAGATTTGTTTAATACGTGTGATTGGATGGAAGCTGTCTCTAGAGGAAGGCAGAGAGCTGCAGTCCATTGGCCTTAATCCTTCCCTGTGCTCCTGTATCTTTATACTGCTCCACCAGCTCAACACCGCCGTAAAACCAACATAAGCCACCCTCAGCGCTCCCTGGCGTGAGGGAAATCCCTCACCAGATCGCTCGCTGAGCATCGCAGCTGCCACGAAGGCTGCTTGGCACCAGGAGGAAGGCAAAACCCTCCCTGCAGATGTGGCCAGTGCAGGGCAAGTGCCGTGAGATGATGCTCTTGCTTGGTGTCCCAGCAGAACCCCAGCCGTAAGGGTGGAGGCATCCAGGGGGGGCGGGGGGGGGCGGAAATCATATCCATAGTTTTCCGCATGAAAATCTTCATGTCCCGAAACTGCTCTCCTCAGAGAGATTTCAGCCCATAAAGAAATCTTAATGCGTTGAAGTCTCCCTCCGCACAGAGCCTTCACCACATAACAATCCACGAGGCCAATAAAACAAATAATGACTATCTCCTGGGGCAACCGCAATAAAAAAAAATACCGCCAGCTAAGAATTGTGCCTTTGATGGCTCTACAGGCAAGATATCAACAATCTCTACAACTGCTAATCCCCTCGTGTGGTTTTATACTCGCTGCCCTCTCGGTCTGTGCCCGGATGGTATATGCAGCGTTCCAGGGTCTGCTTTCCTTAGCTCATCCCTCCTCTGGTCCTCCTTAGGATTAACAACCCTGTAAGACCAAATAAGTATCTCGCCAAGGAGATGCAGGAAGCTTTCACCCGGTAAATGCTGGTTTAGTTGCCTTCTGGCTTTTGCCAGGAAAAGCTGCTGTCTGCTCCCCTTAGCTGTGTGGATGGTGGGCGCCGGTGCGGGAGGGAAAGAGGCCTGGGGAGTTCGTCAGCAAGACCCCAGTGAATCTGGGGGGGGACTCGCTGATCAGGACGAGGGAATACCCCCAAATTTTGGCTTCTTGTGGGCTGGACGCTCTGCCCATCCCATCCCATCCCATCCCATCCCATCCCATCCCATCCCATCCCATCCCCCCTCCTTGTTGACAGCCAACGCTGATCCCTAGCATATTTGCATCTCTGCATATTTTTAGGATAAAATCAGGAAGCATAATTTTATCTTGTTGTGCAAGCCACATTGTCAAAAGGCATTCAGGACAGATTCAGATCTTTTGTGCTGCTATAAATGTTGCTTCTTCGCCATATCCCCATCAGGGGACAGAGCTCAGAATTAGTCCTTTTGTGTTTGTTTCCACTACACCGGGATGGACCTGTGAGCCTTTGCTTTTCCCCATCAGGAAGCATAGATTTAACGTATCGAACGCAGCAGAATTGCTTAATGAGTGCTCAGTGAATATTAATAAAAGTTTGGACGTGACTCAGGCTACAATGGATGAGAAGTTTGAAAGCTTTGGTTCAAGATTACAGGAGGCTGTGAGAAAATATGGTATCCAGCAGCTAGCATATAGTGCAGATATTTCACTATCCAGGGATCTCTAATTACTAATAATGTACAGGAACAGTATGATATGTCCTTACAATTGCAGAATCCTTTTCAAAGATAATCTTTAATAGTTTATTTGACAACCTGTAAAATTATAGAAAATTATTAGTCTTGGGAATTACAAAAATCCCCATAGTACAGTCAAACAATAAAATTATAATTACCTGTGGGTAATTGAAATTTAACTGTTTTTTTATTGTATATTACACATCAATAGCAACATAAGTTCAAGAGTGTCCCCCTCCCCTCCCTTTTCTTTTCCTTACAGAAGCGGGGAAAATGGACAACCCTGCTGGTAGCTCGTGAGCCCTTGTCACAGAACAGAGCTTGAACAATTTCGATTAAAGCAGTACGTTCGAGACTGTCATTAGACCTGCATTAAATTACATATCTGGAATGTTAAAAATAAAGAGTACTGAAGCTTATTCACAGCTGCCTGTGGTAAAGTATGTAGTCAAGGTTTTGATTATCTTTAAAGTTCTTATTTTTCTCTTTTCTAAAACTTATTGTTTCGTCAAACAAATATCTAGCACATTTAAGAACAGTATGAGCACACGAGCAGAATTGCTTAAGATGGATAAAGCATTAGCGCGCTTCCATTCTGCGCTCGGTAGCATTGTTTAGTACTAACAATGGTAATTTATCAATTATACAAGAGGGAACAAAGCTCTTCCCGTCTCTGAGCTCCAGAACTACCTATTAGAAGGTCCAAAGCTTGAGACCCCGTCCAGACCTCGGGAGGCATCATTTAACGGTAGCGTTTGCATCGCCGGGGTTTGCCTTGTCCTCTCTTAGTGACCCCATGGAGGCTGCTCAGTATTCAGCACCATGGAACTTCAAGACTTCCATGGCTTTTTTTTTTCTAAATCAGGAAAATTATAACCTTTTTTCTTTTTTCCTTCTGAACCAGGGCTCTTGATAATGAGGCACGACTGCTCGCTAGCCCTGCTGGCTGCAGCCTGATCTTCCCATCTGGTAGGCGAGACCGTCCAGTCCCTTCTTGCCGTGTTGCTTGTGATGGCATCAGAGGTTTTTAGAACAAGCTTAAGAGAAGCCCAAGCTTTTTGGATGCTGTTTGGCCAGTATAAACCCTAAAATACGGTACGTTTGACAATTAATTGTCTTTATGACAGCTTTGTTATATACTACTAAGATGCACAGTAACGGTGTTTGCTTCTGTACAGGGATCAGGCTGGCTACTTTTATTTGATTCTATAAAGTGCTTTGTGATCATTGTGTGACTAGAACTGCACGCATGAAAATATCTCCTTTATTAAGAGTTTCAATTAAAGTGTTTAATACACAGATTTTATCGTGAGAGATGCCTCACAAAGACTGAGTACAACATAATGGCAAGACAGGTATTTTTAGGATTATTATTGCTATTATTTATGTATAGTCATTGAAGTATTAACTGACAACTGGGAAATGGAGTTTCTGAGCCTCAAAGAACTCATAGTAGCAGCTTTTTTTGGAGGAGGCAACGGTAGCATACCATCTCTGCTTTGTGGCACAGCTAACGCCGCATACAGCCCAGTCTGGAAATCCGTGATCCTGAATGGGTTTTCCCATTTCCAGACATCAAAGAAGGCAAAAAAAGCAGCTGGATCCGTCATAGCCTGCTTTTTTTGTTTAGGTGCCTTTTACTCTTCCCACCGCCTCTTTTTTCTCTGTTGGTGTGAAGGGCATCCCTGCACATTAGAGCTGTGATGCATCTGTTTACCCAGCAAAGCAGCTGGAAAGTTCTCATCAAAGCGATATTTGAACGCCTTTACAAGGGACCCGAGAAGAGATATTTTGCCTTCCTCGCTTGTCCTGCCCATCTGAGATTTTTAAGTCTCTCTGCCTCCTAAGAGCTAAAGTGGAGCATTCGTATTACATTTGAACGAAGTATAAATCTTGCAGAAGGAGAAGCCCCGAGAGGCACTGTATCATCAAAGCAGTTAATGGTCTAAGCTACAGTGGAGGAGAGACAGGGCTGACCCCAAACCATGTTCCTTGTGCCAAATAGCCATGACCTCATGTAACACAGCGAGGAGACGTAGCTGAGACAGTTTTGTTTTGCTTTGACTGTTTCCTAATCCCGACCCTTGACCAACACCTGAAGGCTACAGGAAAGGTCTTCTCCATCCTTATCTCAACCCTCGTTCCCTGGCAGATTCCAGCTGCTGAGCTCAACCCCCTAAGAAAGAAGGTGGCGAGCTGTTGCCCACTAGGATTTTTTTTTATATATATATATATGGGATGCTTGGAAGCTGAATCTTCCAACCACTAAAAAGCACCACACTGTAAGACAAAGAGCAGGAGATAAATTTTCCTGCCTTTGAAATTTCTGCTCGTGTCATTCACTGAGGCTAATTTTTACCATTTTGACTCCAGTGAAAAGAGCTATTCCGACATGAGTGTCTTACTCTGCTCCGTGATGCAGGGATGAAGTGAGAGGTAAGGATGAGCAATTGTAGCGCTGTCAGGATTAAAGCCAGGTCAAATGTTTAGTTTTGCTAAAAGTCACTTTTTTGACGTAGGAGTCGGGGAAAATACACGGATGCAACATGTTGAAAAGGACCAAAAGGTTATTATTTGCTCCCACAACTATGATTCAAACACAGGGAGACCCAAGCCTCATGGCACTGGGAAAATACTGTCAAGTGAAAACACAAGCTTTTAGGGAGAGCCACTGACATGGAGTACATCATCATGGGAGGGTCCAAAAGGGGCTTCAGGGAGCTCTTCATGGAAAGCACCATTAATGGTCCTTGTTTTGCTCCCATCTGTAGGGTGTTTGAGCTCAGAAATGTTTAGGTAAAGAAGGCTGCAAGCTTCCAAATTAAAAAAAAAAAAAAAGGGGCCTAGGCTATTCTTCTTTCTCGTGGATGAGGTTAGAAGGTTAATAAAAGAGTTAATCCTGGCCCGCCCTGCAGGAGGAAACCGCTCACATTTGTGAGATTTCAAAAGCCTTTGGAGTGTGTGTGTGTGTATGGACATTGTTATTTCCCACCAGAGTTGTCCCAAGAAGATGGAGGCAGGGGGTTGTTTTTTGGAAGAGGAGTTTGGCCTTTAACTAAATCAGCTGAAATGAAAATAAAAAGCTTAGTGTAAAATGGTTTTGAGAGTAAACCCCAATTCAGTAAAGGTGTGGGTATTTTTTTTGTTTTTTTCCTGTGAGAACCTACAATTAAAACTTACCACAGAGCAATGGAGGCCAACCACAGCATTTCAATGAAATGGCCCAGAGACTCTGGTTGGTTCATTGTTAGAAATTTCATTAAGTTGACTTAAATTTTTAAATACATTAACAGTTTGAAAGGAAAAAAGAAATAGTTTAGGAAGCATTCAACAAAACCATCTCTCCTCAAAACAAAAAAAGTATAGCAGTGAGAAATACTATATAAATTTACTAAATGATTTGGTGGACCTCAACATGTGAAAGACCGAGAGGCCATTCTGTCTGAAAAAGAAATTACACACCCGACTCACCCGCACTGAACGCTTCTTTGCGAACACCGCAGCTTGCTGGATCACCAGCTCGAGAAAAGCCTCGCTGCTGTGCGACAAGCTGCCCGCTCCTTAGAGAACCAGAACTCGCTCTTAAGCAGCACCTTGTAGTCGGGTAAGGGAAAACGTGCCCAAAGCTTTGTTGACAAACACGAACTTTGCTGCTGGTTTTCTGCACTCAGCAAAGGGGTTTAGAAGTGCAGCTTTTTGGGCGTGTAGTTTTCAGGGTTTCGGTCCCTCTGCCGCATGATGGCTGCATGCATGGTAGCAGGCTGGGACAAAGTCATCTTAGAGCAGGTGATTAAATACACCACAGGCTTTTCTGAGCCGCTTCTCATTTTTGTGTCATTTTCCTTCTTGCCATTTGTAACCACAGAAGGGTTTGAGACCCTGGGCGGAGGACATGCCTGCATTGTGGCCCTGTGGGCATGCAGAGAGGGGCTGGACGCTCCCGTTTCTTGCCTGCGGGCGGCTCTACACATTATGCCCTGCCGATGACAGCACCGGGCAGTTATTTATAAAGAGAGCTGGGTGTCCATTTGCTTTCCAGCATTGAGGGAAGGCTCACTGCACAGCATAGAAAATTACCTCAGGCCTTGTTAGGTTCTTCTGGAAAAATATATACTACAGTCAGGGTTACTTATATGCCTCCATGAGTTGGTGTCCCCCTGCACAGATGAGGGTCCGTACTGAGAAACATCATAAATGTTATAGTCGATATCCTTTGGCAGAGAAACTGCACAGCAATTTCTTCTTCTTTTCTTCCTTTTGCGCGAGGCTCCTGTGCTACCAGCTAACCACTTCCTATAAGGAAATGGCATTGTGTTAAAGTTATATAGTGTATCATATTAAATTTTATAACAGTGCTTTGTGTTTTGAAAAGACTTGGGGGGGAAACAGCATCAATCAGGGAACCACATTTGATAGACTTGGAAGGGGCCTCCTGGGTCATTTTGTCCAAGACCTCTATGAAACAGGAAGGCTTCTGCAAAATACCGTTCCCATAAATGTATCTAACCTTTCCTTAAAGACACTGAGTGATTGTGCCATAAAGACCTCAAGCAGGTAAACTAGTCTGATTGACCTTACGATCAAAAAGTGTCTCCTAATACTGTATATAAGGTACAATTTTCCATTCTTTCAGCTGTAGCTAAGCAAGAAAAAAGGGCAAATACACAGTAATGGGCAACAATACAGACTGTGCAAACAGTTTTGCTTTCACTTTACTGCCATCGCCTACCATAAATCTGGATGTACCATTGATACTTGGTTTCCCAGTGTAGTGTCTGTGATCCTTGTAGTATCCATCTCACTTTGTCTCTGACTTTTGGAGAGCCAGCATTAGAGAGTGTAGAAATAACGAAGACGTACGAGCAGCACTTTCCGATTCAGAAAGCCATTCAAAACCCTATGCCATATAGTTAAAGTATTTATTTCTATTTTCTATTTATTAGAATTTGTGAGTTGTTTCTTGTCAGGACCATGGGAGCTAGGGGAAGCACAGGGCTTTCTACATCTCCGTCAGTGTCAAAGAATAATTTTCATTCTCCTCCAACAATTGTGCATACTGAAAAATAAATACCTGGTAGTTTAGCTGTTTGTTGTTGCAATAGTAATGCATTGTGTGCTGGTTATGGCCCCATACTGCTCTGCCTTCTTTCTCTCAGTGAATATTAGGAGAGGTGTCGTTTTGTGTAGATGTGTTATTAAATCACAGACACATTCATTTCTGAGAGCTTCCTGAGCTGCACATAAACTATCATCTTTGCCTTGCCTTTTTTTTCCTTTTTTTTTTTTTTTTTCCTGCAAGTGCTGGAAGATGGTGAGAAAGCTGAAGGCCGGTTGCTCTCCCACCTATTTCTGTCAGGCCTGTGTTACTTATGGAGAGGAGTCGTCTCATGGTGCCCATCTCGCCTAGCTGACCATCACCCAATTCATTCTGGACGCAGGAGGTTAGACACCCTTCCGTGTATCCTTGCAGCTCCTCGGGAGAAGCACGTCTTTAAAAGCTAAATCTGCCACCTTGGTGGCAGCGAGGCGTTGTGGGCAGAGGTAAGAATGAACAGCCATCTTACAGTCATACATCAGGTTTTGTTGTTGTCACCAGCCACTTCCTGAACACCCGGCGTCACGCCCAAATGAGACAGTGAAAAGGTCCAGTAAAAGCTTGTGAAAAGGTTTGGGACAAATGTTATTTTAACTGATCCCCAGGAGGCCCAGCTGCACAGCCTGGCTTTACTAGACAATCCCATAAGAATACTATCCACCACCTGACCCAGAGAAGCGCATTTCAGACTAGCGGAGGAAGAGTCTAGAGGAATTTCTTCTTCAGAAGATCCGAGAAAGAAGTTTTACGAGGTTGAGGTATCCTGAGTTCAGTTTTAATGTCCATTTGTTGTTCAGGGGTAGATCAGGCTGTCCTCATTTTTTTTTTCTTTTTTTCATTTTTGTTTCTTTCACAGTTGTAATTGTCATACACAGAAGACTGCTGCGTAACGGGCCAGGAAAACTGGAGTTAAGTCCTAAAAGCAAAAGACACAGAAAAGGTAAGATAATTTAGAAAGAATACGGTGGTCGTGGGTTTGAAGACATGTTGGTGACTTTGCACGTCCCTGCCGACACTTTCATGGCGTGTCTCCTTTATGCCTCATGCCTTTGTGGCCATCCGGACCGGCACTCGCTTGTCCTTCTCAGCTCAGCGCTACGCGTTTCACAATGACCTTAAATAAGCCCTGAACGTACAGCTTTTTTTTTTTTTTTAAATGCCTTCTCTATACGATTAACTAAATGCCATCCTTTCTCTGATGTGCAGAGTTTTAAACTATTTGTTTAGTATTTAATCACATAGAAATACAGGCCAATATACACCTCATCCAGTTGTTTAAGGGCAGAGGCTGGTGAGATCTTGACAATTCAATCTGATATTATAAAATCACAAAGGAACGTAAAATACCTGTGCCAAGAAAAAGAACACAAATACTAATAGACCTGCTGGTTATTGCTTATATTCTTTTCAGCCATTATTTTTTTCTTATCGAATCACCAGACCAAGCTTCCATCCTAAGAGCGATGAGGCAGTCCCAGGCCCAGCTCAGCCCCACCTCCCTGCCTTCAGCCCCAGCTGTAAGAGCAGCCGTTCTCTGCTGGGGTGACGTGAAGCCCACACAGCATTGGCTTACGTAGGATCCTGGGTACTTGACCCACATGGCAAAATCAGGGTCCCTCCCTTCACGATGACCTGCTGCAGTCCCACGTAGCCCCCATTTTCCTCCTGGCGCCCCTCCACTCCCCAGACTGTAAATGGTGGGGGGCACAGAAACATATTTTTATTCTCTTTTGTTAGGAGGGGGAATCACGGCAAAGAGGGCTTTGTTTTGTTCTTTTAGGAATGCTACTATTTTTGGGGGAGGGTTTTTTTTTTGTCAGAGAATTCTGACCTGTAACTACACTGTTAGGTACTCCTGGAAACAAAAAAGGCATTTGCATCAGGTGCTTCTCAAAAAGGGTATATGATTGAGATTTTTTGATCCTGTTCAGTGCACAAATGCCAATCAGAAGCAAATACGGGGCTGTATCTTGCAATCCATTTTGATATTTACAACAGAACGTGGCATATCATTTAATTTAAATTTGCAGCATGCTCAGTGTAATTAATGCTGTGCAGTGCCTAGAAAATCCTGATTTCTTAATGTGATACAATGCATGCATGCTGAGACCATTTTTTTTAAACTACTGTATCATTTTGGAACATTAACGGGGAGGCACTACCATTAAACTGGAAAAAGAGCCTTGCTCACTTTCTCTTTATGAAACTTCCATGCAGCTCCCCCAAATATGATGCAAACTACAGGTTTGTTTTAAAAGAGGGGGGGGAGTCAGAGATTTAATTTTCCCTTGACACAGCATGATGCCTGAATAGCCAGGCAGCTATTCCTAAATTATGTGCATTTCATTCCTAGGAGCTGTGAGCATTTTGAATGGGCTGCCGTTAAATACAGTACACAAGCATAAATACTCGAGGGAACAGCTAGCTGAAATTTTGGCATGAGCAGAAATCTGATATCTATCGTGGTAGTATCTGAGCACGTAATAATAATGCATATTGATTTGTCAGGAGTGCTAAGAGAGGGGGTTTGGTATTCTGGGATGAGAACTGTTAAACTTGGGAACATCTTGTGTGATTATAATAAGCCGCGGTATTTGCGTGCTGTGGTTTTGGCAGGGACAGAAGCGTTCTCGTAATCTTTAGACCTGGGTCTCATTTCTGGAACGGAACCCAAGAGACTGAATGCATGATAAAGATACGTATATTTTATAGATCAATGAAGCATGGAGTATTTACACCTGTACTTAGAAAATCAGGTAACAAAGAGGCAACGCGCTTGGCAAGACGGGTCAGGACCGAAAACCCTTCGAGGTCGGGAGCTTCACTGCCACGACTTTGGTGGGCTTGGGTGTTAGTTTACCTACTCTATCAGGCAGCTTCTATGATTTGATTTGTGCAAAAAGAAGAGAAAAAAAAAAAATAAAGCAACAACACAGCCCCTATCATTTTGCAAGGTATCGGTTTCTACCAGAACATACTATAAAAGCTCTGTTTATAGACCTGTTGATAGGAAAGCAAATTCTGCAGGTCCTCTGAATAAATCTGTTCCTAAATATAATGCTTCAACTTCTATATTCTCATCTGACACCTGACAATTCAGCCTTAAGAGTAATCGGTCCTGTCTTGGAACCTCTGCAAATACTGTATGAGGAGGGTGGACAATTTATTGATTTAGATTGATTTTTGTAAGAAGCATAGGAGACAGATACAGTATCAGGTGTCACACACTGTATATATTAGACTCCTCGAAAACGTCCATCGGCGACGAGGCAGGGTTCAAGAGTATGCGGAGGTGGTGTTGAGCGAGCACCTGCGAACGAAGGGTCCTGCTGCTGCTACCTCGCTGGGTAATTACCGAAGAGGGACACCAGCCAGGAACAACTTAATTGGCCAAGTTTGAATTTCAGGGGGGTGATGAGATGGCTTTTCTGTCGGGAAGCCAGCCCGCGCTGCGTGCTGCCTCCGCAGGCAGGAACCCAAAGGGTTGGTGTAGTGCAGGTCGCACAACCCGTTGGCCTGTTCCTGTTTTCGGTGTCAAGCCTCCAGAAGGGGCTGGAGGAACAGACAGGTAGTGAAACAAACCATCGGGCGTTTCCACGCCTGCAACTGTATTTTTTAGTGCCGTGGTTTTTCGAGAACGCTGCAGGCAGGGCAGTGGATTTGTCAGGAATGAAAGCATTTGTGAACTGGCTGTTTAGTTTGTGTCAGAAATTGTCATTGATATTAATAACTCTGACCTAAAAAACCTAGGGAAATAGCAGACCAGAAGAAGACAGAAACCAGATGGCACTGAGGGTCTCATCGCTGGGGAGGATGATGAAGATGTGAGAGGGAGGGCTGTCCCACTTGTGTACGAGTTTGGCTGGGGACATCGCCCTCCTCCCGCTGTCTCGCTTCCCTCATCTATAATGAGGGAAAGAATAACTTTGCCGCATACTTTACACTGGCATTGCATGCTAACTTCATTACTGTTTGCAACAGCCTGTGCAATCCTCAGAGGAAAGGAATAATAACAAAGAAAAAAATGATAATTACCAAGCGCATAGTTTTCATCTATAATCTTCATTTCAGGATTCACTGTTTCTGATGTCAGTATTTTATAATGGAAGAATGAGATATGCTAAGTTTCTGTTTGATGGAAGTAAATTCAGATTTAATATTGCCGAGGAGCTGAATTTTTAATCCACCAGAGCAGTATGCAGACATTGCCCCTGTTTGCTGCTCCTGCCTCTCCTTTGTACCAGTTCAGCGATGTTCCCGCGACCGGGCGGAAAAATGGAAAGACGCTGCTCTGAATTTTCAGTGGGGTGACAGTACTTTGTCATTTAGCTCTGTCACGATAATTGGGAGTGTCACACAATGAAACAACATGACACACACACACGCACCCCCCCGGTAAATGAAGAGTTTTCAACGTGATGTACAGCCCCTGTCAACGGCCAAAGCTTTTGTTTGTTCACGGAGTGAGGCAGCATTTTGCCTCACACTCGTAAGTGGCAGCTTATAAAGTTTGTTGTAAATTGATTTCCTCTGTGTTTTTATAAAATTGGATATATCGTATGAACAGTAGGAAAATATCCTCTTTTATCACACGCTCCCAGCTTCCAACCTGCTGAGGACTTTCCACAAACTCTTTAGGAATTTACCTCTTTTCGTTAAATTGGGTTGGATCTCATTAATAAAAGAATGGTATAATGGAAAAGAGTTTCTAAAATTATACTGTAACCTAGAATTGCAGGATTCAGCTTTCTCTGCCTGAAGAAAAAAATTCTGAAGCATTAAACTTACTTTATCAAGCATTGCACCTGACATGCTCTCATAAATTTTACATACATTTTAACTTATTTTAATATCATGCAGGCTTGGTTTAAAATATTCCCATGAAGTAACTAAAATGAAGCTGCTCAGCCATAAATTAGAGCTAAAAAAATACTTGTTCCCCCCGCCCCATCAATATTTCTTTACTTAAAATCATGTGTTGTATGTAAGTTAAATTTTCCCTTGCCGAGATACTTTGTATGTCTTAATAGGAGTACCACAGAACCAGCGAGCCATATTTCTGTCGGGTTAAATGCACTCTCTGCTTTTGTAGAGGTATCTTGTTTAAAAGCGGCCATTAGTAACCCCTTGCGCGCCATACTTCAGCTAGGCCCGGGGCCCACGGCTAAACATGTGGCTATATATGTATATATATATATTTTTTTTTTAACAGGAGCAGCCCAATAGCAGCCCCACGCGTCAGCTGGGCAACGAAGGGACAGGCGGAGGCTTCGTGGCGACGGCTGTCGCGGCACGGTCGCGGCGCCCCGAGGACGCCCCTTCGGCCAGTATCGTCACCCGGCAGGTACGACATCATTGACAACTAATCACAAGGCTCCATTTGTCTCCCGATTTCTTACGCTATTTCAAAGTCAGAGCTAAATTACACAAACATTTGCCTATCTAGACATAACAGGACTGTTATGAAATACTGTCAGCTTGTTGCCATTTAGCCTGAACACACACTGTATGTGTCTGTCAGGCCATACTTGGGCAGCTCTGCAGCGTGCAACGTGTCCCAGACACTGGAGTGATTATGTCTGAATACGCCTTATCTGATGTAAGAGCCGACAATGCTACACATCTGTGCTTGCGAGGCTCCGCTGTTACACTGCCACGCCAGTATTTATTTTGCTTCTGCAAGTTAGTTTTCCTTGAGAAGCAGCAGGGGCCTTCTTCAATGAACTGAAAAATGTGTATTGTATGAAGGTCTGTGGAGGGTTTGTACTGTAGTTCAGTGGGCAAATCCGAACCCAGGGGATGACATTTCATTTAAACATTTGGTTTACATCTTTACATGCCAAAAATATTAATGTCTTGACTTTAGCAAAGTGAATTCAGCACTTTTTTTTTTTTTTTTTTCTTCCTTAAATGAAGTAATTATAGCCAAAACATTCTGTGGATATTTGTTCTTCCTTCTCAAAGGTGGAGTTTCGCACTCCAACATTTGGTTTCGGGGCTCAATTGTCAGTACCTGCTCACTTGACACTTCCCCATTAGTTTGTATTGGAAACCACCGGTAGTTTCTTTTCTTGTGTTGACTGTGTTACTCTCAGAGCTTTGATCCAAGACATCCTGGATAACAGCAAAGTCTAGCTTACTGCCTATTTGCTATTTTGAAACAAAGTGAAGAATATGGTTTCTGTCAAAGGATCTATGAAGACAGTTAACGTAATTGAGAAGCAGAAGGGCATTTATGGAAGTGCATCTGAACGTCCTCTTCACATGTAATTGCATCAGGAATTCTACATTAATATGCAAGTCCTGTCCAAAGGGGGGGGGGGGGCGGGGGGGGGAAGCTTATTTTTAGGTAGAAGCCCTCAGTGGGCAGTAAATTACCCATAATATCCCTCAAACTAGCAATTAGCCCTGTTTGCTGACTACCTGAATTGTTTCACAGTAGTTCAGCACAGTCTTCCCAGTCATCACCGTACTTATCATCAGAGATTCAGCGTGCGGTTCCCGCAGCTTCACATACTGTATGCCTAAGGTCAGTCCTAATAACAAATACATTTTTGGCCCTTCGGAACTGTTTTCTCAGGCTTCAATAAGTGAGGATAGCTGATGCCGCCGTGCTGCTGCAACGGCAAGAAATTTGAAAACAGGAAGCAATTCAGAAGGGTGGGTATACTTTGGCAGCAGTTAATAGGAGTGTTTTGTATTTGTTCCTGTATTAGCAGATAGTCCTAAGCATCTGCTCTGACAGAGTGAGCTTTCCACCAATTCCTAGGGTTTTCTCCTCAAGAAGTTCTGACACAGGAAGACATTTTTCAACACAGGGCTGTAACTGAGGAGCGTAAAACTGGAAAATACGGGAAGGAAAACCTATGGAAGTGTTTTCCTTCAGGCTGCTGAGCAGTTTTCACATCTTGAAAAATGAATGCTTTGCCCAAATAGTGACTCAGTTTTGAAAACAAGCTCTGTATTGCCTGCTTTAGCAGCAGAAACAATCAGGGGCGTACACATGCACGCAAATACAAGCCCGCACATCCGACCGGCATTATTTTCACTGAACGGGCCCAGGTTTTACAGAAAGAATACCGAGTGAAAAAGAGCCCGATTAACCATTTGAAATAGAATACAGAAATGCTTGGCCCCTGAGCATTAAAGTTCATTTTTAAGCACTGTGCATACCTTTCTGAATAGTGCTTTAATTTACACACAATTTCTCAGGCAAAATCCAACTGAATTCACATACACCCTATTACCACGATTTAAATCCCATTTTCAGTGCTGGTTCTGCATCACATTATACTGACGTGGACCCGTATGCCCACCTGTGACCTGATGGACAGGTCAGGTAATGAAGAAGATGGAACGGGAATTCATGCTGAAGAGGAACATTTGAAGCTGCTTCTGGTTTGCAAATGCACTCTGAGAAGTAGCGAATGGGAACATTGCCTTTGTCTGGCTCCAGCTAAAGCGCCTCAGCTTCTTGTTTCACGATCAGGAACATCAGCTCTGTGAATAGATAAACTGCCTACTCCATATATCCAAGAGAGGCTCTCAAAAGAGCAAAGCATCTGTTAAAGGGTAAGCTATGAGTCTGATTTTTTTTTTTGCTCTTGTAGGGACAGATGTAAAGCTCACTGCATGGCTACAGGTTGGTAGAAGGAAACAGCCCAGAGCTGCCCTGCCATCTTACACCTAGTTATGCTGCTGGAAAACAAAGGCAAATGGCACGGAGAAGACTGCAGGTGAAACAATGATTTCCTTCTCAGTTAGGGTTTAAGGCAGGACACTGAGACGAGTCATATGACCAAGTTTACTACCCTGAGAATCCCCCAGAACGGCTCCAGAGCTCTCCGATTTGAGCAGTACATCCTCAGGTAGGGAGGCCTTAGGCAAGGAGCTCGCAGTTAAAGGCTTAGCGAGGCAGTGAGCGCAGCGAGCCCTGAGCTGTTTGGCCATCCTCACGTGGCGCTCAAGGGGGGGAAAAGGAAGACTCGGTGGGGACAGCGCCAGCAGGCTCGTTGTTCAAAAGAAGAACTTCTTTCCCAGGGGAAAAAAAAAAAAAGTCTTTGGGCTGAACGTTGTTTGCACCCTTAATAAACCAGGCATTGACTAAGAAAAAGACCAATAAGCTGATCATAAATTAACAGTCATCCCTGTTGTGAGCATGAACATGCATACCTGGCCAAGGCAGGCCAAAGCAGATTGATTAAACAACAAAGTTCACCTTGTTTTCTGAGTTGAAAGCTCATGCTGTTTCTTGGCAGAACAGGCATGTCAGGCCTGTAATAACCACTTGCTACCCTGCTTCAATCAGCGTTAAAACCAGCACAATATTAACATCTTGGGGAAAATCCATCTGGAAACTGCTTTCGGGGGGAAAAAATGAAAGGGAGGAAACTGAATACCACACCCAGTGTGTGTTTATTTATTGATTTCATATAGTAACTTTAAGGAACTTGCAATTTCTCTCTCCTCTCACCTGAAAATTTTGTATTTCAAACATTTTCTGTTAAAATGCAGAGCTGAGTGCTTGCTCACAGAGACGAGGCAAAGAGCGGCAGTTGTTCAGCAGAAGGTAAGTTGCTTGCTGCGGCAGAGGGTTGTGTTTGTATTTGGTGTTAGTCTGGAGGAGGCTTTTGTGCACACAGCCGAGCTTGAGTGCACATGCCCCGTCCAGCAGGGCAGCGGCACCAGGGACAAAGCCACCCCGCCAGAGGCATCGCTGCCGTAATGACCAGAGCATCCCCGAATTGCGATGCAGACGTGGGAGAGCCGCCGCGATTCCAAACCTTAGGGGCTTGAGGCCTGAACGCAAGAGCTGAACTTCACAAAGACTCTGTGAAAAACATGGTTACTTTTTGCTGACATGGTAATACTAAAATTGGCTTTTTCTTTGTCCTCTTGATGTCCTGTTCCAAATACAGACCTGACATTATTTTGCAGCACCTCTTCTTTCTGTTGAATGAACTAACGTGATAGCTTCAGGATTCAGAGGACGCTTGTGCTTGGCATGAAAAGTTTTATGTAAATCGTGTTGTGGGAAAGTTAATGCAAAGCTAACTGGGTAAATGAGCCAAAGAAAGCCTTTAATTTATAGGTTGCTGTGATTTTTTTTTTTTCCCCTTAATTTTTTTTTCCCCCCAAAGCCTTGTACTCCAGCATTGATAAAGTTTGAAGACTACACTGATGATGTACAGCACACATGCTCTAAAATCCATTTACTCTATGTGAATGCTACCGTGTACTGCTGGTTCAGCTGAATGTTTTGGAGACTTTCAGCATCTCCAAAGTATTTTTGGAAGGCAAGCAAAGGATTCACGGTCTGGACACTGCAATTTTAAAGTAGCAAAATATTTATCGCTTACTCTGACAAAAAAACTTTGTCATGGAGAGGTGGGCTATGAAGAGGGCAGTTGGCTCTGGATTAATTTTAGATGAAGTTTTAGGACCAGGCTAGGCTGCAGGTTTGTGTTCAATGGTGCTTAAATGTAATGCCCTGGCCTTCCTGCATCCTGGCCTGAAACGGCATGGGATCATGCTCTGCCAAATTTCTGTCACCTTGGGCTTCATTAGCATGAGAAAACAGAGTACTTCTGGCTTTGTGTCTCACTGCAAAATAAACCATTGGGGCTGCTTTGCCAGTCATCTCTTCTGGCCAGTTGTGTAAAGGTGCCTCATGCACTCAACTTTAAAGGGATTTGGACAGGATTTATTCAGGTTCAGTTTTTTATTTACAGCTCTTAAGTAGGGACCAGAGTGACGGTTCCTGTTTACAATGGTGACCATTTACTCAGGTAACTACTCCAAAAGGACCCAAGAGGATTGGCTAAGTACTCAGCAGAATGAGTAAATATTTTATAATTAAGCCCTTAATTGAGAATGCTGTATTTTAAAAAAAATCCTGCAGTTTCCATATGAAATATTACCTGTGCATTTAAGGGGGCTCAGGGTTGCATTCACTTTCTATTTCTATTCTAACAGCTATTTTAATAGATGGAGGTAAAATAAGTACGATGCTTGATACGGTGAGTGAAGCAGAACACTTAGAAATATTTGCGGAAAGAAATTTTGAATGAAGAACACAGATAACTAGCAGGTAATTTTTCTTTTGTAAGAAGAAACTTTGGTAAGTCATATTGAATCAGGGAAAGAAACGGTGCCATGAACCAGCACATGCACGAGCACGCCTTCTGTCTGCAGCGCAAATCCTGTGTTTTACCTTTGAACTCGCTACGTAGGGAAGAAAAAATTAACTGCCCTCCATAAATGATTTTGGGAATTACTGTGTCTAAAGAAAAAAAAATTCAAAGCACCGTCTGTTCATGGAGAACGTGAACAGAAAGGGGTGTGAAATTAGTGAAGGTACTAATTCATTATAAATTATTCCCATTTTTGGTTGGCAACAGGCACTGAACACAAATACAATTCTATTAAGGGCAGTACAAGTCCAGCCTAGAAAAGATGAAGGCCATCAGACTTTTGGAAAGACAACTAGAGCTAGGGGTACGGATCGTGCTGTGACCTAGTCAGCACTGGTGAAATGAGCACTGTAAATGTTTATTTAGTTTTTGCGCTCATTGGCTTGTCAAAGAAGAGAACCGATATTATTTAAAAGCTCTGTCTGTGACACGCTGTTCCCCTCCTCTCCTCAGAGTGCTGACGCTGAAGGCCTGTCCCATGTTTTCTGCATTGTTGTGGAACGCACCGGAGGTGGGTCAGCGCTGCAGCCGGCAAGAGCAGGACAGGAAGAGTTAGCGTCGTGCAGGGGGAAACCCTCTGCTGGGCAGCGACCTGGCGTGATGCCCGCGGACACATCGGTACAAGCCCCTTCTTTCCAGGCCAAGGTGACGGACAGGATTTTACACCGGCATCATTTGATAAGGTACTTTTAATTTTTTTCAAGCTAGATAATAATTAATACATGTGTTTTTTAAATTTGTGAATCGCATGCCAATGAGAATCCATGTTAATACGATTGAGTTCAGTGGAGTAATGCTAGGAGAAAAATGGGTTCAGGTGAGATCAGAGGCTGAGGGCATTTAAAGGCTCCAGGAAGGATTTTTAAAATCACCCCAGTTTTATATATGCAAACAAGCCTTACTCCTTTGGCAAGAAGAAGGAGGTTTTCATCTCCTTTGAAAATGTGGGGTAAACTGTCCTTGTACAAAATTTGTTCAGGGTCAAGTTTTAGGCAATATTTTGTGGTGCAATAACCACACCGTGACAGACAACCTTTTTATCAGGTAAGAAAAAAAATGCTCTTCTTCAGGTCAGTACAAGAAAGGAACATGACAGAGCTATAGATATAGAGCTCAGAGGTGCAAATTATTGTGCATTAAACGTCGTCGTTGGGTGTGTTTGAATTTTTATCCAAACATTTCAGGTGTGTAGACAGAGGAGCGAATATATACGTATGGGAATCTCAGCAACGAAAGCAGCTTTTCATTGTTAAATGATTGTCTCTGATAACAGATGTCAAATTTTTCAGACAAATATTAGAAAAATATATAAGTTATTAGAGGGAGTTGAATTGGGTAAATCTGTTACACGTGCAATCTCAGCTTTAGAGGCAGAAGGAGCTGGAAAGCGAGGGGGAAGGCTGATCACATTTGCCAGGTACGGGCTGAAGAGACTTGGCAGGGCTAAGTAAAGATTTTCAGGTAACGATTTGAACATTTTAATCTGTGATAGTAATAGATAAACCACGGTCACTTTGCAACTGAAGTTAGACATTTCAATTATGCTACTGATTTCCAGAGGTGTGCGAGTACAGTACCGTGCCCAATAAAGTCAGAGAGAGCTGAGGAATGCTCAGAGCATAGGCGAGGAGGGGAGAAAAAAAAGGAAAAAGTAAACCTGTGTCATGATCTCAGGTGTGTAAGGCTAAGTTTAATCACTTAGGTAGTAATGTGTTTAAGTTCTGTCTCTGAAGGTGCCTTGGAGAAGCTTTGCTGTTAGGCTGGTGGTGGTGAGATGTATATGCTCATGATGGTGGGGTGAAAAAATTTTAAAGAGACGGCAGAAATTGCAGTGTGGATTTAAAAAAAAAACTAATTAAGAGCCTGCACTTTGAAATCACAAGGATTTCATGTTGCCAAAGGTTGGCTAGGAAGAGTTTTTGAGACTCTATCATAAAAGCAGTGTTTAAATCCAGGTATTTTTAGAGGGTGGAGCTGGCTGTTTGCGTGAATGTGAGTGGCAAGTTTCTCGAGGCTCATGCAGTGCTGGATTAGATGAAGTCGTGCCCAGGTCAGTGCAGCCAGAAGGATGATCCTGATAAGGCAAGAAAGGAATGAATATGAAAAGGGAGGGGAAATAGTGGTGATGCATTGGTAATCCTAAGAGTTTGCTTACTCACCTTGCCAGGAAAAAAAACAGAGTAGAAGCAGCAGAATAATTTATCAAAGAAATATTAACAAAAAATCTTCTCGTAAAGAAAAAGAAGTAAAACTAATGTTAACGGGTTTTTTTTTCAAGTCAAGAAAGAAAATTACTTAAAGGCTTTTTGGGAGCAGAGAAGAAAGTCCCTCCATTCTGGAGGGTACCCCACGGCTTTCACTCGGTTTTGATACTCTAAAGGTCAGCGATGCTGGGTGTGCCGTGGAGGTGTTGGCGATCCTCACAAGCAGCGTTGCAAGTAGCCACATGGTTGCAGAGTGGTCGCCCAGTAGAACTGCTTGTGTTAAATGAGCTTCGAGGCTGGGCAGTTCCCATGAAAACAATGGTACTACCACAGTGGTAAGATGATAGTGCTATGGCAAAGCTGTCATCACATGTCTGAGTTATGAGGAGAAGCAGTAGATTTAGAGTATTATGAAAATATATGCATTCTGAAGTGCTGTGAATTATACCAAATAATTCTGAATATGTCTTTTACTGTACTAATGAATCAAAGCAGAGCTTACCACATTATCTGCAATCACCATGGAGAAAATGGATGTCAGTGTACATAGTTACTGTATAAATAGTGTATCTGCACCACGTTCTTTAAGTAAGTACTGTCTGATTGCATAATAATAGCAATAACAAAGAGAGAGATGTCCAGCTTGCGCAAGGCCAATTAAAGTATCAAGTGCATGAGGCTAAAGCACTCCTGACCGGGGAGAAGTCAGCAGGGAGGTGTCCGGCTCACACCGTGCTCAGCTCTGTGCCTTTGCCTTGCAGCAGCCCGGAGAATGTCCATGGCAGGAGGTCGTGGGGACAGCACAGTGTCCATCGTGTGACGGGCTCCTGGCAGAACGCAAGGAAATTGTGACTGCAGCATGAAGGTACAACTGAAGTGTTCTGGGGGAAGCTTTGGTGGTTGAGGATTTGTGTTGTGCCTTACAGCTTTGCTGGGCAGGATTGTAGTTCAGGGGGTGGTTGGATTGTGTATTTGTGTCCTGAAACAGGAGATGCCAACTCAAAGCACTTGGTTTGTAATGGTGAGAGTTAGAATGTGAGGATGACGTAATTCATGGTGGGGTGTAGATATGAAAAGAGAATGTGGGCAAAACCTGGGACAGCCTGCAGAATCAGTGGCTGTCTTGATAGTAGCAGTAATAAACACCCTGCCATGGAATACTGTCCACAATGTAGAAGCAAATGATGAAAAAAGTAGGATGGTAAAAGGAATGTTGTGGAGATGATTGATAGCTTAACACAGAAAATGAACCTCTCATGTAATTTATAAAATGGTTTTTTTTTCAGGAGGAGAGATATGGTGCTGTAGGACCTGCTGAACTTCTGTTGTTCTTTCAACAGGTCAAGGAGAAGTGGGCATGTCAGAAAGGTATGGCTCTGTCATGGTAGCAGGAGAGGGAAGGAGAGCAAAAGAGGGAAGGGAAAAGGAGAAAGGGAAGGGGAGGAAAGGAAAAAAAGGAAAGAGGAAAGGAAAGGAGAGGAAAGGAAAAAAAGGAAAGGAAAGGAGAGGAAAAAAAGGAAAGGGAAGGAAAGGAAAAAGGAAAAGAAAAAGGAAAAAGGAAAAAGGAAAGAAAGGAAGGAAAGGAGAGGAGAGGAAAGGAAAAAGGAAAGGAAAGGAAAAAGGAAAGGGAAAGGAAAGGGAAAGGAAAGAAGAAAGGAAAGAGGAAAGGAAAAAGGAAAGGAAAAAGGAAAGGAGAGGAGAGGAAGAAAGGAAAGGAAAGGGAAAGGAAAGGGAAAGGAAAGGAAAGGGAAGGGAAGGAAAGGGAAGGGAAAGGAAAGGAAGGGAAAGGAAAGGGAAGGAAAGGGGAAAGAGGAAAGGAAAGGAAAGGGAAGGGGAAAGGAAAGGGAAGGGGAAAGGGAAGGAGAGGAGAGGGAAGGAGAGGAGAGGGGAGGAGAGGAGAGGAAAGGAAAGGAAAGGAAAGGGGAAAGGAAAGGGAAGGGGAAAGGGAAGGGGAAAGGAAAGGAGAGGAAAGGAAAGGAAAGGAAAGGGGAAAGGAAAGGGAAGGGGAAAGGAAAGGGAAGGGGAAAGGAAAGGGAAGGGGAAAGGAAAGGAGAGGAGAGGGAAGGAGAGGAGAGGAAAGGAAGGAAAGGAAAGGAAAAAGGAAAGGAAAGGAAAGGAAAGGAAAAAGGAAAGGAAAAAGGAAAGGAAAAAGGAAAGGAAAAAGGAAAGGAAAGGAAAAAGGAAAGGAAAGGAAAAAGGAAAGGAAAGGAAAAAGGAAAGGAAAAAGGAAAGGAAAGGAAAAAGGAAAGGAAAGGAAAAAGGAAAGGAAAAAGGAAAGGAAAGGAAAAAGGAAAGAAAAGGAAAAAGGAAAGGAAAAAGGAAAGGAAAGGAAAAAGGAAAGGAAAGGAAAGGAAAGGAAAAAGGAAAGGAAAAAGGAAAGGAAAAAGGAAAGGAAAGGAAAAAGGAAAGGAGAGGAAAAAGGAAAGGAAAGGAAAAAGGAAAAAGGAAAAAGGAAAGGAAAGGAAAGGAAAGGAAAGGAAAGGAAAGGAAAGGAAAGGAAAGGAAGGGAAAGGAAGGGAAGGGAAAGGAAAGGAAAGGAAGGGAAAGGAAGGGAAAGGAAAGGAAAACGACCGTGAGAGATCCTGGTTGGCCGGTACTCTCACTGCTGCAACAAACTATCACTGACATCTCGGAATGCATGTCTCCACCCTTGTGTCCCCACCCCCGACTTCTCCAAATACGGTTATAACAGCCATTTCTTTATTCGAAATTCAAGTGTATAAACTTTAAACTGCATTTGTACCATACATGGATAGACTGATGAAGTAGACTTCATCACACTGCTTCAGCTCTCTCCACAAAAAAGGCTTTCCATTCTGTGCTGCTGTTTCTGAAGTCACTCCAGTGATTAATGTTGCTTTTCTGTGTAGATGTATGTTTATAACCACGTCTGTATTTATTGCAGTAGTCTCTTGAGTGATGATATGCTGAAGGTTCTCATCAAGGTACTTGGAGAAAATAATGAAGGAGGAACCGCTGTGAAGAGTGGCAAAACAGTTCATTTGGACTTTTGGTGGTGGAGCTGTGAATTGCATATGAATATGTTATGTGGAAATACGGCTTATGGTGAGTGTACTCTTAAGATCAAACCCACTCTGCTTTCATCATACCATCTTGGTCCACTAACAGCAGTCCTGACTATCTGCATCGTGGCTTGACCTTGCACTGCACAGATACCCATGTTCAGGGCCATTTCCTCTGCAAATACTTTCTAATTGGCTGTTTAAGATAGGATTTCTCTATATTAAAGCATCTAACAGAACACCCAGTTCAAAATGTTGAGGTTAATCAACGGCCTCATTCATGTGCTTGAGATGAAGCATGCGTGAAGGATGGCGCTGAACCGAGGGTTGTCTTACTGGCATCCAGAAATGCTGAGTGCCTGGGCACTGCTGGGTAGACAGACAGGTCTTTATTTTGGAAGCCCAAATATACAACTGGGGCCCAACTTCAGATATTCACCATTTTATCCTCTCTAATAAGACCTTGCAAAACACAACTTATCACCATGAAACTAATAGTTGCTTCTTACATTTTACCCTAACTTTTCTGAATCCACACTCAAAAGTTTCTCAGTACCTTTGCCATTAATTAAAGAACATAAAAATCTTTTGAGCCTTTTATAAGGAAAAATACAGGCGATGCAGCTCCCGTGCCCCGGAGACACTTACATTTAGCTTGGTTCACTTCCAAAGGCCATGATCCAGCAAGATATTCAAACACCTGTTTAACTTAAACACACTTTTAAGAAAGAACAGTACTGAACTTTGGAAAAAGTAGGGAAAAATAAATTCTGTTAAAACACCACATTATTTCTTTCAAATCTGATTTTTTGAGAACCTTGAATGCAATGCATCGCTTAAAATATTTCCTTCCGCATGTAGAATATTTTAATATTAAGCCAGATATTTTTATATTTCCACAAATTACATGCACCATGGCTGAGGGTTTGACAGAAGCTTTAATTTGCACATAAAAAGGTAGAACGATTTCAGTTTTGACAGTGTAAGCTTTTGATTTGTTAATAAAGGCAATTCTTTTGCAATTGTGAACATATTCCCCAAATAAGACAATGCAGTTTGTAACAAAAAATCCTCTTCCTGGACTGCAGAATAAACTTTTGATCCAAAGTTATTCAATTCAGATCTTAGGAAAATAAAAGAATGAAACTTTCACATTCAAGCTTTAGAAGTAACAGAACAAGAATCAGAGCAAGATACGTGTTCGTGCCACATTCTCTGTACCTGTTGTTACTAACATAGTCTACCTTCAGTACATTTGGATGAATTTCATTGCTAGAAAGTACCTGTGAAAAAATTGAACTTCTGGGGGTTGAGGGTGAGAAAGCTGCCTGTCTGGAAATGGTTTTCATTAAAAATTAGAACACGTTTTCCGTGCAGTGTTCTAATCAAACTGCAATCTAAGAACACTAAGATTTCAGACTCGCGTGATGAAACCCAAGCGCCGCAAAGTTTGTAAACCGAGATATAACCGAGGGAACCAGAGGCCAGGCTTTGCGAGTGACCTCCTCTGTGCCCATGACAGTGTTCTCCTTTTCTTCTGAGAGACCGACCGCAGAGGAGGAAAGAGTGTGGAGCTGTGAAACAGTTTGAGAAGGAAAATAGCCGGTAGTGTTGTTGCAAGTCCACCATTTCAGCTCTGGGAGTAGACAGAGGGGATGTCACCCGTGTGGGCACAGGCAAAGCAAGGAGCAAGCTACGTGAGTGTACCCGGTGTAAGATACAGCCCCCATCTGCCGCACTTACTAGAAAACTCCTCCTGGACATCTGCAGCCATGGCACGGAGCTGTTGACTGTCTGTGTCGCTGGAGAGAGCGGTTCCTTACGGATGATTGGCAGCAGCATATCCTGCTATAATGCTAACTAAGCCCGTGACACAGCCTGCTATCAATATTTTAACTCTATCGCACGTGGCATTTTGCAGTGACACTAGATACGGTGCTCTGAGGCTTACTGGTTCACAGTCCTTCCATTTAATAACAAAGTCTCTTGATTTTTTGTAAACTTGTACGCTTTTGCTGGGCAAAGTCAAGCAGTTCATTACTGAAAGACATTTTTGTTTTCTAAACAGTATCCCCCCATGCTTTTCTTTGCTTGCATCTCACTACAGTTGCCTCCTAATCCAGTGTTGGTGAAACAAGGCTGAAGGTATTTTGATCATGTTTTCACACTTCTGATGTACAGTTGCCTTGTCTCCTTCCACTTTCCTTCTGACTACACTCTGCTTCACAAATGCAGCCATCTGGCACAACATCTCTTTTTTTTTTATCGACACCTGAGTAATCATAGCCCTTTTTTTCTCTCTCTCTTTTTTTTTTTTTAAATAAAGCAAGTGTTTGCAGCTCCAATCCATAGGTTTATAATAGGCGAGCCACATCCCATTTAGGAAAAGCAGCACAAGTGAGAGGTCACTGGTATTAAAGCTAGAAAAAGAAAACATTTGGGGTGAGATGAGAGAAAAAATAAAAGCATCCAGCATATTCACTGAGATTATCACAAGTCATCTCCATCACTTTTTTCCCCTTCACATTGGTTTAAAGCCTCAGGAATAGTTATTTTAAAACTTATTCTGCTTCAGGTTTGCACAGTAAAGAGGCGAGGCTCGATCGCCCCGGCAGAAAGACCTATGGGGCACGAGGGACAGCACGTGGGACAGAGCAGCGTCACGCGCCAGAGCAAATCCATCTTGGTGCGGTTGGAGCGGCACTTAAAGAGCGCTCATTTCATCTCTGCATCCTATTGGTGAACAATGAAAATAATTTGTGTCACGGACGGTTGGGTGGTGCAGCCACCTCTGGGAGTAGGAATGAACTCCACAGTTTAATCCTCTGTATTTATGACAATCAGCTGTAATTCCACTAACTCCAGTGGGTTCACGCTGGGAAGGGGTTTCCCTTCCCTTCCCTTCCACGGGGTTCAGTGCGTTGGTCACGTCTGAACAACAGCTCTTTAAGATCACAACTCACGATACTATTAAGTCAGTCAGTCAAGCATCAATCAAGCCCTGTCTTTTTTTTTTTTTTTTATTTGGGAAATGAAGTATTTCCATATATTGTCTGCATGAAATATACTTACAAAAACATGGATAGCAAAGCTGTGGCCCCAAAAATTCACAAGAGTCTTACCACACCTTGTTGTGTGGCCAGAGTTGCATCCCGAGAGGTTTTTTCCTGGCCTTGTCTCAAAGGCCATCTTTCAGACTGACTCTCTCTTGCTACCACTCACCTTTCCCATGCCAGAAATAAATTTGACAACGCTAACTTGATCTCCACCTGGCTGCCATCTCCTCCACACATCTGATCCTACCCCTGAACTCTCTCCCTCTTGAAATAAAAGATGGCCACCACCCCGCAGACCAAGTGACCTGGAAACACTGCACACAGATATATGAGCAACGGAGCAACTGTGCCAAAGGAAACTCACAAATCACATACTCCGGGCAATGGGACAACTGGCAGAAAGACAAAATAAAAACGACTGCCTCTCTACCTTTCACAGACTCCCTCAGCCGACACCACTACAGGCTGCTGCTGGAGCATATCTGCATCAACCAAACCTCCTGTTTCTCTAACAAACCTCTTGCTGCAGTCCTTCAAAGCAGGGGAATTGAGGCAGCCAAGGTTGGGACGGTGCTGGGAGCCAGAAAAGACATTTCCTACCAGCTCAACAAGTACCCACGGACAGAGGAGCAGAGGCAGGCGTGGGGGATAAGGGACAGATTTCGAGCGGTTGCCCTGTATGCACCTACCTGGCCGGTCCCTGAGTAGTGTGGCAAGTCTGGATAAAAGCAATCACAACAGCACCTGAAATAAAAACACAAATTCTCAGGTGCAAGAGCTGATGCCCCGTCATTCAACTTGTCACAAACCACAGATGTCAACATGATGATTTTTGCTGTCAATACCAATTTGGACGGTGCCATTGATAATGTGCCAGTACAGTTCAATAATGTTTGACTCCACAGACTGAACCTGCGCTGGAATCCTTGCGCTTTTTCCCATTTGTTTTAAACGGGCTTTTCCAATAGACTCTATCTCTAGGTGCGGGCCAGGCAAGCGCACTGGGCATCTGCGTCACGTCAGCTCAGTGTCTCTTTGCTTTGCTGGGTTAGCAAAGAAGATTTTTTTGATGCTGCGAGCAGCTTCCTCCCTCTGCGAGCGGTCAGCTGGGGCGACAGCGTTCCTGTTGGGTGGATTTACATCTCACGGAGATGCCGAAGAGGAGGGAAGAAGTTTGACGTAAAAAGCTCAATCTAGACCCCATCAGGACCTGAATGCGGACTCAGAACCAAGCTAGGACAATCTGGACCCGGTTTTGTGAGACATACCTGATTTTCAAGATGCAGCCACCTGGAAGATTCCCTTCTTCACTTTCAATCTGAAAAGAGAAATGGAGCAGTTAATGGG